>NW_008238635.1:1206446-1209924 GCF_000691975.1 Corvus brachyrhynchos
CTCTGTGTCTGCCGAAGTTGGGCCGGTGCCCTTTGCTACTGATAGCAGAGACCAGACTTGGTGGTTTGCCATAATCCCTGCTGCTACTGCCTAAAGTGTTAGTAGCCTGTGTTGAGCCCATTTCTGTTCCTTGTGAGTCACAAGGACAAAAAGCCACATGGGTTCTCTGGTTTTGGCATGGTTTCTTCATGTGAATTTACTGGCGTTATCACCAGGCCCACGTGTTGGCTTTGGCACAGGGGGTGCAGGGCTGTTGTGGGGCAGTGGTGTTTTTCAGCAGGCTGTCATTCAGTTTAAGGGTGCTACATGTGAATGTCCATCATCAAAGGCTGAGTCTGGGCATTTTTGGGAGTCTGGTTGTTGTGTGGGGCCAACCAGATCCAATGAAACTAGTCAGCTGTTTCCATGAACAACGGGATAGCCAGGTTTCCACCAAGAGTCCTGTTCAGTCTGGAGAAGACTCTGGAAACCTTGAAGCACCTTCCCGGACTAAAAGGGGCTACACAAGAGCTGGGGAGGGACTTTCGGCAAGGGCATTGAGCAATAGGATAAGGGGTAGTGGCTTTAAACTGAAAGAGGGTGGGTTTAGACTTGATATTAGGAAGACATTTTTGACTCTGAGGGTGTTGGGACACAGGCACAGGCTGCCCAGAGAAGTTTTGGCCACCCCATCCCTGAAAATGTTCAAGACCAGAGTGGACAGGACACCTGGTATAGTGGAAGATGTCCCTGCCCATGGCAGGGGTGTTGGAATGAGATGGTCTTTAAAGCCCCTTCCAATCAAAACCATTCCATGATTCCACAATTCTGATAGAAACCGTCCTTCTGGAGGTTGGCCATGGTTGCTGGGCCAGCAAGTACCATCAGAGAGCCCGAAGTGGAAGAAGCATTTAATTGCTAATCACCCTATCAACGAATGGCTTCTCCATGCTGTAGCTCGTTCAGCTGCTGCCTGGCGGTGCTGGTGTGTATCTGTGATAAATAAACCTTGGCTGCTGACCGCTCCTGACCCTCCTTGCAAGCGCTGCCCTGCTCGCAGCCGGTGCACGGGACAGTTTTCCAGCCTTCGCTGGCTGCTTCCCAGCCCTAGCTGCTCGTTTCTCTTCTCTGATCAGATGACTCATGTAACTAAAACAACAAAAAACTGGTTTTCTGAATGGCTGCTTGTGCCATTTAACATTTCTGACACGATTCCATGATCCTCTAGCTGCTGCCCTTGGAACACCCACTACTCCCATCCAGACCAGCTGGGATATCTGGTGCCCTTTGGCTTTGAAGAGGGGGTTGTGTATGGTGGAAGTGGGCACAGGGGCCTTGCTGAGGACCTGGGACCTGTACTTTTGGGGGCAACCTTATGCTTTTGAATGACCTTTCACAGAGCTTTGTTCCTCTCTGCCTTAGCCCTTCCAAGCAGACGGCTGGTGTGATACCATCAACAACCGGGCATACTGCCAGTACGACGGCGGGGACTGCTGCTCCTCCACACTGTCCTCCAGGAAGGTAAGAGAGCACCTCCCAGGGCCTTGGCCAGGATCTATGGATTCAGGGGTGACTGCTATCGACGTTCTTTGGCTTTCCTGGCTGTGGAACTGAGCCTGCAATGCAATTCTCCCATGAACGGAGAACAAACCCATGATTTTAAACCAAAGCCAGCTGAAGCTGATGGACATCGTTGCACTGATTAAGAGTGGGGTTTGGACACAGGCCAGTGTGATTGAAGCTTCAGCCCAGCTCCCCCTGAGGTTCATGGGATTTCCTCTCATTTTGGGAAACAAGTCCCAAAGAAATGACTTCCACAGGACATAGTGCTAGACATGGTGAGTCAGAAGTCACCTTGTTGTGTAATTGAGCTGTCTCAGGGGATTTTTGGTATGGTCCACTGGCATCTGCTACAAATGATGTTTCCTCCCCTCTCTGAGGAAGGAAGAATAGTGTAGAGGGAGCAACTTGGCATTCAGGTTGCTCAGACCCTTCTTTGTCTCCCGTCACAACCTTCCCTCCCACCTAACTCGCTATCCAGCACTCACAGCCCATTCTTCCTAATCATATCCAACAGCAAAACAAATCACAGGGCATGAAATAACTTCTCACTGCGAAAATATGTGAATTTGGATCTTCTCATCTTTGTTGTGGAGCTCAAATCATTTCTCCTTTCATCACGCATACATACACAGAGGAAAGAAAAAATAAAATCCTGGGAAGATCCACTTGAGATAGGAAAGAAAAGGCTTTACACCCAAGTGATGAGTGAAATCCCCACAACAGTATCATGACATCTCGGAGCAAGGCATGGCCAAAATAAAGGTTGGGTTCACAGCGGAAAGTGGAGGGGTTCAGTCCCATGGCTCTCAGGAGACCCAGACCCAGCTTGCATCCCCCACTGGTCCCAGATCAGCTGCTCGACAAGCCTCTAGCACATCTCTGTTAAGGCAGATGGAGAAATACAGGGTTTAAACATCACAAGATCCCCAAAGCACTCCAGCCCTTCCTTCACTGATCCAGTCTGTGAAAAATCAAATGTGTTTTCACAGTAAGAAAGACTCCTGGCTCTGAGCCTGGTGTGTATAAAACCTCTGAAGGAAACTGTTTTCTCAGCTCCCATGGCTCATCACCAGGCCACTGTTAACCAGGAGTCAGATGCTCAGCGCATGCCCTCCCTCCTTTCTCTGCTACCACCAGCTAAGGGGACGCAGGCTTGCTCAGTCACATGCAGTTGTTATAGAGAAAGTAACGTGCAATGAACCTCCCTACCTGCATGGGGTGTCTCAAAGCTGCCCAGCTTGTGAGTGGCCCGAAATGAACCCACTGCCTGCCCCACGGAAGGCTGTTCCTGCTCACAGAGCCTCTCTCCTGCCTGGCTTTCCTTAATCCACCATGCACAAGGACAATACACCCTCATGTTGGGCAGTGTGGAGGTCAGCTCTGCAGCTGGGAGCTTGGCTGAGCTTCTCCAAGAGCTGCAGAAGACGAGGCTGCATTATCTTCGTGCTTTGCTGGAAGAGTCACAGGTCCACAGGTTCAGACGTGGATGAAGGGGGTTTTCTAATAGGGACCAAACCTAAATCTAGAGGTGCCTCACCACTGCCAGCCCTAGTCCGAACATCTTACACCCATCAGGGGACACTTCTTCCCAGGGCTTGACATTGGGGGCACAAGATTCAACCTGACCTTTGGCCACAAAATTTGAAACACGTTAACAAAAAGGAAAAGGCTAAGAACAAAACTCAGCTGGAGACAGGTTGTATCAGAGCCCATTCCCCAGCGAGCACAGAGCCTGGCCATGCCAGCAACTGGGCACAGCCCAGAATGTCCATTTGTCCACAGCAGGGCTGGAGAGGCCTTGTGGGGGTGCGGGGGTGTCTCGGGGCGGAGGCTGAGCTCTCCCTTTGTCCCGCAGGTGATCCCGTTTGCTGCTGACTGCGACCAGGACGAGTGCACGTGCCGCGACCCGGCGGCCGAGGAGAACCAGTAGCGGCAG
>NW_008238635.1:1213294-1248498 GCF_000691975.1 Corvus brachyrhynchos
TGGGGGGGACCTCTCGCGGTACGGCAGCGCCGCAGGAGCGAAGGGGCAGCGGCGGGGCCGTGGGCATGGCGGGGCAAGGGGCAGGAGCGTGAGGGAGAGCCGGGCAGGGGGATGGCGACTGCACATGGAGGGCTCGAGTCCAGGCCACCAAGGAGCCCAGGAGGGCAAGCATGTGGTCCCCTCCCCATCGCTGCTCCCTCCAGAACCCACGCGAGGGGCTCAGGCAGGGGTCTGGTGCCACCTCAGCCACACGCTGGGCTAGGGTCCACGCCGAGAGCCCAGGTGCTGCCATGGATGGTTGTCCTGGTCCGGCTCCTGGGTGTCTGTCTTTGCTCTGGATTTTGTCACTATTCACCCCTCTCTGCTGTACAGGCTTCTTTTAGCAAGGTCGAGGTAGTTGTGATCTCTCTGCAAATATTTAAAATTAATTATATCTATATACATATATATAATATATATATATAAATATATATTATATTTTCTTTGCTCTTGATGAAGCTGAGAAAGGATATCCTTTATCACACACCCATGCTGCTGTGAAGTACAAACCGTTGGGAAAAGCACAGGAGGAGCAGGGATTTTCCCCTTCCTTGCTGAGAGGGAGCTGGAAGGAGGACAGAGAGAGAAGCCAAACATCCAGGCCATGCCAGGAGAGAGCTCCCCAGGCGTGGAGGCTCCCACCTCAAGGTGATTTGGGCATCTTGCAGGGACCAAGTTTTGCCCTTGGTATTTGCCAGTGCTTTGCCTTGTTCTGCTTAGGGTGTGGATCAGGATCAGGAATCTGGGGTTGAGAAAAAATGTTGCTGTGCCCTTGAATCATCCCAGTGAGCACAGCAGATTCCAAGGGCACCACAGGCATCCATCACACATTATTTTAAAGCCCTCTGGGCAGGGTTATGTGTCCATGGGGATCACTGCATGGTCAATAGGAGCAAAGACTCACCATGCTCCCTCCCTGTCTCACTCCCCCAGCCACTGCACACCCAACTGGACATAGAGGCCAAACCAGCGTAGCTGTGTGATGCTTGAATGAAGGATGCTGAGGCAGTCCTTCTTCTCTTCCCCCCACGTCTGAACTCCAACTGAGTTGTGTTGTCAGCAGCTCTCAGAGGAGACTAGACCCTGTAATGCCAAAGGGACCAAAAAAAACCTGTCAGGAGACTTTGAGCATCATGTCTCACTGAGATTTTCCTTAGCAGAAGTAGTATTATTATCTCTGTCCAAGCCCCTCACACTGGACATACAATTGCTGACTTCCAAGAGGCTCCTGCTCCTGTAGGCAGTAAGTGAAAATCTGCAGATTCAGTTCTGGCCTCCAAGAAGCCCAGCAAGAAACTCTGCCCCCCATAAAATTGATTCCCAGAAGCTCAGCTTGGACCCAGCCGCATAAAGGCAGCAATAGGGAAGGTGCCTGGCTCCAGCTGGGAGTATCATGGATGGTTTTGTGCTGCAAAGAGGCAGAGAAAAGGGATAGAAAGAGGAGAGGAGAGCAGAGAAGGGACCACAGAGTTGGAACTCACTGCAGTGTCCCCGGGTGAGCTGCAGGCTGAGACCAAAGGACTCCAGGCTGCCTGGCTGTGTCCTGCCTGCATGGCCTGTGCTGTTGGATACAGGCTTCAAGCCGGAGTTTGTCTGGTGAAGGAGTGGTGGAGAGAGGGTGACACGGTGTGGAGAGACCAGGAATTTTCAAGGCATCATTTGGCTTCCACTAGCTCTAGCCCATGCTGTTCTGTCGGGCACTGCCTACGGTTGTGTTTTACTGGAGGACCCGAGTAGGGGCAGAGGTGCTCGGACATCCTGCCAGCATGCAGGCAGGAGATGCCTTTTCCTTCTCCAAACCCTTTCCTGACCCCATCGACTTGGCCTAGGCAGGGATTTGAAGAGAGGTGGGGGACAATGAGCCCCATCCCCTCTTGCAGTAGGGACGCAGACATTTCTGTTCTCATCATGCACAGGTGACGACACCCCAAAATTCACCGTCAGCTGGGCAGAGAGCAGCAACATTTTGTCAGATACCCACTTTTCAATAAAAAACCAGCTCTCAAGCAACCCAAGGAAATTCAAATAATAGCTGGCCCAACACCCCCAGGATGTGCAGCTCGGGCAGCCTGTCCTGCTCCACCAGTGCAGGAAAGGGGAGACCCAGGGGTGCCAACACAGCAGGAGTGGGGTCCTGGCAGCCCCCAGAGGTGGGGACAGCAGGGACGTGGGATGAGCGTGACATGCAGAAGCAGAATTTCAAGTCCCAGCATCTTGCCATGACAAACCCTTCCCTGCCTGGTGTCAGCATGCCTATGTGTTAATATGCCAAATTTTTATCCTCTTGGCATGAAAATCCCATTGTTTTTTTTTTCTCTGCTTGCCTGTGTGTGCAGGGAAGGGACTGTGCCCCATGGAGAGGAGAACTGGGGGGTTGGGATGGGAAATGCTGGCTTGGCTGGTAGACATTTGTGCTTCTCATGACCAGACAGCTTCTATGTACTGAAATATTGTTCTTCTATAGCGACACTGAGCGGTTTTTGTCCCCTTTAGGGTTTTATTCACAACGGAGGCTGCTGCTATTTTTATTTTTTTGTATGTGATAATTATTTTTTATAAAAATCTATGAAAAATAAATAATCTTCTCATCCTCCATCTCTTTCGCCTCCTTGATTCACCCAAAAGGGGGCCAGGGAGGTGGTTTGCCTGTCCCGACACCTTCGGTCTGACACATTCTGCTCTTCCCAAACCACGGACTCTCCCAGAACAGTCACAGCCCAGCTGGAGATTTCCTTCAGGTTTTGGGGTGTGTAGGGACACTCACCTCCAGTGAGTGCCACCCAGGCAGCTTTTGCTGTGCCACCAGCTGCAAGAACACTTTTGCAGAAGGTCTTCTGCTGGTTATGCTACAAACTGGGTCAAGGCTGGTCACTTTTTCTAATTAATCCACTTAAAATGTAGTGAAATCTGTGTGTGTGTGTGTGTGTGTGTGTGTGTGTGTTCACGCCCCACCTCCCTGGGCATGGGGAGCAGAAGGTGGCTCACACTAGAGCCAGAGGACCATGTGGTATCCTGGCAAGAAAGTTAAAACCCAGGACAATAAAGTTACTTTAAGATTTGGGGATTTTTTTTCTTTGTTTCTTTAAGCAACCAGGTAAACTTCGTACCTATGGGCTGAGAAACCCCAAAAAGCCCTTGCCCTGTGTTTAAACCCCACTCTTCTTCCTCCAGCCATCTCTGATGCCCCTCATCGGTCTTTTCTTGGTGTCTGGTCTTTGCACAGGGACGCAGTCCCAGAGGAGGAACAGCATCTCCTGGTGACCTCAAATGTCCCCTCTAGGGCAAAGCTCCCCAGATCATGCACTCTGGAGAGCAGCCAGATTTGTTGAAAAGGAGTGGTCCCTGCTGCCCCCTGCTTTCTGGGGATGAACAGGGCCTGCTGGCCAACGCCAACCCTTCCAACACACACACATATCACCAAAGCCTTCCTAAAAACCTACCAGTGTGCTGGTGACGTGCCCCTTACAGTCCACTTCACCCTTTTTGGGGTGGCTTTCTCCAAACCCCCATGGATTGCAGGCTAGATGAGCCCTGAGGAGATTTTGTGATGAGCCAGCTGTGCTGAGATCTTCTTACACAGCAGTTTAGGCTTGCAGCTGCACAAGCTGCTGCCAGACAGACCCTCTCCTCCTCCTCCTCCTCTTCCTCCTCCTCCATCTCGTTACATAGCCACAGCTTATTGTGCAGTGAGCTGGTGGTTAACTGCATGGAAAATAGCAGAAGGAAAGTATCGGGGTGTATTTTTAGCTTATTTTCCTGCAATTTAGCACTGGGAAAAGAAAAAAAAAAAAGTCAAGTTGTTCCATGAGACTCGATGAAGTCTGGTTTCCTATGGATTCGTGTGCTACAGCCCCTAAATTCCCGCTGTGTCCTCCCAGGTGTCCTGTCTGTCTGCCTGCAGGAACCCCGGGCTCTCCCTGGTCTTCCACCCTTCTGGCAGGGCAGGTGGCAACACACGCTGGGCTTGGCCAAGGGACCAGCCCTTGTACGTCCCGATGGCCTGGCCATTAGGCACAACACTGCACTCTGAGTGGCTTCTGGCATCCTTGGCAGACCTCACCTCGGTTCAGGCGCTGCTTTTCACATTCTTTGTGGGATGTTAACACTCGTGTTGCTGCTAGTCCTCTCTCAAAAGTCTGCCAGATAGACTAGGACATGCTCTGGGGGTGGCTGACCACCAGACAGCACCATTCCATCCCCCTTTTATACTAAAAGAACGGCTGAAAGAGGCTTTTTTGGACGCTGCTTCCAAGTTCCCAGCCTCTGTGGAGGCTTGCAAATCAAGGGCTGAGAGACCCTTGCCGAGGATGCGTAAATAAGTGTGGTTTTTCCCCCAAAGGTGACTGGAGACATCTTTACCTTCCCAGGTCCGGCAGAGCAGGTGGGCAGGGCGAGGCGCAGGACATGGCTCCATCTGTGTGTGCTGAGTGGTTTGGGACTTGGCTAACCCAGCAGGCAGATGGGCTAATGCTAAACTTGTGTGAAGACTCAGCCGAGTTCAAAGGCTGGGAGTGTTTCATCTGTGACCAAAGATGACATCAACTGGACCAAAACTATAAACAAACACTCCAGCTTGCCAGAGCCAGGGATTACTAACAGCTCCGTTTAATAGTCAGTTAAATTATCATCTGGAGTTTTACATAGTGTTACAATGATTTTGTTGCTGTTGTTTAAAACCTTGGGTTTTTTTATTATTCTCTTTTTTTAATTAATCCAGAAGGGTTTTGTATTTCTTGCCATATGGCTATCTCACCCTAAAGCACCCTACTTTCAATCTACAGTAGTAAAACATCACATTAGAGTTTTAATAGAACATCAAGGAACATGAATTGTAGCCATCTTTGTAAAGAAAAGGACCAAACCGTCTTTATATGTTAAATAACTCCACGACAAGTAAAAGGTAGTAATGCTATTACAGGGGTACGGACGCAGCAAAGAAAAGTTAACGACCCAGAGGTTCATCTCAGGTGAATGATTGCTCATTAATTCACAAATAAAACAAAAAGAAAGGGCAGGGGGTGAAGGAGGTTGCAGAAATGGTTGGAAAACAGTTCTCGTCCAGTTTTCATGTTGCTGGCAGCTTGGGAAGAACTGGGAGTCCAAGACAGAAAATGTTGTGCAGGCCCAGCAGTAGGACCCTGCAGCAGATGCGGGTGGGGTCAGCTCTGCAGGGAATCACAGAGTCATAGAATGGTTTAGGTTGGAAGGAACCCTAAGGACCATCTCGTTCCAACCCTGCTGCCGTGGGCAGGGACACCTTCCACTAGGCCAGGGCACACCTGTTTTGGATGGGCAAGCCCCACACAACACCTGTTGCCAAGGCCAGGCCTTCAGCCACGGCGCAGCCCCCCATGGCACATCGGTCTGGTGCCCCATGGTGGCTGCTGGCATCTGCCTGAGATGGACTCGCGTGGTAGCTGAGAGACTCGGGCAAGAAAATCCAGGCTTGGGCAAGGCTCTGACTTGCAAAGCCAGAGTGAGGAAACCAAGAAGGAAGCCCTCACAAAGCCAGGGTCACCGTGAAAATGCCCCACAGCCGTGCCACGCTGGCAGGCCCCGCCAGCACGGCGGCTGCAGGGGCACCACGGCGGGCAAACGGGCAGAGCACAGCCCTGCCAGCAGCCTGCACAGTCCGTCATGGGACGAGGATGCTGAGCCCCATCCAGCTGTGCAAGGGTGCTGCCAAATGACTTTGGAGGGGTGGCTTTCCCCTCACCCTCCAAATCCCAGCCCATGGGGAAGCCGGGGCCCAGGGAGCAGAGTCTGGCCCAGCTGGCTGATGATGCTGCAGGGCTTCGGTTGCCCATGCAAGGGCTTTGAAGTGTCAGCACAGAAGCAGAACAGAAATATCTGCAGAGCCTCAGTGTAAATCTTGGGGCCAGATGAAAAAGTAACCTAGGCAGGTGTGGATGCATGGGGTGTCCAGGGTTTTCCTGGCAGCGTCACAGCGAGTGGCTGGCAGACGGCACTGCTCCCATCCTTGCTGCTGCACCTAGCAAGCAATAAAAGAGAGGAGTCTGCTACCCAAAGGAAAACAGTCTGCATTTCATATAAAGACCATGTACATGGTATTACTTGGCGAGAAACCAGCTGGCGTCTGGGCCAGAGCAGCCTTCGTTCAAGCATCCCTTCGAGGCGTTGAGCAGAGGTGCCCTTTGCCCAGGCCTGGATGGCTGCCCAGCTGGAAGTTAAAAGTTGTCTCAGCATCTGCTGGGATAAGCAAAAGGACAAACAGAAGTGTCTTGGCCAAGAGTCTCTCTGGCTGAAAGGAAAAGGAGTGATGACGCAGTACAGATCGCCTGCCTGCATATACCTGTGCATGGAGGTGGCACTTGGTCTTGCTCTGAGCCCTAAGCACTTGGCAGCATCAGGCACATCAAAATGTAAGGACAAACACATGAGAAAAAGCCAAAAGGATCCAGGAGGCTTCCTTCTTGCACAGAGCAGACATTTGTCTGATGACCCCTGCTAGACACATTCATTACAGCAACGATACGGGGATGCCCAGGTCATACTGACTGCTGGTGGCTGCTCCCAGCCGCTCCCCAGTCCAGGCCAGCTGCCCCTGGAGAGAGGTCTGCCCATGAGAAGGAAAGAGCAAAGCACTGTGTGGTCCTGCAGGAAGATACTGAACTGCTGTTGAGAAAATACAGGGACGCAGCGCTGCTGGCAGTGACTGGGTGCAGACCACAGCCGCCTCCCTCTCAGCACCATGCAAATATTCAAGCCATGTCCTTGGCAGGTAGGAGGAGGAATGAAGCAGAAAATCATATGAGACAGGCTGAAGAGTGTTCCTGCCAAGACTGAAAAAAATGAAAAGGAAATTTCTCTCTACAGGCATCGTAAAAATCCCACTGTAGGGCTCCAGTCTTGTCCGGATCAAAGGTGCGCAGCTGGCAAGTCCAGAGCTGCCTCCTCTGCAAACCAGGCAGGAAGCTGAAGCTAAAAGGAACCTGCTTTCTGCCTCCAACACCATCTGCAGTGACAGGGATGTGGAGAATCATTTGCTCTGAACCAAACCGAGTGTCCCAGTACAACCCCAGCTCTCTGGCTTCAAAGAAAAAAGTTACCAGAGGAAGAAGCAGATGTGAGCCTGAACACAGGCAAGAAACACCCCCAGAAGCCTGTCCTCCATGCCCTCTCTGGGACCAGAACCTTCAGGGCCATCCTGCACCACGGCACTGGGGTATCCTGCATCCCTCTCCCCTCACCACGCAGAGCCTGGGCTATGCCACTGGTGCAGAACATCTTGTCTGTGCCATCAGGCTGCTGCTCCCCTTGCTGGGCTCTCCTCAGCAGCAGCTGGATGTTGCTTCAAAGTTTTTATTGTGGTGGGTAAAAAAAAAAAATAATAGGAAGGATTTTAAAGTTGACTTCCTAGGAGTGTGGTCCCTCAAGAAGAAAGCTCACTATGTCCAGCTGACCACTGGCCCTGAGGCCAAGCTGCTTTTGTTCTGGAGGACTCTGCATCTTGGAGCACATGTGAGTTTTGACCATGGCAGAAGAACCTGAGGAGATGGGGTCACGATGCCCAGCGGTGACATCACGATGCAATGGGGTCTCTTCACCCCAGCTGATGACAGCACGCCAGCTCTGCCCATCAACGGCACCGCTGCTCGCTCAGGTCTCACCCAGACCTCATGCTTTACAAGAGCAACAAACCCCATCCCAACCCTGTTGGCCATCCAGTGGCTGATTAGCTCAGCCACAACCATAAGCATCTCAACCTGACCTGCATGCTCTGCCTCCATTTTGCCTGCATCACCTGCTCTCCCATCCTGGCTGTGTCACGGTGTTTCTCCCGTGACTGGTGTCCCCCACCCTTGGGGACAGTCCCCACAGCCAGGGCAGGGATGGGGCAGGAGAAGAGGGCTGTGCCCTCCCAACCTGCCTTCTCCACCAATGCTGAGGAACCTCTTGGCAAAATGAATAAAACAAAACCAAGAAAACTGGGTCCCACAAGACTTCTAACTAGAAAGGCTTTTGGCCAAGTTGAAGAAGAAACTAATACTGAATCAGTCCTGCACAGAGCAGCCAGTTTTGCTCCCCAGTCCAAATTCTTGCCTCCAGAAACATCAGTGACACCCTCCCCCTCCATGGGTCCGTGTGTAAAACCCTCAGAAATGCCCATGGGAAGGCCAGCCTGAGAGCAGGTGCCCAGAACCCTCAGTAGTCCTTGTCACCATAGTCATTGTAAAGGACACTCAGCGTCTGCTCCTCGCATGTCTTCCTGAGGTCCCGGCTGAGCTCCGACCAGTCGAGCCCATAGGGCTTGATCTCGCTGTAGCGACAGGCGAGGTACTTGAGGGATGAGCGCTGGAGGCTGATCTTGGGCTCCTGCAGGAGGCCATTGCACCAGCTGCTGAGGTCCCCCAGCTGCGAGAGGATGAGGCCAGCCTTCCTGCAGCGAGGGCGGGCAAGGGGAGATGCCAGGGGGGCGATGGACAGCGAGGGGTGGCGGGGGTGATGGAGACACCATGGAGAGGATGGCGGGAAGGGCGGGAGGTATGTATGAGGAGAGAAAAGTAAAGACAGTTAAGGACACCATGGCAGCTCCTTGAGGGAGAAGAGATAATGCAAGAGCAACTGAGCAGAGCCTGATGCTACCAGGACAAGAAGGGATGGCAGGGCTGGGGGGGACACACCATCCCCAAGGCAGCACTGCAAGCTAAATCCATGTGAGAATAGCCCCTACCCAGGGCAGAGATACCCATGTCACCATGGCAGTGCTGGGCCTGCTGCACTGGTCTTATGACTCACACTTCCCTGTCCTGTCCCCTCTTCTTCCACCATGTGTCACCCACACAAGGCCAGGTTTGCTGAGAGTTTGTTAAGGAGACAGTCACGGGTGTAGCTGTGAAACCCCCAGCACCTCCTTGGGGTGGACATCACCAAGGGCTCAAGTGGCACCACCTGTCACTGTTGCAGCTACTGGACCCCAAATGTAACAGGATGGGAAACTGGGAGCCAATAGCACTGTGGGCAGTGGGGATAAATGCTAAAGAGTGTCAGGCGTGACATATATGGCCAGCCCAGAACAGTGTCACCATGTGTGTCCTCTCCTGTAAGTGTATGTGCTGCATAATCAGGAGCTATGCTGGTCACTCATGGCTTGGTGTAGGACACAGAACCACAAAATGGTTTGGTTGGAAGAGACCTTAAAGATCATTTTGTTCCACTCCCCTGTGCCGTGGCAGGGACACTTTCCTCTTGACCAGGTTGCTCCATGCCCCAACCTGGCCTTGAACATTTCCAGGAATGGGGCATCCACAACTTCTCCAGCGCCAGAAATGCACAGTGCTGGGACCAGCACGCCAGGACACCCCAGAGGATGAGGGAGATTGAAGAAAAGAAAAAATCCAGATCAGAACATCATGCCTGGCTTGTGAGGGTCTGTGTGGAAGGCTGAAGGTGAGATAAAAATTGAGATCCGCATAGGATGCGATACCACAAGACATCAGTACAGCGAATGACACTCTGCCACACGACTCGTAATGCTTAGGAACAGTTTAGGAAACCTGTCCTACAGGACACTGTGCAAACCAGAAGGGATACACTGGGACATACATCAGACACATCCAAAAAGCTCTGAGGGAGTGGGGGATGCGGCAGAGCTCCCTGGTTCTTTGCACGTGCGTTTTGCAGCTTCCAGTTGTGGAGAACCAGATGAGGAAAGGCAAGTCACTGCAGCAGCAGTCTGTAAAGAGTCACAACCCAGCCAAGGAAGCCTTGAGAGATGGTCAGGTGGCAGAGGGAGAGGAAGTCCAGGATGAATCCATCTTCTGCAACAGACATACAGCACACCCAGAGCATCACAGCCTCAGTGCAGGCTTGTCCTGGTAGTGAGAAAGCGCTAAATTACCAGTCTCTTGTATTGGATGAGACATTGGAAGAGCACAGAGGATCATGGCCAAACGTGACCTAAGTAGTGTTCTCTTCTTTGCAAATTTCTCCTCTTAAAATCATGCTTCTAATGTTTTTATCGAGAGAATCAGTTTGTACAGATAAAACACATTGTGTTCATTTTAAACTTGTCTCGCACTTTGGGTGATCTCCAGGGAATCTGGCAACTGTGGAGGCAGTGGATTCAAATGAAGCATCTTGAAGGTATCTCACGTGCCTGGAAACCCAGACAAAAGTTTAAGTGATGAGCTGGGATAAGTCTCCTACCCAGCCACAAGGTCAGTTGGTGGGTTAGAATACTCAGGGAAGAGAAGATACATCCCCTCGGTAACTTTAACTCAGCCTCTGCTCAGCCCAGAACAGGCAGCAGTCACAAATCATGATGCTGAAGGAAAAAATCCCATTCTTACTGGACATTCTTACTTAGGATAAGCAGGGAGGGCTGGTTTGACAGCTCACGGGTGTGTGTACCAACCAGGAAGGAACATGCACTGCCTCTCCAAACCTCCCTCCAGGCCAGGTACAGCATGGCAGAGCTGCTTGGAGAGGAATTAATTTACCCCAAGTCCAGCCAGAGCCAACCTTGGCTTTCCTGGAGAGCAAACCTTTCAAGGTTTGGATGTGGTCGCAGCTCCAAGGGCCCAGTCTGGAGACACTGAAAGGTTGTCCAGTTCTGCAGCCACATGACATCTGCCAACCCAGAGCTCATGTCCAGGGCATGCCAGAGAGTGCTTAGCATGGTTCTGGCTCTGGAGACAGCCACCCAAGCTGGCCAGCCGTGAGAAAATAGCCAAGCGCTCACTTGTCTTGGTCTCTGCATCTGACACCTGAGCAAGGTGCCACGAGTGCCTCTCCTCCTCCAGCATTACAGGTACCCTCATGGGAATGTCTACCTAATACCATCCCACACATCTTGGCTCAAAGCCCATAGGCACCACCAGACTTCACTAGGCTTTGCACCAAATCCAGCTTCCACTTCTTGCTTTTTTCTCCATTTCCTTTCCTTATGCAAAGACCAGGACTCTCTGCATCCCTTCTCGGACCGTGAGGGAGCGATTCGCTTTCGTAGCCTCGGACAAGTTATCTGTGCACTCGTGACAAGTTATGCTTCTTCAGTCCAGTAGCCAGCACTGCCAAGAAGGGAGACGAGTGCACCCCAAATGAGCAGAGTAGGAGGAGGCCTGGATGTGTGGAGAAGGAGGGACATGGTAGAGTCAGTCGCGTGGGTCCACATCCAGGACTTCAAAGGAGCATCAGTAACAGTCAAACAAACACTGTCTGCTGGCTAAATAATGTCATCTGCAAGTGATTTGTCCTGTCACCACCAGTCTGGGTGCTTCGCCCTCGCAGACGATCAAACAGGAGGTCTGCTTTCCAAGATTTGTCATCACCAGAACCCGCTGCAGCTGCCTAAATGCCTCTTTCCAAGTAGTGCGAGCTGCAAACACTTCATCAGCAACTTGCGTCATCCTATCCTAAGCGCTCCAGCATTTCCAGAGGGTGCAGTTAACCCTCTGGCTCGTAGGTCCATGCAGCAAATGGTATCATTTGGGCAATTCAGTGGCATTTCTGGCTGCTCCGTGCCAATGCACCTCTGCCTCGCAGGGCTCGAGGAGGCAGCTTCCAGGTCGTGTTCTGGCTGGTCCTCGGCTTCCTGGCTGGGGCAGAGAACAGCAGTGGCAACTTTCAGCCTCAGTGATGGCAGCAGCTCTGTGACGACTCCAGTCTGCCACGTAAGGAATTTTATGTACTCCCCATGCAAATCACCACAACAGATGTCAGATGGTCTGTGCAAACTGGGGCTGGATTTCACATCTGGAAGTGGAGACAGAGCGGCATCCCCACAGCTGGGACCGAGACAAAGGTGAGACGTAAGTCCAAGCCTGCTGATCCCACTTGGTGTCAGGGGAATGAGGCAACCCTGGGCAGAGGAGCTGCTGGGAGCCTCTGCCCTAGAAATGGCAGACATCTGTGCTGGGATGTCGCTACTGAGCTTGGAGGTTGTGCCTCAAAGAGCTCACATTTCTTAGGACACAAATGGGAAAAGCGGAAAGAGAAGAGACCCCAGCTTCACTCCAGGGCGTGAAGGACCTGGGCATGACCAGGAGACAAGTCCAAGGCACTAAGTGCAAGACAGGCACAAGCTATTTGCTGAGTGTCTCTGACTGACTAGCAGAGGTTTGGAGGACAGAGAATGTACAGAGAATCTCCTGTCCTCTGCTAGAAACACACAAGTGATCACCTGGAGAAGCAGGGCTGGAAGACAGGCGGTGGTGAGACCAGCAAGAGGAGGTATGGGAGGCCATGGTGTAAGGTGGAGGCCATGAATTTCACACGTAGGAGCTCCTGTTGACGTACATTTGAAAGTAACCCTGATTTCCAGATGAGGTCACAGCTCTGGTTCTTTGGAGGCCAGATGCTATGAAACACCACTGCAGCCCACGCAACCTCTCAGCCCAGCTTGCTAAACTGACTGGAATCATCTGCGTTACTGGGAAAACACGCAGACCAAAGCAGATGCTGAAGGACACGGGGAGAAGGGAACATCTGGCTATCTCTACAAGCCTGGGACATTCTCAGGCAGCTGGAGGGGCTTCAGTGACCTGGAGAAGCCTGAGGAGAAGACATGGTGCCCATGAAGGCACAAAGGGACTATTTCAGACAGGAAGAGCTCAGGACAAGCTCCTCCAAAACCTGCTGTGGCAGCTCAGCACTGCCTGGGCACCAAAAACACTCGTGTCACCCCCACACAACCACAGATGTGGACCAAAAGTGAGGAAATACACAATTCAGACCTAAAGTCAGTCCTCTGCCTGCTGGGGACCACAAGTTGACAGAGCTCAGCACACAGAGGTGCATTCAACTCAAGCCAAAGCCCAGGAAAAGGCAGAAGGCAGAATCCGATCTCCACTCCTCAAAGGGGCATTATTTTTCCTAGACCTTCTGCCTTTTTGCCTGCGGCATCAGCTACCAAGGGAGAGAGAGAATCCCATCCCTTTGCCACTCTGCATAGCACGAGCATACTTGGCCACACTCTAGGGACAGTGTGGGGCTGAGGGGATGGACAAGGGCGCTGGGTTGACAACGGTCAGCCACTTTCCACCTTGTCCTATGTTAATGCTCCTTGCACGTGCACAGCATCCAGCAAAACAGAAACCCCACTGTGACACTCTATCACCCATCATCATATCATGAGACTTGCTAAAGAGATGCCTTCCTGGCGGCCAATATCCGTGAGGGACAAGCTTGCTGATGGGCAGGCCTGCCTGCCTAGCCAGCTCAGCTCCCAAGCCTACCTGGGCCCCAGCTCATCTTCACAGCGCCAGGTGAACTCCCCAAAGCTCTCGTAGTGCTGGTTGTAGTGGTAAAGGACTCGGTGGAGGCTGGGGGAGCCCAGGTCCAGCAGAGTGTTGTAGGCTGTCTGCTGCTCCTTGCCGCTCGTGTAGCCGTTGAAGAGGTTGTAGATCTTGTCTGCTATTTCTGGGCAGAAGGACAGGGGGTGTTCAGGGGGGTGCAAGGAAAGGCATGAATAAAGCCCACCAGGGCTAAAGCTCACTTCTAGGGAAACCAAGACCAGAACCAAGATTTGTCCAATGAGTTATGACTTATATCGTATCAGGACAAGGTCCCAACGGAGGAGCAACAGACTAGACGGCCTTCCCTGGACTCAGTCCAGGTTAGCTTCCCACAGTTTGGTCTAATTAAGAGAAGAAATGGGTGGTGCCATTGGGTAGCGTTAGTGCAACACCATTTATTCACTTTTGTTTTCAGAGAGGACGTATGTCTCCTGAGGCCCCCCATCTCAGCCCTCCACACCACGTGGCAGCTCCTGGGCCACTGTGGGTGCAGGAGATGTTACAGCCAGGACACGAGACATGTATGGGACCGTGCTGGAAGGGGGAACTCCCTGCTGTCGGTCCCAAGCACCACAGTCCAGCAGCTCCCTCCATCTCACCTTGAGCTTTCACATCATCTACCACAGGGCAGGGCGTCTTGACCGTCACATCACTGGACCTGGAACGTCTTCCTGTGTTGTCGACTCCCCAGAGTGTGAACCTGGATGAGAAGGGAAAAAAACCAAAGCTCTGGGCTCCCAAGACCACACGGAAATACATCAAGGCAGCATCAAGCAGGATGACCACGGTCAGGGTGTCGGCGCTGCCACAGGTGTGGCACAGGGCACTCACATGTAGGTGGTGTCGGGCTCCAAGCAGCGGATGATGAGGGAGATGGTGGAGGAGAGTCTGTCAGGCACTTGGGCTGGCATGGCACAGGGTGACTTGGCACCAGAGATGATGTCATCCACGAAGCTCAGCACCGTCTCTAGGGAGAGAGGGGAGGATGTGCCACTGGCGATGACACAGGTGTCCCCGGGGCTGTGGAGAGCCTGTGCCTGCTACCACACAGGCTGCCTGGTGCCAAGGGCGACCAAGGCTAATGCATGAAGTTGGGGTAAAGCTGGACCCATTGCTTTTCTAGCAGAGTTCACCCCCATGGTACGGAGCTGCCCCTTCTGCAGCATGGTGGGCAGGAGAAGGGCTGCTCTCTCTTCCACAGGATGTTTGACTTGTTGCAGCATCCCCTTGCAAAGAGGAACATCTCCATCTTCTAACATCTCCATCCCACTCTCCCTAGAGAAGCAGTGGAGTCACCACTCACCTGTCTCCACCTTGGAGTGGTCCATTCTGTCGGTGACCTTCTCCTGGCGGAGGAGGTAGTCGACGATCTGCACCCCAATGGGGGGCTCCGAGTGGCCCCACTCCAGTACCACCAGTGTGCTGCTGGGCTCATGTACAGTGGAGAGACGCAGGCTGCGGGACAATTTTTGCATTACTCTCTCACAACAAAATTCAAAGCCATTAACTCACAGCAGAGAGCAACCTCAGGAGAGAAGTGGCTTCCCCTCCCTTTCCCCTCCTGGCTCTGGGCATGCTGGTCCAAAGGACTCATTCACTGGGGTTGCTTTACCAGGGTGGATCCACAGCCAGCTCTGCAGTCCTCAACTGAACTTCGAAAAGACACTGCAGCTCTGTACTCTCTGCCTGATTTCCAGGTCACCCATCAGTTTGCAAACCCATCCCATAAAGGCACACAAGCCCCATAAAGGCACACAAGCCCCACCACCTCCTGCCACCACACTCTTGGCCATGACCACCTCTTTGCAGACCCATCGCACCAAAGAGCCACGCTGGGCACGTGTGGAGACCTACATGGGGTGCGGGAGAGGCGCACAGGTGGGCAGCCCGTCAGCCCCGAAGGCACTCGAGTCACAGCGGCACCAGTCCTCGATCACATCCCCGCTGCCCGAGCACCACAGCAAGCTCATGGTGGCCTCCTGCAGGAGCTGGGAGAGAGAAGAAGGGGTTGAGCACCGAGCAGGCGAGCTCCCATCCCGCCAGCGCTTGTGCCAGTGTTCATCCATCCCCTGGTGGGCTCAGCACAGTCCATCCACCCTGGAGAGCAGGGCTGGCCAATGGGCAAGGGCTGCCACGGCTTGACACGATGCCATCTGGGCAAGCTGCCTCCAAAGACAACCACGACACCATCCTGCCACCCCTCCTGCCCACTCTGCCACCCCCAGCACGCGGCTCCTCACCCGCTGGGTCTGGTTGTTGGTGACCAGCTCGTAGAGGGGGGCTGCTTTGGTGACCTCCAGCAGGATGGGCTCGGCTGGCACGTCGGGGCTGGAGGCGGCGTGGCAGAGCGGGCAGGAGGAGGGGCAGCGCCCGCGGCTCTGGCACTCCATCCGCACACCGGCTGCCATGCGCTTGGTGCCAGACTCCGAGAGGCTGGCGATGTACTCGGGGAATGTCAGCACCTTGGGGTCCCGCTCCCGCTCCTCTGACTCGTCTGAGGGGGAGTTGCCTGGAGAAGGGTGGAAAAAAGTGACACCAGGGTGGGCTCCAAGCCATGGATGATGGAATATGAGGGGGCTGGAGCTCTGCCTTCCACCCAGGAGAGAGGCAGTGCTTCCAAAGAGCCCCCTGTATCCTTAAGAGCTGTTTGCTCTGTGGGGATGGAATGCTCACTGGTGTTCAGAGGAGGAATCAGGACTGAAAAGCCCATCCTGGCCTCTGTGACTGCAGGTCCTCTGGTCTCCCGGTGCCTCAGTTTCCCCAGCCCCATCCCTACACCTGGACTGAGACAGACCACCCTTGCAGCAGGTCCCCACGAGAGGGAGCCTCCTTCACGTGGCTGGACACTCGTGAAGGACCTGCCTGGGCACTTTCACATCACACTGACTCCCCACCAGAGCCCTCTGCTGAGCCGCTCTCCTGCAGAAGCCCTCCTGGCCCTACAGCTGAATTCTCCACTCCTCTCCTTCGGATCCCAACCAAAACTGATGCCACAGAGTGCTTTGGAGACCAGAGACAAAGAGTGTCAGGCCAGGGAGAACAGCAGTGATGCTGACCTGCGGCCCCCCCGCAAAGGTCTGCAGTCAGCAGCACCGAAGAGCTCAGAGTGAGCAGGGAAGACCTGCCAATGATGCCTCATGATGCCCAGAAAGCTCCCGAGGTGGCTGCAAACCCACCGAGCCCCCGTCCAGCCCCTCCAGCCCTCTTACACTCAGTCCCCACACAGGGAAATGGAGATGGGGAGCAGGTTCTACCCTGCCAACCCTCAGGTGACCCTGCAACCTAACAGGCTCAGAAAACAACAGTGCAGCAGGAAAGCATCGACAGAGTCTATGCTTTTCCCAGCTCTGCACAAGGATGCCTGACACTGGGTGCCACCGTGTCCCCAAGGCATGGGGCAGCGAGCCAGACCCTGCACTCAGTGGCCTTTTCTCCAGCATTCCCACAGCAGCAAATATTTTGGCACAAGAGTCCAGTATCTTCAGCCCTTGCACAGAAGTCAAAAAGGTAAAGTCTGCCCATCGCTGCTGCACCCTGGGTAGCATCACCCTGCCATGGCGAGCCTTGCCATGACGGGAAACAGTGCTCTGCACACAAAACCCCTGCCAAAGGATGGCCCTGGATTTATACAGAAGAAAGAGGGGCCTAGAGGGACCACTGACGGCGGTTGGTGGGGTTGGAGGAAGCTGAAGGATGACCAGGCAAAGCCTCACCCCCAGGGCAGGCTCAGGCCATCACTAGTGGTGACCTGGCACGGGCTGGCTGCTGTGGGAGCCACCAGGGAGCATGTCCATGGCTCAATAGGGAAGTCACCCGATAGCAAGGATCTGTGGAGAAACGGGCCAGCACTAGCCCGTCCTCGAGGCTCCTGCAAAGAAAACAAGGCTGTTAAAACAAAAGCTGGGACACAAAAGTGTTGCTCTGCTCCCCCAGGAAGCTGGAGATGGATCACTTTAGGCTGGCTGTGAATTGCAGCTTAGCAGGCACTGAGAAAAAGAAGAGGAGCCGGGGAATGATTTGTCTCTTGCAATTTCTCAATCAATATCCAGCCCCTGACATTTGCAAACAAAAAGCAAAGGAAGGAAAGTGGCAGGTGCTGGAGTGAAACCGAAATGTGATATTGTGGGTAGGAAAAGGCTGCCAGACCTGAAAAGCCTCCAAGCAGGAAAATCAAAGAGGAGGAAATTGCAGGAGAATAAAAGAAGTACTTGCAATCAAGAGGTGCTACATCTGGAGACAGCCTACAGCCAAAACAGCAACGGGTCTGTACTCTTCCTGGTGGGCTTGTGAAGAAGTCCAGACTCCAGGAGGCCTGAGCCCACAGGGTCCAGACTCAGGCTTTGAAAGAAGCCCTTGCCACACACGAGCCCTGGGGACATAACAAATGTCTCTGTGGCTGGGACATAGCAAGAGCAGCACCACAGGCTGGTGCCAATACTGAGAATTAGGAAGCTTCATGATGGAAATGATGCGTCTGTCATGGTGCCTGTGAGCTCCAAGCCCACACTGCTTGCACCTGGGAATTCCTGGGCAGGAGCAGCAAACCGAGATCATCTAAAAAGCAGCAGCTCTGCTCAGCATTCCCCATGTCCAGGCTTGGGAGCTGGCTCTTGCTTGCTGCCCAAGCCTGGCTGCTGCAACCCACCATGCCCAGCACAGGCAGGAAAATGCCTGCAGGCAGCTTTGCTGAGGCCAGCACAAGAGACTGCAAAATCACAGAATCTGAGAATAGTTTGGAATGGGAGGGACATTGAAGACCATCTCGTTCCAGTCTCCTGCCACGAGCAGGGACACCTTCCACTAGACCAAGTTGCCACGGTCCTGAGGACAGATGGCAGCAGGCAGGAGTTAGGCTGCCTCAGCTTTTGTAAAGCTGCCATTCCAAGCAGGCACCACCTCTTCTTCCACTGGGGATCCCTCACAGCTCACTGCAGCCAGGGCACTGGAGGGGATGCAGCAGTGCCAGATGCCCTCTGCACCATGAGGAACTTCCCAGCTCCCAACTAATTCCTAGGCATTAAAAGCACAGTGCTGACAGCCCGGGAGAAGGAAACACATTGGAGGGAGGAAAGTCTGGCTGTGGGATGCAAGTGGAAGAGAGCAGATATGGCAGAGACAAAAGGAAGGAAAGAACAAGATTAAAGACAACAGTTAAGTCCAGAATGAGGCAGGATGGCTTGGCGGGGTTGGTGCACTTGTTTTTCATCTCCCTGGGGCTGTGGGTATTGATCTTTCTTTTTTGGCCTGGACCAGTGCCTGCTGCAATCCATGGGAATCCTTTGTCTGGCTCCAAAGGGTGCGAGAGCAGGGTGTAAGTGAGACAATGACGTGGGAGACGCAGTCCTGGCACAGGCTGGGCACTTTCCTTGCTGTGCCAAAAGCAAACCCCCGCTTCCCACTCCCCTGGGGTGGCTGTGAGTGCCCTTCCCAAGGGTAAACAGGGCTCCTACCTTTGCTGATGTCCTCATACTCCAGCCAGAGCTGCCGCTGGACCTGCCTGTTGGGATACCAGATGGAGCAGGACTCCTCGAAGCCGTACACTGCCTCCTGGATGTAGTGGTTGCCAAACTGGTCCAGCAGCGCCACGAAATCTCCACGGGAGGTGGCTCCATCCAGAGAATGGAGAGCATTGCTGAAGGCTGGGAAGCAGATGGAGGAGACGCCCAGTTCCCAGAGCCCACCAAGCCCTTGCCACCTCCCTACACACTTGCGATGGGCAACCAGCCTTTGAGCCCATCAGCTGCCAGCAGAAGGCTACATCACCTCTTGCCATCCTTCCTCCCCTTATTCCGCCTGTCCCTGCACACTTACACTGGGAGATGGTCATCTGGTTGAGCCGGACATGGTACATGACAGACTGCACCTTCCAGTGCTGCAGGAGAGGGTACCCAGACACCTCGCTGAAGTTCACCATCCCTGCCAGAAAAAGGACACAGGGACTCAGTGACACTGGCTAGCCATACCTCACCATGGGCATGGCTGCAGCCCTTCGTGCCTGGGGCAACACAGCCAGCAGGGTGGGAAGAAGCCAGGGAAAAGGGTTGTGTACACACCACATGCCCCCAGGGAGGCACTGAGAGCTGAGGGTCAGGTGGCCCCCAGAAATTAAAATGATGGCTTTGAAGGAAAACACATAGGCTTGTTTCATTCAGCCGTCTGGGGCTCTGCGCTGGGAGATAATGAGCCTCCTCCTGCATCCCCTCCTGCTTCCTTCCCAGTGCCCACTCCCAAGGCATGCCCAGGTGTGCTAATTATTTCACTAATGAGAGCTGCACTTTTTAATGAGCTGTTTGCAGGCCTGGGAACGGTCACCGTCACGCCACGCGTGCCCAAGTGTGACCGGCCAAGAGACCCTGGGTCCCTTTCGGCTGGGACTGAGCTGAGTGAGCAACAGATGGACGGGGAAATGGCTCGCCTGTTGATGCTAATGCTCCCTCAGGACATTATGGCAATGCTGGGGCTGAACAGGACCCAGGGCTTGTCCTTCTCCTTCAAAGACATCCCGTTCTTCAGCCACGTTAGCTGTGAGAAGCCAGAAATTCATGGAGGCCACGGGCTGGGTGGCCACTTACTCCTGCCCAAGGCCCATGGCAGCTCAGCTTCCACGAGCAGAGGGACAGAGAGGCCACCAAGGCTCAGACAAAGCCCCAGCACGGGACCTGAAGGGTGCTCATGGCTCTGAATTTGGTGACCAGAGCATCCCCAGAGTGCCACAGCAGGATGCTGGGACAGGCCACCCCCTCCCTCGCAGCTCTGGTGCTGCACAGCCCGCACGTCACGCCTCCGCCCGGCAAACTCTGCGGCTAAACAGGCACCCAGCAGGAGTTCAGGAGGATAACAGCGGGCATCCCCCCCTCTGAACAAGAACTGAAGGCAGAGGATAAGCAGGATAAGATCCTTTGCCTTCCAGCGCCTCTCTCTTCAGTGCTGGCTGCTGCCGACAGCTTCAAAGCCTTGCTCTTCCATGCAAAGTGTTTATGTAAAAACAGCCCTTCCTTACTCAGCAGCTCTGCCTCTCGTGTATTCACAGCCATATCCAGATCTGCTTCTGACAAGCAGAGAATATTTTACTTATTTTCCTTTTTTTCCCCTGGTTTTTTTTTTTTTTTCTTTTTTTCCCCCCTTAATCAGCCACAAATGCCAGCAGAGCAGTGGGAAATGAATAGGATAATTTACTGGCTTTTACCTCCCCAGCATAACTGCCAGTGAAGTGCTGGTCCCACTGTGATGCTGGGGCTGAGGTGGCAGTGCCTTCCTTACGTCCATGTCACAGGCAGGAGAGCCCCACTGGCAGGCAGGTGTCCTCCAGCACCTCCAGGCAGGGTGGAGCATCCCCAGAGAAGCAGGAGTGACCCACCCATCCAGCTCTCTTGGGGAAGCTCAGCCCCGCAAGACCCCACCGGCACCCTCCTCCCTGGTGAACCCGCCTGCACGCACACCTTCATCGCCATGCACCCTGTCAGGGCAAGCAGCACCCACCAGACCCTGGATACAGCCCATGGGTGCTCCCCAAAATCCTCCTGGAAGCTCTGCCAGGCAAAGGGAATGCACAAGGTCTCGTATGAGACCAAAACACCTTACTAGCCACATCCTATGCTTAGTAGCTCCTTGATGCCTGGGCCCTTTCAGCCAACAGCAACAAACACCAAGGAAACAAAGGTTAGTTATGGGTGCTGGCAACTTGGAGAAAAGGCAGATCCTTGAAGGCTCTCTGGGAACCCACGATAACTTATCACTCATGGCCCGTGATGCTCTGGCACAGCAAACCAAAACATTTTGGCTTGGTGGCACTGGGTTTTGAATGCTTCATTACATCAGCAAAGAAATCAAAGGTAGCTGGAAAACTTCTTTTGCCTTCGAAAAAAAACCCCAAGAAAAATCCTTTTGCAAATGCTCCAATATTTGATGGATATGCCCCAATATTTCTACAATGCCCCAATATTTCTACACCCCACAATTAATTTACAGCCTTTGCCTCTCCTTCATTTTTAATGCCTTCCTCTTAGGCTGCTGGTTCCTCGACGTGCAGCTGAGCATGGGATGCTGAAGCCAGACTGGATATATCCCATGGTAGATACATCCTGTGGGAGGTTCAGGTGCTGAAGCTGGACAAGCTGGCAGCTGCCTCACTGGGAGAAACACGGATCCAGCTGGACCCACTCACCAGTGAGGAACTCAGGGTCGGGCACGGGGTCGGAGAGCTCCTCTTGGCACTGGTTCTCCAAGGGCACTGTGGCCACCACCAGCCCATCCGGCAGCTGCTGCTCCAGGCCCCGGGCAAAGTTGTTCTGCCTGGAAGTGGATTGCAGAGAGAAGAGCAAGGTTGGAGGACAGCAGAAATGACTGGGATCATCCCTGCCAGAGAGTGATCCATCCCAAAGAAACACCTGGCCCTTCTCCTTTCCTTCAGGCACAGATTAAAAAGATGTCTGCTCTTGATGGCAAGTGTCAGATGCACCCTCCCCACCAGCCTCTCCATCTTCTGCAAGGCGAAGCCAGACACAGATGGACCAGGCAGCCTGCTAAGGCTCCTTCCCATGCCTTCTTCAGTGAAGTCGGACCCTGCTGGGGTCCCCTCCCTACGTCTGCAACTCACCTGAACGTCCCTTTGAGCACCTGCCCCGGTGCCACCTCCTTGGAGTGGTTGTTGTAGCCATAGAAGATCTCCCCAAAGAGCGTCTGGTTCATGGGCAGCTCGCGGGGCTCGCCGCAGTCCCCCACCTCTGGGCACGACTCTGAGATCAGCTGGCACGACCGCCCGTCCGTGCCCAGCTTGTAGTCCTCGATGCACCTGGGAAGCCAGCACAGGCCCCACTGTCAGCTGCAGCCCCCCGCAGCGGGGACAGCCACAGGAACCGAGGAGACCCCCTCCATCCCAACCCTACAAGCTCGGGGCGGCAGCAGCAGTGGACAGCAGCACCTTGGGGGTGTCCCCGTGGCCAGGGAGGTGGTGGGTCACTCACCCACAGAACATGAGGATGTTGTAGAGCAGGGGGTCTTCGGGCAGGGGGACCATCTGCTGCAGGCACAGCTGCTCGCAGCCCCCGTTGAAGCCATCGGAGCAGTCCACGCCGACGTGACGGTCATAGCAGCCCGTGCCATCCTTCATGGGGCTCAGCCCCGTCGGGCACTAGCAGGGTGGGGGAAGTAAGAGGTGAAAACCCCTGGGAAGAAATCTGTCTCTGGGGCTGAGGTGGAGGGCAGGGCTCCAGCACTGCTCTCCTCTGGAAACTGCAGCCTGAGCAGTGCTCAGGGGCTGCAGGGAGGACAGCAGCAGCACCATCCATGGCTGCAGATATTCCTCCTGCACCAAAGCCACTTCGCAGCCCTCAGGAGCGTATCCCCTGAGGTGGGAGCCCTCCAAGCCATCCCCCACCAAGGCAATGTGCTGGTATCTCCAGCAACCCAGCTCCGGTGACCAACAAAGCAGCGCTGCCCTTTCCAAACCCACTGTCTGTCCACACAGCCTCGTCACCCCAATG
Source organism: Corvus brachyrhynchos (assembly GCF_000691975.1). Classification (NCBI taxonomy): domain Eukaryota; kingdom Metazoa; phylum Chordata; class Aves; order Passeriformes; family Corvidae; genus Corvus; species Corvus brachyrhynchos. The sequence goes on from NW_008238635.1 coordinate 1,236,075, forward strand.
CCCAGCTCTGGTGACATTGCAGCAGCGCACCCCAGCCCCACAGATTTGGGGCAGAGCCACTGTGGTGGTGCCAGGGCACACACATGATTGATATGGAGCCTCCCACAGAGCCAACAAACAGATGAACTCTTATTGCCTCGTCTGTGTGTGTGTGTGCAGCAACAGAGGAGATGCCAGCCCAAAAACATCTTCCTGCTACAAAATGAACCTCAAAATATCTACCCTGAAGTGGCATTAAGGGAGGAAGGATTCCCTCTCTGGCCCCCCCTTCCTTGCTCACGCACCACACAGCCCGTCGAGTCCAGCTTGCGGTCCGAGATGCAGCGGAAATTCTTGCTGCAGCCCCCGTTGTCCCGGGAGCAGTCACGAACGGGGCCAAAGGAGTCGAGAAGGACCTCCAGGCTGTCGAAGGAGGACGAGGTCATCAGCTCTTCCCTGCGAGGAAGAGGAGGAGGAGGAGATGTGTCACTGCTTCAACAAGACGTTGTGGACGCATGCACGACCGTGGCTGCTGCGTGGGTTTTTCCAGAGCTCAGGTTTTCCTCAGGCTGACAGTGAGCTGGATGGCAGCCAAGCTTTTAGAAGGATGCAGGAGCTACTGAGATGAGGAGGAATACTGCCAAAGGCTCAGCTTTGCAGGCACTAAACAGGGGCAGGTTAATGGTTGTACTCATCTCCACCTGCAGAATGTGGGATGGGGATCCCAGCTCTGTTTGCTGAAGGCCCTCCTGAACTCCCTCACCCTGCTGTCCCACCTACCTGACCTCCACTGCATCCTCCATCACCGTCATGTCAGTCTTGCACTTGGCTGAGGGGTTGATGGCCAGCTCGGCCGGTGGGATGACGAAGCTCTTGCTCAGGGGCAGCCACATGCCCTCCCCCAAGGTGTAGGTGAACCTGCCGGGGAGAGCAGGGCACAGGGGGAAATGCTGAGCCTGGAAGGCTGTCTCTGCCCAAAACCAAGCCCTTGAGCCTCTCTGCTGCCCCACAGGGATGCCAGCCCAAACTAAGGTGTGTGGGCAGGGTAAAGTGGGGTGGCTCCTCCAAATACACCCAATGATTCCCAAAAATAGCGTGTAAGTTAAGTAATAAAAAACAAAAGGCACTTTCATTTTCCATAGAAACCCTCCTTCAGAGCCGAAAACTCAACCCTCACCATGAACAGAGAGGAGGAGCGGACTGCTGGGTACCCAGCACCCACATGGCAGCTGCAGGGGCATCTTCCCAGCCATGCTCACGTGTCCCCAGGAGGTGGCACAGGACAGCCATGCTCAGCCCTGCCAGCTGGGCCTCCTGCATGAGTCGTATTTAAGCCCCAAAATGTGCCGAGCAGGTTGGCTTCACCACTTACCGAAAAATCTTGTCAGAGGGCTGCTCGCCCAGCACCAAGTCAAAGCCGCGCTGGAAGATGGTGTACGGCCACGGCCTGGAAAAGGAACCCAGTAGGATCACACCGGCCTCGTGTCCCCACTGCCGCTCACAGCCCAAAAGGCTTCCCCTGCTCAGCCCCCAACTCACTTGCAGAAGGGTCCTAGGGTAGGATGACTCAAACCAAGCTGGGACAAGGGGATAAAAGAGCCTCAGATCTGAGATCTCAATTCTGAGGTCCCTGAGACATCAGATTCTCATCCCAGCCCCAAGCTGCCAATAGGCCAGTGGTGTATCGCATCTGGTTTTTTTAGGGTACTCCAGCCGTCCCCACATCCCTTCATGCTTGGTACCACCCGCCTGCTCCTGTTTTAGGGATTTGCATCACAGCTATGGAGCTGCAAAAAGAAAACCAAACTGCAGCTGGACCCTCTCTCTGAGAGGCTTTTGCCAGGGAGCACATCAAGCCTGGGACCGCAGTTTCACCACCTGCCTTATTACCCTCGTGCTTCATTGTTCCAGGAGGGGGAGCTTTGCAAAGGGGACTGAGAGGCAAGGTGGAAGCTTGGAGCCAAGCAGGAGTCTGGAGAGCTGATGGCCCCGTGCCCTCCATCCCTGCTGTCGTAGATAGCACAGGGTGATGAGTGATGAGCCACTAAGATTTGGAGGCCGGTGCTTTCAGTGGGACACCCGTGGCCACGACACCTTTGGGACATGAACCCCCAGCAGCACAGCCCTGCTGGCAGACTGTCACTTGCAGAGCGAGACTGACAGGAGACCCAGCCATGGTGGGCTTTGAATCAGGCAACATGAACCCTGCTCTCGAACCCTAAAACTCCAAATCCCCTTTGCAAGAGCTCAGAGCTGGGGAGAGAAGGAGATTTTCCATCCCATCGCATCACTGCTGCTAAAATTCAGAGTCAGAGTGTCAGGTGCCAGTGACAAGCCCAGGGATTTTCTCTAGAGGCTCTCCTGCACAAGTACTTTAATTTGTAATCTGAAGTTATTTCAGCCAGGACAAAAATAATAACGATAAAGAAATCCCGACTGCAGGATTACAGCACGCCTTCTCATTTCTTTGCTGGGATACAATGCCGTTCTCCTGCCCAGTCAGCTGGGAGCCGGGGATTACATTCAGCCCACAGATCGGATTGCCTTGAACGAGGTCAGCTTCGGCCAGAAAGAGATGTGCTCCTTGTGTCTTGCCAACACCTCGAATGCTTCACGCCTCCACCTTCCAGTGCTCCTGCAGATGGGTTTTATTCTTGCTTCTGAGGAGCACGTCGGGCCGGGAACAAAAGCAGAGGCTGTACAGAAGCGAGGTATTGTTCCCCCTCAACTCGGGTGGAAAAGTGGTTGTGGAGAGCTGCTCTTGGCTTGCAGCAGAGCTCAGAGCTGGGGCACGTGCTGCAGAAGCACGGTGGCTGCCAGGCCTCCGCCTGGTGGCACGTCTGGGAGCCCACAGATGCCAACACACCCAGGACATGGAGCCAGTCGTGTGTTTGGACCCGCCTGGGAGATTGAAATCAGCACCCAAGGCCATGTTGTGTCCACCCAGGATGCAATTCCCAAATGTGGCTGAAATTCTTGTAATCATAAGAGTCCCAGAATGGCCAGGGTTGAAAGGGACTTCAAAGATCACCTCATTCCATCTCCCTTCCACTAGACCAGGTTGCTCCAAGCTCCATCCAGCCTGGCCTCGGACACTTCCAGGGATGGGGCAGCCACAGCTTCTATGGGCAACCTGTGCCAGGGCCTCAGCACCTTCACAGTGAAGAATTTCATCCTAATATCTAATCAAACTTGTCCTCTGTCAGTTTGAACCCATTACCCCTGGTCCTAACCCTACATGCCCTTGTAAAAAGTGATGATGGCTTTGATCCAGGGAAGAGGTTTCTGTGCTTCAGGGACTGTGTGGCATCTCCCCAGCCTGCCGCACTTTTCCCTTAATTGGGGTGAAAAGAAAAGCCCCTTAAATGCAATGTTCAGCCTTTAGCTACATCCCTACATGGCAAGAGAGAGCCAGTGTTGCCAGGCACCACTGAGTCTGTGAGGACATGCACCTTCTGCAGAAAGGCCCTGAGACGTCCTCCACACACGAACTCCGGCTCAACGAGCGACACTCACCCATCCTCATCTCCAAGGAAGCTCTCCAGGAGCTCAGCACTGATATTTCCACCCACGCACTCTTGCTGACTTGTGCCTTCTGCTGCAGAGGACAGGGCAGCATCTGCTCCCCCAGGCACCCCTTACCTCCCCCACTGTTGCTTTTTGCCCCTGGTGCCTCTGCCACTGTTTCACCTCCTCCTTCCTCTGCGCGTGTCCCCACATGGCTGCCTCCCTCCCCACATGGATGTGTCCCTCCCCACACTCCCCACACGGCTGTCTCCCCACCTGCTTTCTGCAATCACTGGAGGCACCTCACTGCTCTGGTTTGGGTTGTTCTCGGTGGGCATTTTGGCTGAGTGGTCTTCAGAGCTCACAAAGAAAGGTGGGACAAATCAGCAGCTCTGCAGCTGATCAGGTTGGATTAAATGGGCCAGAAATGACAGCTCTCAGCTCCCTGCAAGCCTTAGCACTCAGGCAGGCATCTGAAACAACAAACTGGGGGATTACCAGGGCAACTGAGAACCACCAAATTCCTCACACTCAGCCAGCAAGTTCCCAAGGCTGAAGTGCTGCCAGTGCATCCCCAGGATGATCTTAAGCCTCTTGGCTTTTCCAGATGGACCATTATCTGGATGCTTTGCTCCACATCTGGGCTTGAATGGAAGCTCACAAAACACCTGCTAAGCCCTCCAAACCTGGAGCTGCTGGTGATGCTTTGAACCAGCTCAACAGGGCCCGGCCATGCTTCAATTGCAGCCCCCAGGGGATGAGGCAAGACTGACTTCTAGCATCAAGAACTGTGCTCCAGCTTGTCTTCACTGCCTGCAAAACTCTTCCAGACAAGATGGGTGGGGTGAGGAATAAGCCCAGCGCTGGCAGGATGCGACCACCAGGAGCTAACCTGGAGCAGCTGGTTTGAGAGGAGCTGGCAAGAGGCTGGAGGGGCCGCAGGAGAGGGTCTCTGCAGAAGGCACGAGAGGCTGCTGCACGGGAGTGTGACTGAAATGTCACTGGAGGAGAAAGCAGTTGGTTGGTACACGCTGCAATAGGTGACTTCACATCTGGTCCCCTGACCTTCTGTGCTCTTCAGGGTTTCCAGCCAGTGTGCAGCACAAGGATGGCCAGGCCAAACCCCATCGTGGCCACAAAGCACCAGCTCCAAGTGCCTGCCAGGACAGAGCTGCACCTGCTACCCCACCCCTTCCCCGGCAGCTAAGGAGCTCAGGCCCAGGGTGAACAGACCAGAGCATCCCCACAGCCCCTCCTGCACCCCAGGACCCCAAAGTGGGGACCCATGGAGACCCAGCAGCTGGGTCTTGTTATAGATTGTATAGCATCAGTTATCTTTCTTTCTATTATTATTTTTTTAGCTGGACCCAGCACCCAGACCCCAACGGTGGAAGAGCAGCGAGCAGATGTCACACGAGCACCTCGGCCCATTGTGGCTCCTCCCCAACTTCGCTTTGCAACAGCTTTGCTCGGCTTTCAGCTGCTGGTGCCTCTCCCCTTCCCACCCTCCACCCCTTCCGCCCTGCCATCCCTTGCAAGCAGCTCTTTATTATTAAAAATGCTAATGCCGGCACTTTCTCCCTGGGCTGCCCGTAAATCTGCGAGGAGAATGAGGCGGGAGGAGAAGATGGATGGGTGGTTTGGTGAAAAGGATCTGAAAGAACGAGGAGCTTTTATCACGCTGTCCTTCAGCTTGCAAAGCCGAGGCACATAGCAGGAGATGGAGAGAGGCAAGGAAAAGAAAAAACAAGATAGAAAAAGGGGTGGGGAAAGAAAAAAAAAAGGAAGAGGGAAAAAAAAGACTTTGGGCAGGAAAAGTGCTGTCCTTGTCACTTCAGTGTGTCCCTCGCTCTTCTGTGGGATGGGGAGCGGATGATGAGCGGGGATGGGATAGGAGGAGCAGGGGCACTGCCAGGATGGGGATATGTGTGCGCAGAAGAGGCGGGATGGGGACGGGAGGGGACGGGAGGGGAGCTGGGTGAGCAGGGCACAGGCTGATGCACTAATTCGAGTCCTGTGCTGGAGTGAAAAAACATCTGCAAGGCTGCGGGCGGGGGAACAGGACTGGGGTGGGGCAGTTTGCCAGCTGTTACAGAAGGATGAGAGCACCCAGCCTGACATGTTCACCATGTCACCTTAAACTGGCTCAAAACCTCCCCAGGCCAGGGTGAAGCCCATTACAAGTTGAAAGAGCAAATTGATAAAGACTCCTTCAATGCAGAGCACCTTAAATCTCAGCGGGGGAGGCTGAAAAGAGCACCCAGGGAACTGCTTGTGCGGAGGGGAAAGCCACGTGTGTGTGTGATGGATCTAAGGGCTCTGATGAAAAAGTACAAATGCAGGCAGGTAACAGTTTATTAACTAAAGGCAGAACGAGCTGGTTTGATTTTTGGCGAAGTTATACCACAAAAAGAACCACAGAAATTTGGTTTGATGAGCAGAGATGAAGCAGGGCTCGTAGGACTGCTAGAAACTGCATCCTACTCAGGAAACATTAGAGTAAAAGCCGAAAAGCAGCTAATTAACAATGCATATCAAAGCAGGGAGACAGACTGTGAACACACAAGCAGCACCAGACAGATTTGTTTAAAACAGCTGAAGAGCAGCACACACACACCAAAAAAATGACAAAAAAAAAAAAAAAAGAAAAAGCAGCTGATCAAATGTATCTGCTACCCATGATCAAAAAGACGTGAGTTTTTGAAAAACTGAAGAAGGTTTAGGGTCCGGACACGCTGGGTAAAAGATGCAGTGCGGAGGCGTGGATCTCAGCCTGGTACCCAAAATACACACAGCACAAAAAGCTTCTCACTGCCATCACCAATGAAGTACAAAGATGAGCTCGCCTTCATGAGCAAAATTAGATGCTACTGAGTGAACAGACACCGAGCCAACTTGTCAGCACTGTAAATAAAAACAAACCAACGGCAAAACTAGCTAAACCAAAGGGTTGAAATGAGTTTTCAGATAAAAAGGCCACCCTGGGAAAACAGAAGAGGTCATATCCAGAACACATCACTCCCAAGTTTGCCAAGGGATTTGGCAAATCCTGCTCTGTTGACCAAGCGCCAACATGGTTTCTCTGGGGACTGACCCGTGGTGGCAGCACATCACTCCAGCATTGGAGGGCTCAGAGCATATTAGACAGTGGTCAGAAACGATTCAGGCACAGCTGATCTCACCTTGGCATGGGGGCAGAGAGCAGGAGATTTGCAGACATCTCTTTCAGGAGAGCCTGCAGGCCACCCGGTTGGGCTGGAGCTGGGAGTGAGCTGGTGAGCCCAACAAAAGACAGCATGGCAGCTCAACCTCCACCCCAAAAACCAAAAATACCAGCTTACAGCTACAAGTTACTCAGCTAAACAGGCTCTGACAAGATGGTTCTGCTAGGCTAAAGAGACTTCATCACAGTCATGACCATGTGGAGGCCAAAGGTTCATGTAGAAGAGACCTCCAGCACAAGCCCTTCCACGCAGAGCTGCACTAAGCAGCACCTGGACATCAGGAACAGATAGCGGAGCAGGAAAAAAACTCTCATTAAACACCAAGCTGCCCTCAGCATCACGATGCTTAGTGTGAACATGCTTTCAAGAGCTCCTAAAAATAGCAGAAGCTGCAGGTAGGGATGGTGAAGTGTGGTTTCAGCTGCTACCATTTTGCGAAACAAAAATCTGATGAGTTCAAGGGAGAAACACAAAATGACCCCGGTTTCAGGTGGCTTCAGAGAGTTTTCTACGGATAGTGACGCTGCAGCATTGGAGCCTTCTCAAGAGCCCAGACAAGGGCAGAAGGACTTTGACAGCCCCACCATGGTCTAGGGCTGTGTTGTACCTCAGGGAAAAGGAGAACTGCCAGGTTTCTCCGCCCCAAACAGAAAAATACTTTGGAAATGCTGCACATGATTTGTCATAGCCAACTCCGGTATATAAGAAGAAACACAAGAGAAGATGCACCCTAGCCAGGTATGGATCCTGTTGCAGGAGAAAAGGCAGAGGGAAGGCTCCTGTGGGAGCATCAGGTTGGAGACGGATCTAAAAAAGCAGCCCCAAATCCCCCAGAGGAACAGAGGAGGTCCTGAGCACCTTTCAGGTGGGCACTGCTGAGGCCAAAGCTGCGTCAGGAGATGCAAACAGGTCCAGGGGGCTTCAGGAAGGTATCAGTCCTTCTTGGCTTCTCTCCAGCTTGTTGCCATCTCTATTTTTTCCCAATTTACCTGAAAGCAGCATCTTTTTCTCTGCTTTGCCTTAAGAAAGTGAAGCAGCTAAATCAGGAAAAAGCTAGAGAAGGCAGTGTGCATGGAGAAAAGCGTGAAGCTGCAGACCCACGCCCAGGAGCGAAGGAGAAGCAGAGGGTCAGGAAGCCAATGTTTCTCCACAGTGCTTATCCCATTTTATTACTAGCCTCGATGGACAAAGTCATTTGCCAATCTGCTTTTTGCAAGGTGGTGGGCAAAAAAGCTGCTCTGATGGAGGCAGAGGCTGGCACCAAAGCCACGTGTGGTCATGGGTGGCTGTGGGCTCTTTCCACCCACTCTGAGACACTCCTAAACACAGCATATCCCCACACAGGCAAATCCCTGGCAGGGGAATACCCCCCCACACACCCCAGCCCATCGCTCAGTGCCTCTTACGAGATGGCACAGAGGAGCTGGGGTCACCCCTCCTGGACACTGGTCCCTGGGGACAAACAGGACAAGGAGCTGTATTTCTGCCTGTGTTTTCCTGGCCCAGCAGAGGTACCTTGCAGAGGTTTGGGGACCATCACCACACCACGTAGCACATCCCCAGCATGGGGCCACCCGCGCCATGAACATCACCCCGGCTCAGGGCACCCAGAGCAACAACTTGTCCAACACAGCTGGTGCTCCACGCTGGATTTAATTGCTAAATTGCCTTTAAAAGGATAAAAACCAGAGAGGGGGCTGGAGATGGAGCAGCAGTGCTCCCTCCAGGGCTGCAGTTCAAAGGGACACAGCGGGGCCGGCCGGCACCAACAGCCCCCCAGCCACACGGAGCGGGGAGATGCCAAGCCCAGCCTTTGATGATTTTTCTCTCCCCACTGTGAAGACTAATAACTTCAGAGAGGGCATCCTGACACGTGCAGGGCCACCAGCGATCCAGCTGCGGCATAATGAGGTAAGGGGATAAAGAAGGGTTTGGAGGTACCATGGGACCTCTGAATTTGGGGGTGTCTTGGCTTTCTGCACACCACCTCCAGCCATTCCAGCTGCACCTCACAGACACGTGAGGGTTGGGGGACAGATGCAGCACGCCCTTGAGGGTCAGAGAGAGATGGGAACTTTTGGAATGCACCGCCGAATTGGTGCTGAAACACCAGAATCATTTCCCTTAGCACCTGCAGGGGTGTGAGGCTGGGAGCAGACCGTGACTCCTCTGTTCCCTCAGCCACAGTATCAGAGCATCTCATTTTCCCAATTTTCAACAGGGACCTCGACCCGACCTCAGCCCTCCTCTGATGCCTCCCACACCCGAAAGGAAAGCCCCACAAAGCGCAGGATGCCCAGGATAGCGTGCACAAGGCGGCAGGGGAGGAACAACCTCAATCTTCTCCAGGGGGTGTTCACTCTAAAATGTGACAATGGCCTCTTCTACATCATTCCCGATTATTTTGAAGAACAGAAATCCTCACCTCCCACAGACCTGCTGCGGAGCCCAGCTGTGTGCTGACCTTACAGTTCACTGAGGTGCCTCTAACTCTGCCACCCAAGAAGTTACCACAGCCCTGCTCTGCTGCTCTGGAAGCCCAGCAGCTCCGTGCCAGGACCCTCCAAGCCAGGGCACTCACCCCTGGTTCGTCCCCCACTCGTTCCGGATGCAGAGGTGCTTGTGCACAGGGTCCTTCATGTAGCCTTCATAGCAGAGACATTCCCCTGTGGAGACAGGGACGGGAGGGACGTGGGAGAACGCACCTGGGAAAGCTTTCCATGTGCTCCCCTGCCCAGTGCAGTCTGCAGCCACCCCAGGGCACCCGGCAGCTCCAGACTGCACACGGAGAAGGTGAGGAAGCACCCACGGCAGGGTTCAGGAGGCAGAGGTGAGCTCACAAACCCACCCCAACCTCGACGACACTTACCAGTCTCGGGGTCACACTGGTGCTCACAGGGGTCGAGGAGGCGCCGGGCGCAGAGGTCCAGGGCCCAGGGCCCACTGGAGTTTTGCTGGGAGAAGAGGACGACCTGTGCTGGGTTCAGCCAGTCACTGGCATCCAGCTGGCTCCCCTCCAGCAGGATGAACCGGCTTCCTGCCACCAAGACAAGGGGAGTCAGTGCCAGCAGCCTGCTGCTGTACCCTCCACCCCACGATGGTCCCCTGCATCCCATAAGGGACCCCTCCATCCTGTGCTGTTTCCCCCCCATCCCGTGATGGATCCCTCCATCCCCTGCCCATTCACTCCATCCTGAGACAGTCCCCTCTGTTCCACAAGAAATCCTCTGTCCTGTGCCCATCCTGTCTGCCCTATGACAGCCCCCTCCATCCCATACCTGTCTTCTCTATCCTATGACAGCTCCCTCCACCCTGTGCCTTTTCCCTCTGTCCCACAGCAGCCATCTCCATCCCACACCCCTTTCCCTTGGTCCCACACTGAGGTCTGATCCCTCTGTCCCACAGTGTCCTTCATCCCATGATGGTCCATTTAATCCCATATCCGTTCCCCTCCAACCCACAATAGTCTCCTTGGCCCTATGCCCACCCTCTCCATCCTGCACCAAGCCCTGTGTCCCCCAGCAGCCATCTCCACCCTGTGTCCATCTCTTCTGTCCTGTGCCTATCTCCCCCATCCTGTACCCCTCCATCCCTTGCTCCCAGCATGGTATACCCTCCATCTCACACCAGACCCCTCTGCCATGGACCCATCCCCTCCATCCCATAACAGCCACCTCTGTCTTCTACCCATCCCCTCTGTGCTGTGCCCACACCCTCCATCCCATGCCCACTCCCTCTGTCCCACACTGGTGCCCCCCATCCATGCCTGTCCCTCTGTCCTGCCGCCATCCCATCCATCATTCCCCCACTCTCCTCCATTAGACCTCACAGAGTGGGGCAGGAAGAAATGGGGAAGGCCACGGGGTGCTCACCGTCAGCGATCAGGTGCTCAGGGACGTGCAGGGTGATCTTGACGACCAGGGGGCAGTTCATGTGGGAGGAGCACACCAGGCTGATGACACAGCTCGTCACACTGATGAGGGTCAGCGTGGTCTTGTTCACAGGGCTCCGGGGGGACCCCACTGCAAAACACGGGAGCACAGTCAGACCTGACACCTGCAGGACCTGGGAAGATCTCCAGGTGCAGCCAGGGGACCTCAGGATGCAGAGACCCTGCCCAGCCCCCAGGAAATCCAGCATCAATTGAACCAAATGGAGTCTCTTTGGACTTTGAAGAGCATGAAGCAGCCTTTGCCATGGGATTCTCCAACCCTCTCCCCGGCTGTGACCAGGATCCTCCTGATCCCCCAGAGCCCTGGCTCTTCCACACCCTGCACTGCAGCATGCTGAGAACTTTGCAGCAGCAGAGCTTTAAAGCAAAGCAGAGATATTGAGGGGGAAAACAGGCAAATGCAGTATCCTGGTTTTCCCCACTCCTTCTTGGCACTTCACTCGGGTTAATTTTGTCATGACAACAGGCTCATGGATGCTCTTGAGAAAGCACTAGAGAGCCCTAATTGCTCAGGGCATGCAGGTCTTTGACTTTTAATCTTTCAGCTGAAGAAGCTGAGTGGGAAAAAAACTGGCTGGAGACAAAGCCTGAATCAGCCTCCCAGCACCAGCTAAAGGAGATGGCTCTCAGTCTCGCCACTCCCAGAAAAACAAGGCATCATCCAGCAAACAAGGCTCAACGAGGGAAAACAGACACTAACTTCCCTCTTGGGAAGAGGAAAGCTCCCAAAGGGATGGTGCAGGGCAGTGGGGCAAGACTCCTGCCTGGGGCCCGGGGCCGTGCCCATCCCCTGGTGCACGTACAGCTGGTGTGTGCACGGTGCTGGAGCAGACCCCGGCAGCGCCATGCTGAGCAGCAGCACGGCAACGCAGGGGCCAGCCTTTGAAGCGTGTTCCTCATTAATATACACCCGTGCCCGGCAGCAGCCTCCAGCAAAACATCAGAATACATTTCATCCTCTGCTGAGAAGCTCCACCGGAGAGCAGCAGCAGCCTGCTGCGGAGCAGGGACCGGTGCCTGCCTGCGGCAGCCGCGATGGCACTTGGGCTTCCATGTTTCTGCCAATGCAAAGGCTCCAAACCCAGAGAAGCAACGGTAAATTAAAGCCAGAGGGGTCACGGCTCGTCACCCACCTCGGCTGCGCCTCCGGCTCCGCGAGGGGTCCGTGTAGAAGGTCAGCTGGGGATCGGTGTCTGCCTCTGTCCCCGAGTCCCCCTCGGGGTTGAGAAATGCCGAGCCAGCTGCAGGGGACACTGAGTGTAGTCATGGAGGGGTTGGCACCATGCCACCCCACACCTTGGCACCCTGCATCACCCTTTAGGGAAAGCCTTGCCCTAAAGACCAGAAGCCCCATCTGCCAGGTGCAGCAGGGACAGCATCTCTTCCCCTGCCTACCACACACAGCCTGACCCCCCCGCCATGGGTTACCTTGCAACTTTTCCCCATGGCTGTGCCATGATCCTGAAATATTTACTGGGGCAAACACCCTCTGCATCTTTGTAACCAACCGGCCCAACATCATTTGCATCCTTGCAGGCAGCACATCTTCTGCTTCTCCCCAGCCAAATCCTCTTTTCCATGCTCTCACCCAACTCTGGCCCTGTTTCTCCATCCCGTGGGAGGGTGGGTTGCTGGAATGTGGGTGGGTGGAAGCCCAAGGCAGCCCATCCACCCCGGGGACCGCCCTACCTCGTGCTTTGTTGTTGATGCGCTTGCGCTGGCTGCTGGAGGGGTGGGACCGCAGCGTGGCCCGCTGGTGGTT
>NW_008238635.1:1249213-1250971 GCF_000691975.1 Corvus brachyrhynchos
ATCTCGGGGGCCGCCGCGGCGCGGGCGCTCTTCTGGGGCTGCGGCACGCGGCGCCGCTTGCACCACCGCCGGCGCGTGTAGAGGATCATCACCAGGCAGAGGATGGAGAGCAGCAGGGCGATCATCCCTCCCTGCGGGGCACCAACGAGAGCAGGGATCAGCCGGGGACCGCCACCGGCCATCCCCTGGGACACAAACACCCCAGGTGTGCTCCAGGGTGGCCAAAGCAAAGGAATTGGCGAGGGGAGCCTGATCGCACCAAGAGTGTGCTGGCACCGGGAGCACCCAGTGCTGGCCAAGGGCTCCCAGATGGAGCCTGCCTCAGGCTGGACCACTTTTGAAGTTGCCACCGAGGCATGAAAAAGCAGCATTTAAAGCAAAGCGCGTCTTGTTTCACTCTCCTGCCTTTGAGAACAGAGATCAGCTTTATTCCAGGCAAATGCTCCTACGGGCACTTTTTCTGACCCATTTCCAACCGGTTTCAGTGCTGTCACTCTCAATCTTGGGAGGTTTTCCCAGGGTATCTGGCAGAAATTGCAGTGCAGATTAAAAGACATCAAGGCTTGGGACAGGCAGATGACTGAAGTGTTGTTTGGGGAACATCTTGGGGGGAAGAGGCTGAAAAAGCTCCTGTCCCACAGGGACAGGCCCCAAAAGAGCACCTGGCATCCTGCCATCCTGCCACTGTCCCCAGGATCACCCTCCTGCAAGATGTCACACAGAGAGAGGGCGGTGAGATGAAAGCCCCAAACTGGCCCGTTATGCACAGTCCACCACGAATTATAACAATAATAACAATAATAACAATAATAACAATAAAAAGCATGCGGAGCCAGCTAAGAGCTCAGAGTCCATCCACAGCTCCCTGCTCTTTCCTAAGCAACAGGTGATCTTGAGAAAATAAAATAATAGTAATAATCTGCTCCATTAGGATAAAACATTAAGGGAATTATTGGATGAGAAGCAGGAGAGGCAGCTGGAAAAGGAAGTTTAATGGCCATTACAGTTTAATCCACTTTCATTTCCAGAATAATGCAGCTGTGATGTGAGGGTGACCCTCCCAACCTCCTTCCCAACTTTCTCTAAAAACAAAAAAAAAAAAAAAAAGAAAGAAAGAAAGAAAGAGGAAACAAACTCCAGGGATTAAGGAGACCAGCAGTCCTGCAGAAGAGGGGGGGCTGGCTGGCATCCTTCTGGCCAGCAGCCTACAGCCAGGAAGTTGGAAAACCTTTCTGGGGCTGAAAACTGGCCCTGGATCGTAGAAATCAGAGAAACCTACAACAGTTTTGATTGGAAGGGACCTTAAAATTCACCTCATTCCAACCCCTATGCCAAAGGCAGGGAACCCTTCCACTGTCCTAGGTCACTCCAAGCCCTGTCCAGCCTGGTCTTGGACACTTCCAGGGATGGGGCAGCCACAGCTGCTCTGGGCACTCTCTGCCAGGGCCTCAGCACCCTCACAGGGAAGAATTTCCTCCCAATATCTAATCTAAATCTCCTCTGTGTCAGTCTAATTCCATCACTGCACGCCTTTGTATAAAGTGCCTGGCACAGTCACGCAGAATTTTTTGGTGGTGAGTGAGCGCCTGTTTCTATATCGTGCTCCAGTCCCTACGAGTTCCTGTGATCCATAAATAAGTGGGGACTGTCCCCATCCCCACCAGAGGTGGCCTCCTCTGTCATGGCTCTCCATCACCCTAGGGAAAGTCCACCTGCAGGTGGGGTGACGAGCAGGTAGGAGGAATACCAGGGCATTCC
>NW_008238635.1:1250994-1262118 GCF_000691975.1 Corvus brachyrhynchos
AAATTCAGTCCCCCAAGCAGCAGCGAGCTCTGCCATACGCCTGTGCTGGTGAACAGGAGACACCAAGCCAGAGCTCGAATCTGGTGGATGCTCTTTTTTTTCAGACAGTGGCTGTGGGTTTACAAAAGAGACTTATTATTCCACTGAAACTGAATTTCTTCTGCCCCGATAGTCTGAGAGCTCAGACTATCCCTGAGAAAAGCAGCCTGTGGACCGCTGAGATTTCAAGAGGCTCTGAGAGGAGGATGAAAGCCAGAGCTGAAGTCTTCCCCACCCACTGCCTGTTGGAGAGGGTCAGGGCATCACCTCAGAGCCCCGTTTTCCCTCCACAGGAGCACAGAAATCCTGCTCTGTCTCATTCCCCCCAGTCTGTGTGATGGCTGTGAGAGCAGCCCTGCACTGGATGGGTGTGGGAGCGCTCCTCACCCGGTCCCCGAGCAGACCTTGGTCACGGTGGATGCAATCCCTCGCTCACACTTCTCCTCTTGGCAACCACACAGCGAAGAAAGAAAACCAGCCTTGAGAACTCCACGTGATCCTGACTCCTGGCACAAAAGCCAACCTCTATCTGTCACGGAGTAAGGACGCTGTCGGAGCGGAGCCGAGGGTGATGGGGAAAAAGAGGCAGAGGAGGACTCAATCTGTTTGTGCACGTTTTGGTGTGACAGCAGTGAGCTGCAGACATCCTTTTCATCAGCTCAACAACAAGCCTTGATCCAGGCACTCCTGCCTTGATCTTGGGATACAGCAGTGCCCAAGAAGACCAAGACCACGGTGGGGCCAGCCTCTCCAGGGGTGATGCACCCTCCTAGGAGCAGCTGGGAATGGACAGCAAAATAGAGGTAGTGGTGCAAGATGTTTTTGGGAGTGGCTTCGCAAACGATTTTTTTCCCTCAGACTAATCAAGCAAAATGATGGAGGAGAAACCTGGCCTGGGGATGCAATCTGGAAGAGCAATTGAAGCTCTTATTAGGGTAGACACCATTGAACAGCCTATTTGCAGCCTCGGCAACCCATTGGCTCCGGCTAATTACCTTCCAAGTGTCACAAAAATTGTAGAATTCTTCAAATTTTTTCCAATATAACAAGAAACCCCCAATCAACACACCACAGATCTTCCCCCAACACACAGATCTCTCCTTTCTCTGCCACCAAAACCTTGTCTCTGTGTATCTGGGTGGGGGAGTATCGCTGTGCAACCTCGACACGAGATGCTCTTGCTGTGAAACGACGGCCGTGGGGCTGCCACGCTGATAGAAGTGGGGGTGACAGTGCCTGGTGGCACCGTGACACCTGCTGTGCGTCAGGGCAGAGGGCAGCAGGCACCGTGCACCAGGCAAAGGGCTCCTGACAAGTCAGTGTGAATTAACCCTGGGTTAATGTGCTTGAAACCCTCAAAGCACAGAACCCCCGGGGGCAAACGTATTTTCAAAGTGATGCAAGCTAAAGGAGAGGTTTAAAGCAGCCTGTTCAGGCACTTAGCATTCACCACTCAGAGGGGTGCCCAGGGCATCCTAACCACCCCAAAGGTGGGCACAGTTCCCCATCCTAGGGCAGCTGGAGCCAGATGGGAGAATAATTGGCTTTTCATAAGCCACTGTATTTTCTACAGGCTTCTGGACAGCTAAACGGGGGCTGCCTTCCCATCACATACCATGACAGAGATGTGGAGGATCCTCAGCTCCTCCTCTGCCGACTCAGTCTGGGGTTCCTCTGTGGGGTCGAAGCCGGGCAGGTTGGGGGCCCCGTCCTGGTGGTGGATGTGGAAGAGCAACGTGCCATTCTCCAGCCACTGCTGCCGCCAGCGCACCAGTGGGATGTCATCCGTGTTGCCTGAGATCTCTGCAAGAGCAAAGCTGGTCAAGGGGGAAATGTGGAGCAGAGGGCTCGTGGGAGACATTCACCTCTTCCCAAAAAAATTGGTGGAGGGACCAAAGGATGCACACCCTCCGGTCACCTCCTGCCAGCACCGTGGCTGCCCCTACATAACCCCACAGCCTGAAGGGCTAAAGCAGAGTAAAACCATATTTCTGGGTATAATCCAGATGTAGACCTCTCCAAAAATGCAACTGTGGTGCAGGGAGAGAGCACTTACTGACAGCAGTAACCCAGCAGCATCCTCCCAGCTCCAATTTGGACAGGTTTCACCCACACACTTCATGTTAAACGCAGCTTCAGACATTGGGAGCACAGGATACAGGACAAATTCTCAGCAGCACGATGGGATCATTGGGACCACATCACAAATTATTGCAGACTAAATACTTCCCATGCTTTGTGAACAGTGAAACATGGTCGTGGCTGCCATCCCACCTACATCTCTGACTTTGAGGCAATTTCAGAGGTTTTCGGTTTTCAACCATTTTTTACAGCTCTCCACCCAGGACTCAGCCCAGAGACCTGCAGAGGTACCTGCAGCTTCTGCCCAAGCAACCCTGCTCTCCCTAAGTACCCTTCATTTCAGAGTTTGGGGCAGTGAGACAGATGGACACAGCTGGGCTGAGGTGCCACGGCAGGAGAGGACACCCAGGCAGGAAGAGCAGCTGAGGACAGGGACACGACACGTTCTCCAGGACACCGAATGCCAAATTCACGTGGCTGCCTCCGAAATTTCAGGGACACCCTACAGCTGGGTCTCAGCCAAAGACAGGGTGGCACCAGCACATTGCTAGGAGAGATGGACACTCTTTCAGTCACTACCTCCCTCTCAGACCAGATCAGCTTGATCCCCATCTCACACCACCCTGATCTCAGCCATCAGCTCGAGCCTGCCATTTGCCTGTTAGCTGTTTTTCGTGGAAATAGCAGATTTTGTTGGGATGACCATAAAAAACACGATGAGCTTCCCAGTGATGCGCAGCTTCCCCTCCTGTCTCTGCCCCATTGATGGCAGTGGGAAAGAGCCCGTCTGGCTTTGCAAATTATCTTTATTTTGCTTGTTTCATGCTGCCTTCAAATGAAAACTGGAATTCAATTACAGTGCTGAAAAACAACATTTTAAATTTGCTGTTAATTAATTTCATTAGGCTGCCTTAAGTGAGCTGGCTGCCGGGGGAGGTGGGGAGGGGGGTCAGATCTGCATCAGGAGCCAGGTTCATCCTCCCAAACTGATTTGATTAATCAAAAGAAGCATTAGCCACAGCAAGTGAATTGGCAGACTGTTTGTGCTCAGCATGGGCCGTGCTCCTGGCGGTGATCAGCGCACTTGGAGCGTCCCGAGCACAGGGATGCTGAGCGCTCCACGGCGCCGGCGGGAAGCAAAACCCAGAGCTAAGTCACCAGGAAGCCAGAAGCACTTCTGAAATTCCCTCTAACTGCTGAGCTGTGTGTTTGGGGACACAGATCCCCCCTTTGAAAAGCCGGTCCTGGGAGCCGGGAGGATTTGGAGCAGCAGATCTCCTCCTCTCCCACATGGTCTTTATTCATGGACTGAGAGGGGGAAACAAGCTAGCCCGCTTTCCCAACTCCCCAGGGCTTCTCAACGTCGAATGAACCAGCTCAAATGGAAGAAAACACTCTCCCTGCACCTGCCTGCTAACGTGAAATTAGGAGTAATTAAGGCAAGAGCTTTTATGCACAACAGGAACTCAACGTTCTGACATTTGGAAAAAATGTAAATACCAGCATTTGCTCCATTGTAAAGAGTGAAAATAATAGATACTAAGTATGTGACATTGTGACATTTAGAAAGCTAGAGTTAGAGATGTTTTCCCCCTGATCTGACATATCATTGTAAAAGCAGCACCCTTCATCTCATTAATATTTGAGAAGAAATCCTTGATGGGAGTTATTTAAATGATTAATAGATTATAGTAAATTTCAGCCTTAAAATAGGTTGTCATAATTTCAAATTTATTTAAACAGGCTTATTTTTTAAAAGAAAAATATATTTCAATAAAAAATGGATTCCTGTTTTAGACGAGCACAATCCAGCCACAGAGCCTGAGCACATTCCCCTCTTTCACCAGACACCACGACAGGGCCCTGCAGCATTGCACACAAGTCACAAGCGCAAGAGACAAAGGAAAACACCCCAGAAATCAACTGCCATCACCTCAGACTGGCAGGCTACGAGCCCTCCATAGCACTGCAGGACAAGGCTGCTCCACCACCTCTGCTCCTGCCCTGGCAAAGGCTCTTGAGGCAGTGCCTGGGTGAGAGAGCTTCCTCCTTGCACCTTCTCCTCCTCTCCTCAAGTGTGTTAGCAACGTGTCAGCTGCCTCTATCCTACTCCATTTCTGCTTGAAAAAATTACACATAGAAATGCTTTCCTGCATCCGTGAAGCTCTCTTGGAGTTCTGTTTAAGCAAGACCAAGACAAGACCAAGACCAAGCTTCCTCCCTAATGTAGCGTCTCTTTACTCTCTCTTCTCCCAGTCCAATGGATTTTACTTTTCCCTCTGTCTTGCTCTCCAAGCAGACATCTCACCACCTGGTGGGACATGCTGCGGTGACCCCTGTAGGCAAGTGGGATGATTTATCTGGATGTCCTAGGGTGCCAGCTCTGCTGTGGAGCTGGCAGATGCCAACCCTGCTGACCAGGTTGTACAGCTGGGCCAGGATGTCCCAGAGGAGGCAGAAAAGTAGGCAGAAAGCCAAAACTAAAAAAAAAAAAAAAAGGGGCAGGGGGGAGAGGAAAATTTCAAGTTCAAAGTTTGAAAGATATTGATGAAAAGCCTGGTCCCTGCATGGCTTTCATTAAGGCCTTGGATAGGAAGCCATTAGCACTGGTATTAACTTCTTGCACCTCTGTTAAAAAATAGCCTGTCTGAGTCAGAGGTTAATAACAGTAGGAGGCCACTAATTAGGCTGTGCTGCATTCACCTGGTATCAAACGTGGCCCAGGTCCTTCATATCTGCAGGAGCAGCAGCCTCCAAAGGGCCCGGCTGATGCTTTCAACATCCCGGCCGCGGCTGCTCCCCTCCCAGACCATCTGCGAGGGGAGGGAGCGGGGACAGAAAAGTTCTGCAGGAGCAGTTGGAGGAGAGGACGAAGGACCAGACTGAAGGTGCTGGAGGTGTGGGGATTTATACCTGCTTCATTCTTGATTATCCCAAACAGCCTCATTTCCCTTGGGACAGCTGTCCCACACAGAGCAAACCCTGTCCTTCTGGAGGCAACACCTCTGCACGTCCCGATTTTGGGAGGCAACCCCCCTGTCACAGCCCAGTTCTGCACCTGAGCTGGTGTGGTGCAACATCAAAACCATGGCCCATGAGCCCGGTGCTGACATGGACCCATTCCCACGTCCTCATGCCCCCATCGAGACCTGGCATGGTGGCACACGAGGAGAACAGCTCTCCTCAAAAACTCACATCAGCATTTTGATGAAAAAAACACCCAGCAAAACAATTTTCCTCTCCATTTGGAAGCGTTTTGCACTAATAGACGCCTCCAATAAGTCAAATGAACTCTGCCATAATGCTGGTCTCCGCAGACTCATTTCATACAGCCAAGCACAGATTTGACTTGGACTTGTATTTCCTCGTTAACATTTAAACCTGCCTTATTTTCCACCTGGAACCTGACTGCGTTTTTATTTAAGTTCCCCATTAGCTAAGGCTTTTGCTCCATGCCTAAACCACACATATCCTTCAAAGGGCTCGAACTCAGCTAAATCCAGCCTTGCACTCCTCCGAGGGTCTCCAGTGTCTGAAGTGACTCAGGAGACCTCCCCACCATGAGTCACTTGCTCTCTCTGTTGGGACCTCAGGCCTTGATTTCTACCAATTCAGATGTCAAAACGCTTATCTTGATACTTAACTCATTTATACTTCCAGGGTTTTAGTGACAGATCATTCATGGGATAATATTCATGTTTTTATGGGCCTGTTTAAGAAATTCACATTCATCACTGACTATCCATATTTCATTTGCATTTTTTCCTGTCTCCAGTCTCAGGTAGGAAAACCAGCTCATTCTGCAGGTCACTCTGCCTTTTCAAGACAACCCAGCTTTTCCATACCAGCAAACATAAACCTCACTGTATATATTAGGAACCCGCTTCACGGGAGAGGGCCCCTTGGGGGAAAATCTCCAAAAGACTCATGGACATGGGAGAACATAAAGGTTCAAGGAAAAGGCAGTGGTGATCTCCCTGGAGCCACCCTCAGGCTAGGTCAGAGACATCACCCCACCACAACGCCTGCACGTGAGGCTGGTACACGTGAAGCCATGAGGTGCCACAGCAGGGCTGACAGCTAACCAGGTGTCTCCTCGGAATGCAGGGTGCCTTTGCTTTTGGGAAGGTCACCAAGGAGCTACATTTCAAAGCTGTGGCCACGCTTTAGCCTTGAACTGGGGTTTTTGTCCCGGAAACACCAGAGCTCTAACCCCTCCCTTTCTTTAACAGCAAACCCTCCATCACTCCGGGAGCTGCACAGCCTTTTTCAGAGCAAAGGACACTGATTCATCATTAGCGGGCCTCAGGCGACCGGGTTTGCCCTGCAGATGCTGACCCTACAATGTGACAGCCCCCGCTGCTCTGCCCTGCCCCACGAGCCCGGGGGCGTGCCCAACCACACCTGTGCCACATCCCCCCCAAGGCTGTTTCTCCATCACGTTGGACCTAAAGCTGGGAGAAACAGCAAGCAGATCGGGACATTGGCTGGTGTTTGAGTTTCACTCCTGTCTCGTTACTTTGGTCCCATCTGCCGTAACTGTGAACTACTGAGGAAATGTGGGAAGAGAGGCGGATCCACCTCCTGGACCAACACACGGGTGACATGGTCATGTTGGGAAGAACCCAAATACCCACCCACCCACAGCAGGGAGCAAAGGCAAGACAAAGAGAATGTGTGACTCCAATGCCAAGATGCAATGCTGATATAAAAACCCCAGAAAGGACCACGTCTGTAGTTGACCTC
Source organism: Corvus brachyrhynchos (assembly GCF_000691975.1). Classification (NCBI taxonomy): domain Eukaryota; kingdom Metazoa; phylum Chordata; class Aves; order Passeriformes; family Corvidae; genus Corvus; species Corvus brachyrhynchos. The sequence continues at coordinate 1,257,862 of NW_008238635.1, forward strand.
TCACCCTGCAATGCTATCACATCACCTCTTCCAGAGGGAAAATCAGGTCTCCGTGGAAAGATTCCAAATGATGGAGAGGCTCCCAGTCAGCCATGGAAAATTCCTGCCCTGGCTAAATTGTCTCCCAGTAAATCAGCGAGAAGGAGGGCACAAACCCCTCAGCTCAGATGGTGCTCACCTACGAACTGCAGAACTCCACCAACACAACCACTACCACTCCCAAATGGTGAGCAACTCGAGAAGAAAACCTTGAGGAAACCAGAGGAGACCCCAACTTCTTATAAAAGCTCTTGCGCATCAAGGAAATTAAGGGCCAGTAAATTCTGCTTGTGCCCTGGAACCACTTTGTCAGAGGAACCAGTAGGTGCACCAGTAAACATGGGTCACCCAACGCTGTAAACCAGTAGATAAGGGTGATCCAATTTGACAGACTCATTTCAAAGAGCACTTGTCAAAATCCACCCTCAAAGTTTCCCGAAGCACCGAAGTGGTGTTGGGATAAGAAGAAAAGTCATCTTGAAGCCCACCAGGTGGGGGAGGAGCAAGGGTTTAGTTTTCACAATGAAAGGAGGTTACCAAGAAGCCCCACGGAGATCTTTGTCAGGCCCTCAGCTGCTCAGAAACACTGGAAGAGGAGGCGAATGACAAAGTTGGTCACCAAGGCTAAATTTAGTCTTCTCAAAGCTAAAGCTGAGAAGCGCAGGCAAGGAAGTGGGCAGGTGAAACTCAACCTTGGTGAAAGCAAGCTGATCTGGAGTCCTGCAAGTGATATTGAGGCCAACCATCTTGAAACGGAGGAGGCAAAGCTTGGCAGGTTTGGAGGAGGGGTACAAGGAAGATGAGATGTTGCAAATGGCTTTGCGAAAAGGAGAAGCCAACTGTGTTAGGACTCCTCAGTGAAGGAAACAAACGACAGAGTGAGGACATGATAAAAGCCTATAAAGCCATCGGGCCTGTGGAGAAGTGGGAAAGGAATGGTTATTCACTATTTCTCACTTTGCAAGGATTTACTTGGGTAAAAACCAACAAAAGGTTCTTTTTCATCCACCATAAAGCATGAAAGCACTGCGAAAGGTACTGAATTCAGGGAAGGCAGAGGCACCAGCAGCTATTGAGCCAGAGAGCCCAGAGGCACATCCTAGGCTGAGAAATCCCTGCAGCACAGACCTCGGCAGCAGGGAAAGGACCATATAGAGAAATGCTGCGGTTTTAACATTTTTTTTCTCAATCATCAGTGGTGGCTGGAGATGCCAAGGGACAGCAAACCATTATCCCCCACACTGCCCAGTGACTGCAAAGCCAGCCTTGTGCTACCCAGGCCACCATTCAAGGATGCATCCCGCATCCACATGTCCCTTTGGGAGTGGTTGAGACCCTCTGCTCCCCCAGGCACTGCCTCACAGGAGGAGGGGGTACCCCAGGGCAGCTCCCTCCTAGTGACAGAGCCTCTCAACACCCCCTTTCCAAATCCCAGCTCTCCGTGCTGTCAGACCCTACAGACGCAAGACGCTTGCCAAGATTCCCTTCAGCTTTCAAGCCAGCCAGCAATTTTCACAGGGAGGCAAAGGACTATTTATATCCATCACGGACTGGCAGGGAGGTAATGGCTGGCCACTCCAGCCCATCTGCCAGGCACTTAGCAGGACATCGGAGCACATCGTACAGGCGAGGTCAGGCAGTGGTGGTGGGACCAGCAGGGGACAGTGATGACATGGACTGCGCCTCAAGGGTAAACTCCAGCTCACTCCTGCACACTCATCTGTGTAAGTTCTCATTGTGCCGAGGCCAAGAGGTCAGGAAAATTAGGTGTTATTTTGGCATTTCATTTGGCTCAGCACAGGAAACAAGCGCAGCCACTTGTTCCTCATCTCCTGGGGGGAGAGCCATGGCCTGTTGATTTTCTGAGGCGTGGGATGGATGAGGTGGCCCTCCCAGGGAGTGAAACAGGACCAAAATAACCTTGTCTGCTCTCCTATCCACAGTGAGGCCAAGAGCTTTTCCAAGAAGTGATCCTCCTCTTCCTCCCACCTGCCCTGGAGGGAGCAAGGCTGGTCTCAGGGGAAGGGATGGATAAGGCAGGCATGGGCTGCTGCCAACTGCAGCCTAACACCATAAACTCTTTGGTGTTTAGGAGCTCTTACACGATTTCAAGCTCCATTTTCAAGTTTGTGGGGAGGCTTTGAAAGATGGAAAAGGGAGAATGAAAGGGAAAAAAAAAAAAAGAAGAAGGAAGAAAGATGTAGAAGGGGAAAAAGTTAACTGTGCTTCCTGAATTTATCACTCTTGAAAGAAGAGCTTGTCAAGACGGCCAGAGACCAGCCAGTGCATGGTGATCAATGGGAAGACTTTTGGGTCTAGTCAAGCCTGTTTGAGATTTACAGGACCTGAATAGGGGCATAAATCCGTTGTCCGCCCGATGAAAATGGAGGTAATTAAATCTGCAGGTGTATATAATTGTCATATTGATGATCTATATAAATCAGCGGAGCCAGCAGAGGCACAAAGCACACACTGGGCACAGAGGAGCTGTTTGCCCACCTGCCTGGCCAGGGGAACGGGCTGGTGGGTGCAGGACACAGCCCGGGGGCACCCACCTCACCCATCTGGCTCTGTCCATCGCCGTGGCCACCACCACAACCTTCTCCTCCACAAGAGACTCCCTCCAATTGCCCCCACAGGCAGCAAAAGCAGCAGGACCCTCCACCCCCTTCACCCACCTGCAGCCTCATGCCGGCTACTACAGAATCTCCTGTGACTGCAGGAGGGTGAAGACAGGACCACAAGCATGGAAAAGCCCGGCCGTGGACATCGTGGGGGGCTCTTTGCAGCTGCTTTGAAGCTCTGAGCCCAAGTGCAAGTGGGGCACTGACTTGATCTTTTAGCAACACTTCTTTTTTTTCTTTTTTAATTTATTTTAACCTTTGTTATTTTGGGAACTTTGAAGCCTAAGCTGCTCCGAGGCAGCTGCCTTTGTAGGAAGGACAGAAAGCGCATAGCGGGGATTTGAAAGAGGGAGAGAAACAGGGAGGGGAAGAAATGGTGCTTCACAGCTGAGGTCTGCAACAGCTCCTTCGCAGCTTCGCCCACATCCCAACAAACCCACCCCGAGAGGCGCTTGAGGCCCTGTGGGAAACCTGGATGCAAAATGACCGTGGTGCCTTCCACTTCTCTAGCACTGTGAAGCAGAGAAACCTCAAAGGCCTTTGCAGACCTGCACACACCTTCTCCCTCCGTCCCAATGTCCCAGTGGGACGTCCCTGCGTCCCCGGGGTGGGTGCAGAGCATCCTCTCCAGCCGCCACAGCCCAGCCCTGCTCGGGGCCACGGGGGTGCATTTCCTCCTGCCCACGGGGGTGCATTTCCTCCTGCCCACGGGGGTGCATTTCCTCCTGCCATGCCACCAGGGACAGGGACACGAGGAAAGGCTTTCCTGTCGTCTCCACCAGCCAAGGCCCTTCACACGTGCCCGCGGGCCGACGTCGCACCCCAAGCTGAGCGCCACGTATGTGCAGCAATTGGATAATTAAAAATTAAGGGAGAGCTTCTGCATTGCAGTCCGAATTATGTAACAGCGCTCCTGGGTTCCAGCACCCATCAGCTTTAGTGCCCTCACACGGCAGCACGGCCCTGCCTGCATCCACCTGTCTTTCCAGGTAGGGCTCGCACCCTTGGCAGGGAAGTGGAAATCTCAATGTCACAACCACAGGCAGAAAGTTCCCTTGCACTTGCAGAGGGAAAAAAAGAGAAGGAAAGTCTGCTTATTCTCTTGGTCCAGCGCTGAAACTGGAGATGGACAGAAAAAAAGGGATGGAGTCGGGGTGCTTCAGCCCAGCCAAGTGCAAAAGAGTCACCCTGGCCAGGACAGCACTCCCATGACCAGGGAGTTTCTAAGCGAGGGGCTGCTGTCTCTCACTCCTGCACCAGAGAAGCAGCAGCCCACTTCAGTAAACAAGCAGCAAACAAAATCAAATCAAGGAGAGGAGTCAGCTGTATTTTCAGCATCTCAAGAGCAAAGAGCCCTGCTGGACTCTGAGCACCAGTAACCGCAAACTCCTGCATTTACAGCCACGTCTTTGCCTTAACCCTGCCAGTTCTGGCTGCTGCTGAGCCCAGGGCTGAACAAGCCAGCCTGCCACTTCCTCCTGCTACCTCCTGCTGCCTTCTCCTCCTGGCACCTCCTCCCTTTCTTGGCCAGAAACCCACTGACTGCACAGCCATGTCCCTTGCAGTGCTATTCCCAGGACCTGGATGCTGCCAC
>NW_008238635.1:1262183-1271409 GCF_000691975.1 Corvus brachyrhynchos
CAAAGGTGCTGTGGCTCACACCCCCAGCCAGTGGCTCTGCCATCACTGCTCCTAGTGCCCCTTGGCTTCTGTGTGGCTCCTGCAGTTATTTGCTCCCTCCTGGCCCTGTGCCTCTCCTCCCTCCTCATGGTCCTTCCTTTCCTGCCCTCCCTCCATCTCCCCGGTGCTTCCCTACTGCTGGCACGGCGGTTTCACATCCGCTCTGCCTTTCACCCCCCAACACGTGAAAGCTGGGAAGACCCAGCCCTGAGCTGTAATTACAAGGAGGTCAGATCCATCCCAGGCTGCCCATGCCCCCGCCATCCCATGGGGAGACGAGCTGCATTTCCCAGGAACCGCCGCATCCCCCACGCAGCCACCAGCCCCAGTTCCTGCAGGACACCCCCTTCTCTTCCTCCCAGTTTGTGCCACGGGCTGTGGGGGCATGCTGGGGCTGAGGCTGAGCCCTCCAGAGATGTTAGCCAGAGATGTGCCTTGCTCTGCAAGCACAAAAAGGTGGAAACGTGACAACACCAGCTGTGGAAGCCAGCCCAAGTGCGAGGCTGACTCCCCTTCCCAGCTCACAGGCATTCCCACCATCCACGGAGGGGGCTGAGCTATTTCTCCTGCCCACCAGGTCTGAGCGCGCCAGGACCACGGCACACCCCGGAGGAGAGCAGCTCCTGCTGGATTGGTTTCATCTTTTCCTGGAAGGATGTTTCAGGCACTGACTCACTTGCAGGCGCTTGGACTCACATCTGAGGCCACAGAAGCTGCACCTGGGCGTGAGCTGGGATGAGATCCTTGCTCATGGAGCAGCAGAGACATTGATAATTCCTCCCAGATTCACAGGCCATACATGTCATGTCTGCAAAGACAAACTCCTGGCTTGCCCCCTGGGCCAGCAGGAAAGCCAGCAACTCCGTGGCAGCAGGACGGCTCTCGGGTCCCCTCACTGCCCCTCTCCAGAGCTCTCCCAGTGAGGCAAAAGACAGAGCCCAGCTATTTCTGGCTCAGCAACACAGGAAAGGGTGGGAGGTGCAGCACAGGGATGGGAAAACAGCCCTGCATTGGCACAACCACCACTGGGAAAGCAGTGCCCAGGGGAGCTCGGGGCCAGCCCAGGGCGGTGGGAGGCAGGGCAGCCTCTCCAAAAGTCCAAACAGGAGATTTCCCAGAGGCTGCAGGCACTGGGGACATCATTAGGGGAGCAAACGGGCCGAGAGCACCGCAGCAATTTACAGACCCCGCGGCCACTGCCGCACAGTAGAGGCTGGCAAGAAAATTTGGGAGTGGGATGTCTCCCCCCACAAGCATCCCCCTTCCCTACCGAAGGCAGCCAGCTCGCCTGATCCACACAGCAGCCACTCTGCCATGATGCTGCCCTTCCTGCAGGAGAAAGGGCACCACCTCATCCTGCCACCCTCACAAGGACAAGCCCCCCCGGCCCATGCTGAGCCACCCATCCCCACGCTGGAGCTGCAACCCGCGGTGCTCTTCCGTATCCTCACCCCTCCTGCAGCGCGTCCTGAACCCTTCACCCGCACCATCCCCTCCCAAACACTCCACGTATGCAGCCACAAAGGGAGCTTTAATCCTTAAGCCACCTCTCCTAAAAAACTGCCCTGCCTCCTGTCCTGTGCTGGAGCAACCCCCGTTGGAGGAGGGCACTTGGTGGCTGCGGGGCAGCGGCACCGGGAAGCACCGGGCGCCTGCCAGCCTGGGAAAGCGGTTCCCAGCACCGTACCCTCGCTCTCCCACTCCCCTTGGGATGCCAAATTAATTGCCTTGTCTCCTGGAGCTTTTAGCTGGAGCAAATAAAAGAAAAAGGGGGGTTGCCAAAACCCATAATAAGGTCTCCAGTTCCTCTGAGCTACAAGGGCTGCTTTAAATTTCGGGGTTTTTTTCTTTTTTTTTTTTTCTTATTTGAAGGAGGTTTCCATGGTAACTGTCTCCCATCACACAAGAGCCTGTCCCGGGGATATTTCGGGGTTGCTAATATCTGCCTTCCCAGGCAGCCACTGTGTTGTGACGGTGACATCACAGCTGGGTCCTTTCAGCAGGGCAGGAGGGCAGGGGTGCAGGAGAGAGGAAAAGGAGGTGCCGCTCCCGAAAAACAAGGTCAAGATCCTGCCTGTACCTGGTTTACCCTGCCTGTCAGGCAGGCCTCCATCCCAAAGGGCTCTGGCAAAACAGGTTTTGCTTGGACCACTGCCCTGATTTGGGAAGCACTCACAAGGCAGTGCAGCCCTCACCGGGCCAAGCAGACGTGACCTGTCCAAGTAAGAGCAGGGGCACAGCCTCCGTGGCACCTTCTGCCACCTTCTCCTGCCCTTCCTCCAACCCTTAGGAAGAAACTCTTCCCCATGAGGGTGGGGAGGCCCTGGCACAGGGTGCCCAGAGAAGCTGTGGCTGCTCCTGGATCCCTGCAAGGCCAGGCTGGACAGGGCTTGGAGCAGCCTGGGATAGTGGAAGGTGTCCCTGTCCGTGGCAGGGGGTGGAATGGGATGAGTTTTAAGGTCCCTTCCAACCCAAGCCATTCTACAGTTCCAGGATTCTCCAATTCCCTTCCTCCACCAGGTTAGTTTTCAGCTGGACCAGCTCCCTGCAGGAGCAAAGCCAGCTCTCTGCATCCCCCAAGCTGCTTGCTCTGCTACGCTTGTTAGCCATCCTAATTACTGAGATGCGTCAGAGCTGGCCAGAAAAGGGGCTGCGTCCCCTCTTGCATCGGGGCTGCGGACCCCAAACTTCTGTGACCCGTGTGCCACCACCAGCTAGAGGGTTCCTCAAGGATCCCGTACTTCCCTTTGATTATAAACATCTAAAAAAGCCCCTGCCCACTCCCCAGCGGATCTCAGGCTCTGCAGGCAGGAGCCATGGAGGGATGGGGCTCAGAGCCCTTCCTCAGCCCATCACCAGCAAACGAGACCCCACAGCAAAGCAAGTGTGGGGTCAGCTTAACCACGGACCAGGCTCCCACAGCAAAGCAAGTGTGGGGTCAGCTTAACCACGGACCAGGCTCCAAAGGGCCCAGCACCAGGTGAGCATCCATCCCAAGGACCCCCTGCTGCAGGGCAGGAAAACAGGATCAGAACTCCCAACGCAGCCCAGAGGAGCAGAGCACGCTCTCCTCTGGGTGATTTCTCAGCCAAATGCCATAGTGGGACAGCCAGAGCCTGGCAACCAAAAATCTTATTCCCTTATCTAGACAAATCCCTCAGCTGCTGCTTGGGGTGAGCCACCGGCCACAGCTGCAGAGATGCCAGAGCCCAGCAGCTTGGAAGGAGAAGGACAACCAGTCTTAAGTGACAGAGCCGTCATCATCCAGGCACTGCCTTAATCCCACCAGGAAAAAAAATCCTTCCTTTGAAGGACTGCTCTGCAGCAAGGCTCCAAGAGAGATGGTTTCAGTCTCCGTCTAGCTGGCTAAGCAACCATGAAAAAAAAGTAAGACACGGTAGAATATAAAATTAAACAGAATGAAACAAAATAGACTAGCACACAATAAAATAAAATAAAATAAAATAAAATAAAATAAAATAAAATATGGGATGCAGCTGATGCCACTGGCACATGGAGAGGAGGGCAGAGGTGAGACAGTGGCATCAGGGGGTGTACGGCTGTCCAAGGGCTCCCTCCAGCAGCGGATCCACAGCCAATTGCAGGGGTGTAAAACCTACCACAAATCTTTGGGGGTCTTTGAGGAGTGCCCACATGGGCAGCCCGGCCCCCCAAACTGGGACAGGTCTCAGGGCAGGAACAGGACCAAGCCCGAGCATCCCTGCCTGGACGTGGGCTGCAACATTCAGGAAGGGAGATGAAAGAGGGGGCCAGGCCCCGCAGCCCCCTTGGCTGAGTGCTGGCTCCCTGCCCGCCCTGCCAGACCCCAACACCCCCATGGAAAGGCCAAGCAGCCCCACATCCCACTCCCCCCACTGCTTTCTGGGTCAGCGAGATCCCGTCCCAGCCCCGCTGCCGCTGGAGCCAGCTGGATGCGCGGTTGCTGTGGCAACGGGTTCCCAGAGACGAAATCCTTATTTCTTACTTTTTTTTCCCCTTGGTTAAGGAACAAAAATATACAAGAGGCCCTGTATATCCACCGTGCCACTGAAACCTCCGTGCCCAGCGAGACAGAGGCAGTGGGCACAGCATGGGGGCAAAGGCTGGGGACACAGTGTACAGCGTGCCCCCAGCACCCCCAGCCTGGCCACAGGGGACTCCCTGCTCCTCCCCGGGCTGCTGTCAGCTTTCCTGCAGCATTTTCCACCCTGCCACGAGGTTTGAAGGGCTCCTGATAGCTGAGGCTGCTGCTGGGCTCCACTGCCTGGAAGAGGGCATGGTACAAGGCATGGGGTGTCCCTGGTGCTTCAGTGGCTCTGAGCAGGTCACCTCACCCACTCTGGACCCAGCTGGAATAGGGATGTGGTTACGCTGCGTGGCCAAGAAGAGGGGCTGGAATGGGGTCCCACCAGCAGTTTTCCCCCCATTATTAAATCAGCTATTAGATCTTGCTGTTAGAGGAGCCTGTCCTGTCCCACCAGGTGCTCGAGGGCAGGGCCAGGGTAGGATGCATCCCCTTGACAGATCCCTCTCCGCTTTGCTGGGGACTCTGGAAGCCCCCATCCCTTGGTGACAAACATCTCACACAGCAGAGCAGACACCCAGCAGCACTCTGGGTGCTACAGCAGTGTTCCACCACCAGCAGCAACCACTCCAGGAGGATGGAGGAAGAAGGTGGCACCCCTGGATTTTCAGCAGACATACACCCCAGGCATCCATCTCAAATTCATGGGAACAGGGGTTCGGACCCCAGCCAGGTGATCAGCTGCTGGCAGCAGGAAGGAACTCACTGAATCCCACTGCCAGGATGGGTGTTGCTGAGGGGCAGGAGGGCGGCTGAGACGGGGTGTTTTGGGTTCCCTTCCCCACCACAGCTCCTGGGACCTCCCCAGGCAGATTCCCCCACTGCTCTCCAAGCAAGATGCCAGCAGCTGTCCCCACGCCGGGCCTGCCAGAGCACAGATCACACTGGCGGGTTTCAGAGCACGCGACAGTGTCCAGGATCAAAGCCAAGTTCAATTAATGGCTCACAATCTCATTAGAGAAATTATTTCAGGATCTTGAGTAAAAGTCCGATATATCCACTCCATTCCATTAGTCAGGCTCATTTAGTAATTCAATCAATCTAAGCAAGGCAATTGAGTTCCCCTGGTACAATTTAACTTGGTTATTCTCTAGGTACTTCAGAATTTCTTGGTATTTGCTTCATTATTTCACCATTACGCCAGTTTCCAGGTGCAAGGTTCACACTGTGGGCCCCAGGGTGGAGCCAGCCCTGCTGCAGCCCTCTGGATGCCCTGGTCTCTCGGGATGGTGACATGTGATGGGAAGGGGGCTGATCTGGTGGTGACACCCCTGGGAATTAAGTCAAGCCAGGGAATGGCACCGCAGCACCCCAAGAACTGCTTCCCACCATGGGGAGCTGGGACCAAAGGGCTGCCCTGTGTGCCAACAGCTCCGGGACCCACAGCCAGCGTCCAGATCCAGGTGAGAGGAACAAAACTCAATGGGATGCTCCTCTCACTTGATGTGGAACTGGAAAAAAACCCGGGGATAATGCAACCCTGCAGCCCCTTGGTTCCTGCTCCCCTCCTCCGGGGCCTTTTAGGAGCTGAGGGTAGAGGGCAGAGCAGGAGCAGCAGGGAGGTGTGTGGGACGAGGGTGAGAGCCCACGGGTGTCACCTCTGGCCGCTGCCCCACGCAGCCTGGCCGGAGAGCCGGGCCGGCCGGGCGCTCCGCTGGCCATCGCCCCGATTAGCAGCAGCCACATCCCTGCAACCCCCCCTGCTATGCTGTTATTAACCCAGGGAAGTCAGGGCCAGAGCCTCCAGCGGTAGAGCCAAGAGCTTAGCTAGGATTTAACCAAAAATAAAAAAAAAATTGATTGGATATTTCGGGGAGATATTCAGGAGCAGTTAAATATGCCCAGTTCATCGGTGCCTTTGAAAAATCTCACCCCTCTAAAAAATTAGAATTGATTTTGTATTTAAAAAGGAATCTATTTAATTTAAAAGTAAGATAATTTGAAATCATGACAGCTTGTATTAAGGCTGGAGTTTATGATAATCTATTAAAGTCATTGAAGTTAAGAACCGTCTCCCATCCTCTGCTGCTGAGGCTCCCGAGAGGGCAGCGGGGAGTGGAAAGTCGGGAGATGAGGGGCTGCACTGCCCTATTTCAGAGCACACCAGCTGGGCTGGAAACCTGGAGAGGCAGAAAGAGCTCCTTCAGCTCCTCCACACTCAAGGGAAAAAAATGAACAGGACACAAGAAACCATCCAGTATTTCATGATCTCAAAATATCTGGCACCCAGAAAGCACGAGTTCAACCCACCAGCTCCGCTTTCTCATTCCTCAAGTCGATTTTACACTCAAAAAGGTATCTCAAGACTTTACTTTTCAAACATTTATTGCATTACAGAGCAGGTGAAGGAATCAAAGACACCGTCTTTGGCGCGGCTTTTAATTGCATCACAAATCTCCCTCGAGCCCAAGGGGCTGAGGGAGGCCAGCATGCTCATAAATACCCCTCTTGCTGCTTTACAACCTGCAAAGGATGGGGCCCAAAAAAATTAGCAGCCTGCAGGAGTGTGAATCCAGTTAATGACATATCAGATGTGGCTGGATGCTGCCGAGCCAAGCAGTGAGGGAGAAGGGGGTGTGAAGGCGAGCGGACAGGGAATATTGAGCTGCAAATTAGCATTTCTTAATGGCCAACAACCCAGCAAAACACTTCCTCCCTTCAGGAAAAAATACACCCAACGCAACAAACACGAGACGAGATGAAAGGCCACTGCTCCAAATGAAGGTTTCCCTGATCTAAAGCAGGATGAAAGCAGGTGATTTGAAATGCAGGCAGCCCCGTGCGCAGCAAGCGGCCCCATCCCGGCTCCCACACCCTCAGCACATCCCGAAAATTCAGGAGGTGGGAGAAAACCCCGCAGCAAAATGGGGAGATGGTGTTGGAGTCCCTCTGGGGACAAGCACAGAAACCAGTGTGGGGTTTGTTGGCAAGAGCCCCGAGCTGCTCCCAGGCAGTCGCAGGCAGCAAGGCAGCACGAGCGCAAGCACGGCCCAGCGCAATTAAAACTCGCCCCACTCATTAGCAAAAAGAGCTACAAAGCCTTTGTCCAAGCATCTCACCTGATCCTAAACCAGGGGTAGTAACCCCACAGACAGCCCACCTGCTTCTGAAGGAACAGGGGAGCAGAGACGGGGTCTGGGAGATCTGAGCACAGCTGTCTGTGGCACCGGGGCGGACACGGCAGGGAGAGTGAGCCCCAGGAAAGGTGCGTGGACAGCAGGCAGCAAGCACTGCCTCACCCTCTCGTGGAAAGATAAATATAAACCTCATCATTAATTTATGCTACCAAAGCTTCTCACCAGGGGTTAGCAGGGGTCAGGAGTCACTGGTGTTTTTGGCACGCCCACTTCAACAACCCCCCCAGCACGTGAGTTTTAATGAGCACCACAGGTGGCTCTCCAAGGACCCCATTCTCCAAACACCCCAGCACACCTTTAGTTGGGAGAAAGATCCACGTATCCATCAGTGGGATGCCTGGTTTGGCCACTGGGGCAGGGAGGTGCCACCAAGGCAGGGGAACCACACATGCCAGTATCCATGAAAACTAGCTCGGAAAACAAGCTTGAAAGCCCTCAGATTATTTAGGAGGAATTTGAGAGGGACACCAGGACTGGAGGCAGGGCTCCCTGACCCAGAGCCTTTCCCAGCTGCTCCCCTCACTCCCTCCCCTGCCACGGCCCCAGCCTGCTGTAGCCACCTACCTGCATGCTCCTACCCTCTTTGAGGGGAAACTGAGGCATGGAGAGACCCCCAAGGGAGCTGATCGAGAGCCCACGCGGCAGAGCCAAGGCGCCAGTGCCACGAGCCTCTGTGAAGCACTTCATGGTGCTCCCAGCCCAAACCCAGGCCCTTTCTGATCAGGGGCAGCACCTGGGTCTGGTCCAAGGTTCTGTCAACCAGCGTGGAGCTCACCTTCCCTTGGGAACCCCTGCCCTGGGCACGAGCCCTGGATCTGAAAGCCACCAGAGCAGAAGAAGCAGCTGCCCAGCTGCCCTTGGTTCAGACACCGAACCAGGCCACGCTCAGCGAGTGTGTGGGGATCATCACCTCTCCAAGACATCATTCATTATACATCCAAACTCAGCGAGGTGAGTGCAATGAAGGGGTCTGGTGTTTGCCAGGAATGGTGCAAGCAGCACTGTGTGAAGCCACATTCGTGGAAGGATGCTCAAACACACCCTCCAGAGCTTGTGAGAACACAAACGGCCACCCACAGAAGTCCCAGGCACCAACCTGACACAGCCATGCCCCCAGCAAGTGTGCAGTGACAGCACTGATGTGGGTTTTCTGGGCTGGGGGACACCCAGATCCAGAGGTTGCAGCCTCTGAATTGCCGTGTGGGTCTTGCAAGACTTCTGTGCATTTCAGAGTTTCTGCCATGCAAAAGCAGTGTCCAGGCTAATAGTGGTGGTGGTAGTAGTAGTAGTAGAAGTACTACTAGTAATAAAAATGATAATAATAATAATAATAATTTTAAAAAACACCCCCACATGGTAAAGCAGGACAAAACAGTAACACCCACAGATGGCAAAGTGACCATGCCAGCTTCAAAGCAAGCCCTTTCCTCACAGGAGAGAGGGAGATGTAACATGACATTCCCCAGAAGTCACCAAGCTGAACTCCTGGCAAACCCCACAAGGTGCCCCCACCTGCCAGCCCAGCCCCAGCCCCAGCATTCCAGGCAGGAAGACTTGCCCTGGGATCATCTCTGTGTCTCCACAGCTCAAACCACTGCATGCTGGGCACAGCACCATGCACCCTCGCGTTTTTGGGGGATCCGTGTCCCAGGCAGCAATGCCCCAGAGAGCCTGGCCAGCACCAGGACACTGAGGTGCACTGGCACAGGGCTCGTCATCCTTGTATTTGTCTGGCAGCAGAGACCAGCAGGAGGCAAAAGCAAACCCCTGCCAGGCATCATCAGTGCAAGCCCTGGCTGCAGTGGGGGCTGCCAGGGCAGGCAGGTTCTTCCCTGCACTGCCCAGCATGTGGCACCTCACGGATTTGAAAAATCCCTGAGGAAAACCCTACAGGATGAGCTGGGCTCATGCCCAGGAACCTCCTCCTGATCCCCACCCAGGTGTTCCCTGCTGGCGGCACCCGAGG
>NW_008238635.1:1271583-1272368 GCF_000691975.1 Corvus brachyrhynchos
GCCTCTGCCTTTCTCCCGGGGAGAAGGGGGATGCCCACACAGCAGCCAGTGCTGCCCCGTGTCCACCCAGCGACCAGAACTGGGGGAGTTTAGCACGTGGAGGGGTCCACAGGCCATGGAAGCGATGAATTGCTGGGAAAAAAAAGCCAGTCTGGGGTCACTGCTGGTGGTACAGCGGGGCAGCGTCACATCAAGCAACACACCAGCGCCTCATTTTTGGGCCAACATCCAAACAAGGGTGGCATTCTAAAACCTTCATGGGACACCCAAGGTACACCCAGAGAAGCAACAGATGGACAAGGCTTGCAGAAGGAGGCACAGCCAATTTTGGGGCTGCTGGGAAAGAGATGGTGGCTTTTGCCCAGGGCAGGACATTACATGTGGGCAAGGAACTGATGTTCTGCACCAATGTCACCAAAAATGAAACATCTCAGTGACTCTTTCCAGGTGGTGAGGAGGGAAGCGGGTCCCTGTACGCACAAGGGGTGCAGGCCTCGCTCTGCATAAACAAAGGAGCAAATTGTTGGCTTTTTTTGGTGGAAGAAAACTTAAGAAGCCCATGAGATAAGGGCAGATGAGCCTCACCAAGTAGATGAAGAGCAGGTGGGAACCACCCAGACCATGTGAATAGGCCAGAGCCTAAAACCTGGGGGCAGAAGCACTTGGAGGCAGCACACACAGGCAGGATGGGATATATTGGGCAGCAGAGTAATTTTCCATCAGGCTGCAGGAAAGGTGACTCTCTGCTCAGGGGCAGAGAAAGCAGAAACCCTGGCCTCCAGCCG
>NW_008238635.1:1273126-1273666 GCF_000691975.1 Corvus brachyrhynchos
GGAATAGCGTGCGGGTACCACCCCCCCCCCCCCCGGGAGAAATTACAGAACTCCGAAATCCCAGACTTCAAAAATCCCAGGAGAAATCCCCAGACCTCAAAAATCCCACGAGGTGTCATGGAAGGCAAAGCCCCAGAAGAAGTCACTGACCTCCAAAATCCCAGAAGAAGTCACAGACTTCCAGAGTCCCAGGAGAAGTCATGGACCCCAAAGCCCCAGAAGAAGTCACGGACCTCCAAATCCCCCAAGTCCATGTGTTAAATATATATCATTGTCTGTATGTGTAAACACACATACACATATATACATATGTGTGTATATATACATATATATATATATATGGAGTGTAAGGGCAACCCCAAACCTGCTGGATTTGGATCTTTTTTGCCGGATCTGGATGCTTTTTATTTTCACTCTAAGTGAGCACAAAGCAGCCCTGACAGCTTGTCTGACAGCCACACCTTGCTGCAGACACCTGTGGTCCCCCTGCAGCCAAAATCTCCTCATGGAAAATGTTCTCTTCTTCCACTGTGGGGAAAA
>NW_008238635.1:1273728-1275898 GCF_000691975.1 Corvus brachyrhynchos
CTGACCTGGAAGCAGAGCTCCCACCCGAAGCTCCACACCATCTCCTCACAGGGGACATCGTTCCAGCCCACCTGGCACCTCCAAAAAACCCCCCACACAGCAGATACTCGCAAATTTTTGTATTTTTCTTTTGTGGAGCTTTCCACCTCCTCCTGAGAGGGCTTCCCAAAATTCCCCCTCCCTCATGTGTGCCAGCTGTGAAGCTTAACACGCCCCAGGGTCGGCGTGGAGGGGGACAGTACTGTGCTCCACGCACCCCAAGCAGTGGGTGCTTTTCCCCAGACTGATCTGTGACATCCCTGTATTTTTACCTTCCGTGACAACTCGGGCAGGAAGAACTGTGCCCACCAGAGATTACCCACGTTCAACAACCAGAGTAAAGCACTGAACTGAGCCAGTGAGGATGTAGTGGGGTGTGTTTCAGCAGCGCTGTCTCCCTCCGGTGCCAACTGGTTCGGGATCAGGAGAAATCAGGAAAAATCAGAAAAAAAAAAACCAAACAAACAAAAAAACCCCCCAAAATAAAGAAACCAAATGGGGAAAATTTGGGAAGGAAAATCAGGAAAAAATAAGGAAAAACGAGCAGAGGTGTTTTGTAGGATGTGGCTCTCCTATTGTGTTCCTTCTGGGGAGCACAGGGAAATCCCATTGGATGACTTCCACAAGGCCCTTTCACTGCTCTTCTTTCACCAGCCGACCCAAACTCATTAAAAGGAGCTTTTTCACTCTGAAAAATAAAAAAAAAAAAGGTGCCATTGCATTATTTAGAGGGTGTCTCCAACAAGGCTCTTTCTACCCTCCCGTTTGGAAACGGGATGCACCCCCAGGACCGCTGCCCCTGGAATGCCTAACGATGCGCGGAGAGGAGCGAGGAAGGGGCTCGGTGGGAGGTGTGAAGAATACAGATGGATAAATAGAACACACGTTAAAAAACCAGCCGAGAGCAGTAAATCTGGCGTCACTGACGGCGTCCTCCTGTCCTGCTGCTCGCCAGGAACGACCAGCCCATGAGGCTGCCCAGAGAACCTGTGCACGTGGATCCCTGGAAATGCTCGACGCCGGGTTGGATGGGGCTCGGAGCAGCCTGGTCTAGCGGAAGGTGTCCCTGCCCGTGGCAGAGGGGTGGAATTGGATGGTCTTTAAGGCTCCTTCTATCCCAAACCATTCCATGAGTCTATGATGGGAACTAAGTCAAGATGAACAACTTACAGTCATCATTCTGCAAGTTCACATTAAATCATTAAAAATCACTACAGAAATACAACTTGGCCCTGAAAATCTATTTAACATTTAGAACTGATTATTTCCTGCTCAGGAAGAGCAGAAAATCAGTATTTTTATTTTAATCAGTATTTTACCATATATTAACAGAGAATGATCTGAGAATTCCTTTTTTTTTAATATTTTACCTTTGGATAGGGAAATTATGATTGTCTAGTCTTAATATACCAACAAGACACCACAGGATGCCAAGCTAGGAAGCACAGTTGCTTGACAGGAATTGTTCCTGGATGTTTAACAGAGAGTTCCATGTTGCAAGACATTTGGAGCAGACTGATGCTTTGCAAACAAAAGTATCTTTTATCTCTTAAATTACCTCACATTTACAGCAAAGCCATGCCTCAATCATCAGAACAGGGAATTGTCAACCTGTCAGAACTCGACTGTGTATGAAACCTGATGTCTGCCTTTTTCTGTCTTTCTAGAAACTGAGGACCAAAGCTCCCTGAAATTGCATCCCATAGAAACAGAGGCTGAAAAATCAGAAGGCCGTGTCTTAACATTTGCTCTACCTCTGCCCTCCACTGAAGAAGTCTCTAATGGCTCATCTTAGTCTTAACAAGGTGTTGGGGTTTTAGGAGCTCTCCTGGTTTTTTTCTGTTAAAGGAGTTTTCCCCATACGTGTTGCTAGGGGGGACAAATTGCTGGGTACTTAAGAAAAACAAACCCCACCATTGGGGTGGGGGCATCTGGCGACTCTTCTGTTTCACCTGGGTGTGTGGGCAGTCGGTCTCCAGCGTTTGGACAGAGAGGGAAGCTGCTTTCTTCGGCTGCTTTTTTTTTTCCTTCTGCTGGAGAAGCCCCGGGATCCAGGGCACGGATCAGTCAATAGCCTGTGGGGGAATCGCCCGTTCCCCGCACCGCAGGGCCCCGCTCCACCACCCCGAGC
>NW_008238635.1:1276178-1282085 GCF_000691975.1 Corvus brachyrhynchos
GACCCGCCGGCAGATGTCAGTGTCCCCTCTCTGTCAGCAGCCAGGAGGGTCCCTGCCAGCCCCGGAGATGTTGCAAGGAGGCCCCTGCACTTTTTCCGAAGCGGAGCTGTCTTTGGTGGCCGTTCAGTGACAGTTTGGAGACCTGGCGAGCAGCAGGGTGCTGGAAAGGGGAGTGGCCCCAGTCTGACGCCTCACAGGAGGGCTCCCTCTCTCTGCCCAACACCAGCCACCCACCACCTTATTTGTCCTGCGCCGCTAACGTTGAGCTACACTTGTGCATCACTGCCCGTCCATGACACTTGTCACCCGTGTGAAGGCAAGGGAGGGAAGGGAAGCAGTGTTCCCCACCCTGCACTGTCCCCAGCTCCTGCGTGAGGCTGGTCCTGGGCACGCAGGGTCTGTTAGGGGGAAGGAGCCATCCTCCCTGGGGAGGGGGCTGCAGGGCTGCTCTTTTCCCCCATGCCCTCGTGTGCAGGGATGCTCTTCCCTAGTCCCAGAGATCCATCTGCAGGGATTCTCAGCACATGGTGGGGAAGCCGGAGCTGCTGTTGCCGTCACTGTGCTGGGGGGGGAATTGTATTTTGCACATTGTTCTATTTAAGAAGCTTTTTGCCTGTAGGTGTGAAAGTCTTGGGTGTGCAGAGCCAGAGGGCAGAACACATGGCACTGGTGTGACTCGCTGCACGCAGCTGCCATCTCCCCTGACAGCGGCCCAGGCTTCAACTCATTTGATGTCTTATGCAAATCCTTGGCTCCCTGAGTCCTGGGATTTTCTGCTATTTTCCTTTACTCTCATCTTCAAGTGTCTTGCTCTTGAGGATGTGAAGAAAAGCTAATAAAAGGAACCCAAGTCGTTGAGCCCTACAGGTTTTCTAACTGGTCTCATGAGCTGAGAGGAGGGCAGCGACTTGGAGTCCCTCGGCTATAGCGACTGAACAGGCTACCGGGGGTGGCTTGTGGGAACCCAGCGAGAATCTGTTCGCAGCCACCGTGGTTATCTTCATCGCTGCGGCTCCAGCAGGACGGACGGCTCCGAGGTGGCTGTCCCCATGCTGGCTGCCTGGAGCCGTGGCTCCGAGGCCGGCTGCCAGGTGGCTGCCAGCACCCCGCCGTGCCCGCTTTGCCAGCGATTACCGCGCTGCTGTCGCTCCGGCGGTGCCTGCTTCGCTCTCTTAATTACCCCGGCCGATCAATGAGGCCCTGGCGCTTCCTCGGGAGTGTGCGGATGCAAGCCCGACAATGCAGCTCCTTGCAAACCACAGTCGAGCCGGGGCAGGGGAGACGGCGCAGGCAGGGAGAGGCAGGGCTGGCTGTAGGGGAGGTGGGTCCCACAAAGCCCCAGGCAAGACGGGTGGCTCCGGAGCAGTGGGAGCATCCTGCAGAAATGGAGCCCTTTGGGACTGTCTGTCCCGAGGTGTGCAAGCGGCAGAGCAAGAGGTGGCCTGGGCGCCTGCGTGAATTCATAGGCATGGCTCGGCCGAGTCAATCCACTTGAGAGGCTAAACTGCACTTAGCCTTTGCCCAGGCTCTTTTAAGTGGCCTTAATTTGATAAAGCTTTTCCATGTTTAATGAGAAGGTGACTCAGTCACCCAGTTTGATGTTCATTCCCACTAAAAGGCATCCCCAGGGAGCTCGAGACCCCTCCCTATCGCTCCTGCACGGATGCAGCTTTGCTCCCACTGTGCCCCAGGGACCAGCCCCTGCGGCTGGGCACGTCCCACAGCTCTGCCACCAACTGGTGTCCTGTACCTGCCACAGGCAGTGGGGTTTATTTGGCTCTGGGCTTCAGCTCAGCATGTACAGAGGGAGGTCCAGAGTCCATCTGGAATCTCCCTGTGCTTCCCAATGGCACCTGGCAAATACCACTGCCCTCTCCCCAGTGTGTGCTTCCCAGTTTCTGTATCTCGAGATCTGCTCCTGCAGCATGAAAGGGCACAAATCAATGTTAATGTCCCTAACAATTAGCTAACGTCTTAATTATCGAACTCAGCCTGATTAGGTGAGCTAATGGTGGAGCACGTGGCTCTGGAGATGCCGTCGGCATGGAAGCAAGCGGGACCTCGGCAAAGCTCCGATGTTAGCCTGAGGATGTTGTTGCTGTCACTGTGAGCTCCAAGGGCAGTAGAGAGAGGCTTTTGCAGCTCACCTGAGCACCCCCATCCCCATCTCGCTCCCTCCTTTGGCCTCTCGAGCCATTTTGGATGAGGACGCCACTGCAGAAGTGACCCCGCTGCCATCCCCAGGGTGGGGGGTGCCTCTAGAAATTGCCACAAGCTCTTTTTAAGATGTAGCTCGTGACAAGTGACAGTGTGGGCCATGCATCAGCCATCTTTGGTGGGGGAACACCGGGGTGTTCTGCTGCAGGCAGCGGGGACACACCGGGCTGCAAGGGGCTCGGGAGGACTTGGCCGTGAAGGAGGTTGTGGTCCTAGGAAAATTTGCCAAGAATATTTGCTTTGGAACTCTTCTTCCACTGCTTTGGGATTTTTATGGAAGGGGGAAGAGGAGAAAAAAATTAACAACTTGGAAGTTTTCCAACTTTTGTGATGCAAAACCCTAAATCAAAAGGAAGAAGAAAAAAAGAGTTGTCAGATGCTTCTCATCAAACCTTCGTTTTTTTGGATCAAGGAAAAGTGAGTAGAAAGTTATTTCCAGCTCTAGTAGTAAGGTCAAGGGGGTTACTTGTTTCTAAAGAGCTTTACTCTCCCCAGCATCCCAGGAGGATGCTGGTGTGAGCATGTGGAGGTGCACCCCGAAAAGCCTTGCCCCAACCCCACGGAGCAGCAGTGGAGCCCCCCCTTCCTCCCAGATCAGAGCCAGTTCCCCCCCAGCTGTAGGGACTGGGGACTGTACGGAGCTATGGCAATATCTGCAGATATTTATTTTATGTAACTCCTGATCAATAGGAGGAAATAAATTATCCCAGCTGACAGTGGTGCAGGAAAGCTGCTCCGTGGGGACACAGTGCTGCATAGCTCAGCGCAGCCCCCACACAGGCTCTGCTTGCCCGTTCCTGCCTGACTTGGGACTTCCAGTTCCTGTTGGCAAGGATGCAGGCGTGCGTCAGCGCCTGTCCCCAAGCAGGAGGCTCCCTCGGAGCTGCCGGGATACACAGTGTAAATAAGAGGGACGTGTGAATAAAAGCTCACTTAGCAAGGCTGGAAACTTTGCTTCATTTCAGGAGGGAATCTTCATTGGTTTTGCACCAGTTTGCCCCAGCCAAGCGCTGGAAATATCAAATCCTATTTTTAATGCTCTGTAGTAAAACATGAAGTAGCCACAGGGACACATCCCGTGCTCAGCCTCGATTCTCAGAACAAGCTCCCCAGGGAAGGCATCAGAGCAGGCTGAAATGGCTTCTTGCTGGTCTGGGGACCACAGCCTAAGGGAAAAGGTGACCCAGAGCGGGTCTATCCATAATATCCATCCCCTTGATGGTGAGCCAGATGTTTGCTGCCTTAGCTGTGGTGCTGTGGTGGGAGAGGGGATTAGGAGGGGAAGGACAGCATGGGGAGCCCCTCTTGTCAAGGGCACACAGAGGTGCCCCCCCAGGGTGGTGATAGCAAAGGGCTGGTTAGTGCTGGTGGGAAGAAGTTAACATCTAGGAAGGTTTGATGGAAAAGACAGTGCTCTGCCTAGTGTGTCCCACCCCCAAAAAATCCCCTCTGTGCTTTGAATCAAAGGAAGGATACTCCCATGGCCTTCTGATTTACACCAGGAAAGCCTCAGGGAGCGCGGTGAGGTGAGTGGTGCAAAATCGTCCCTGCCAGTCTGTGGTGGTGTGAAGTGGTGATGGATGAGGCCGATATCCCATGGCACTTGTGGGAAAGCATCCCCTTCAACCACTTAAAATCCCCTTTTACATCCCCTCTAAGACCTAGGCTGTTACAGACCCCTGTGGGGGGAGGGACACAGCCAGGGAGCAGCCCCTGCCCAGACCCACCTCAGCTGGATGTGGGTCAGGAGCCACTTAAAACCCATGGATGATGGCAGGGGACGAGGAGATGGGGTGTGTTCGTGAGGCAACAGGCAGAGTCCCACTGCACCCGATATTTAAACAAGGTGTTTTGCTGTCACAGCCATATTTAATGCTACAAGCAGTGTGTTTCCATGGGCAGGGTTTAGAAAGATGCTGTCCAAGGATGCTTTACCCTCAGCTTCTCAGCAGAGATCCAGAGTGCTGCTTTCCTCCTTGCTGTGTGGGACAGGGATCAAATCACGGAGGGTTTAGCCTCTGGCCAGTATCTAAACCATCCATGGGGTTTGCTGCCAGACCCTGGCTCCCACCATTCCTTCCTGGACCTGGCAGCTTGTCCTGGGTCAGCACAGCAGCAGGACCCATGGCTGCAGGCAGCATGGACCTGGGGGGCTTTAATCTTGAGCTCTGAGGATCCCTTTGGTCCCCAGGCCACATCAATGTTTAATTGCACCAGCACATATTGCTGGGGAGGGGAGCAGGGTGCAGGTCTGCTTCAGGCAGACTCTGCATCCCATCTGCCTGCTTCCCCTCGGGCCAGCTCCGGTTGCAGGCAGGGAGGATTACGGGGCAGCCAAAATGCCTCAGCTGCTCAGCCACCACCACACGTGGCAGCACGAGCACCTCTGTGAGCCGCTGTCATCGGGTCCTGCCGCGTTTTGGGGGTGTCAGGTGCTCCCTCCAACACTTGAGGCACAGAGTGAGGAAACCAGCTTGGCATTGCCTGTCCTCCACCGCAGCATGGGGGCTGACGGTTTGGGCCAGGATTTGGTCACATCGTGGCCGTGGGGGACTCCACGTGCCAGGAGCAGGAGGCAGTGACTGGGCTGTTATGTGGCTGCCTGCCAGGCTGAGAGAAACCAGGGTGACATGTGAGAAAAGAGTGTGGGGGAACAGAATAAGCCCCGCCTGATGCTCCTGCCCACCCCACTGCCCTGGCACCCAAACCTGGTGATGCGAAAGTCTCAGCTTTTGTTTAAAATTCACAGGGCCCCAGCCTTGAGGGCTGAGCGAGAAGCTGAGAAAGCGTAATCAAAGGGCACCCTTAAGGGTTTAAAAATAGAAGAGAGGGAGAAAAAATTTAAAAATCATATTATTACATGTTAAAGCATGGTGATTCATCCAGCAAAGCCCTGTTGGGAGAATGCAGGGTTGGTGTGGGCTCAGCAGGGACGGGCATTTGGGCTCCAGGCCCCCACCAGCCACCTTCCTGGAATAAAAACCATCCTCCCTGGCAGCCTGCAGCCATGGGGTCCCTGCTTTGAGGCAAATAGCTGTTGTTGCCTCACAGCACACTTTGATTTGGCCAGACCTTGCAGCTCCCCAGCTCCCACTTTCACTGGCAAAGCTTCTGGCCTTGTGGTCGCTGCTCCCAGAAAATCTCCATCTTTACTTTGCACCCAAAACACCACTTCCATCAGCCCAGCCAACCTTGGAGTGGACGTCCATCCATCCATCATCTCAGCCACTAGCAAGGACACCATGAGAAGTCTGACATCAACCACACATGGTCCAGTCCATACCTGGAGAAGCTCATTTTCCCAGCTCCCCATGATTATTATTGTTAGGCCCCCTGAACTGAGCTGCTCCTGCTCATGACGTGCGTCCCCACAACGCAGGGTGCAGGGGCAGCCCGCCATCCCCACCACACGGGCACCCCACAGCAGCAAGCTTGGCTTGGCAGGCTGATGTACGGCAGAGAAAAGCATAAAGAAAAAGCCAGAAATTCCACAAACAGCCATTAGCCAGGATTTCATTTAACTTCAGCAGCACCCAGGACCCCCAACCCCATAAACTCTTACTTCCTGTGGCATGACCAGTCCGTGCCTGATGCGTGGCTCTCCCTGGAGCGCAGCTTTCCCTCTGTCAGCATCCCAGCAGGCGTTCCAAAGCTTGCGGCTGCTCCTGGTTTGTATCCCTGCCGCTGTCC
>NW_008238635.1:1282447-1285780 GCF_000691975.1 Corvus brachyrhynchos
GGGGGCTGCGGGGGCACGGCAGAAGGGAGGCAGACCCTCTCTAATCCACGCGAGCAGACCCCCACGTGTGGGAGGAGGCTGTCCATCGGATGGGTGGATGTGAAATGCTGCTTTTCCAGGGAATGTAATAGCAGCCCCCCCAGGATGCTCGTGGTGTGGCCAGGCTGGGCTCCAGGCAGGATCTGCCCTAAGCTGGGAGGGATTTGGGGCACAGGTTGAGATGGAATCAGCCCTTATGGCAGGAGGATGGGTCTCATGCGTACACCAGTCCCTTTGGGCATCCTCCACCTACTGATCTCCTGCCCCGAGGTGGAAACTGGGAACAGCAGAAGGGGCAGTGTGCATGTGGTGTCCACCTTCCAGGCCCTTTGGACAAAGATGCTCTTTTGTCCTTTTTCCATGCACAAATCCATCTTTGTGCCAAATTACTGAACCTGCCTAGACTGGCAGTCCCCCTGGGGCTGGAATGCTGCTGGGGCTCGAGAAGAGCCACCCTGACTGACCCCCTGGCGTGTCCCCAGTGCCATCAGCCCACAGACTGCTGCAGTGGGATGCTGGATGCATGGGGGGTCGAGGCTGGGGGAGGGTTTCCTGCCAGCAGAGAACCAGGTTTGGCAGCAGTACGGTCCACTCACCACAGCAAAGGGCCACCCCATGACAGCCTCTGTGGGAAACCCACTCCACTCCACAGCCTCCTGGACCTAACTGGGACTGTCACCTCTGGCTAATGAGCCCTTTCCCCTTCCACTCCCCACCGGTGCTGAGCCCTGGGGGCTTCAAACAGTGGAGCAAAGCCTGGCCACTGCCTCCCGGGAACGCAGACGTGGGTGCCAGGATTGCAGCCCTGTTATGCAGCCCGGCACCCCCAGGGAGCTCCTCTCCTCTTCCCTGTGTGCTGACGCTGCCATGCCGAGGGACCAGCGTCCTCTAGGGATGCTGCCGGTGACGGTGGTGGGACAGGAAGCAGCAGCCAGAGGGACAGCAGCCGGCTCACACCTCCCCGGAGGCAGAGAACCTGCCGGCAGCCCTCGGGGCTTGCTTTGCCTGTGGGATGGAAGGGGGGAAATTGGCAGGCCGGCCCCGAGGGAGTGTGTGTGCAAGAGGAGAGGCAGCACCCCCCCCCCACCCCCCCATCCCCAGCTCTGCTACTGGCCCCAGCATCCCATCTTCTGGGCCCAAAAATCATGATGGGAGGCAACCTGTCATCTGCCAAGCCCAGCAGCTGCTGCTTTGCACCCATCCCTCCTCCTCCCTCGCTCTCCATCTTTTCCCATCCAGCCCCAGCAAAACTGTCTGAAAGCCACCGCCTGGTTTTAATTAGAGCAAAATGCCAAAGATTAGGCTGAAATTTGCTGCCGGTTGTTTACGAGGCCGTGGGGTTTTGGAGGCTGGGCAGCTGCTCCCTAGGGCTGGGCAAGGCCGGGGGGGCACATTCACAGCATCTGCGGCTCTGAGGGGACCCACCACCAGCCCCACCACATCCCAACGCCTCCAGCTTCCCACAAAACGCTACTGATATTCAAAACCAGGATACCCCCAGGTGCTGGATTTTCACCTGGATCCACAGGCATAGAGCTGGAGGAGGGATGAGATCTAAACAGCCCAATGGGCTGGAAAAGGGTCTAGCCCTGCCCTGGGCTGTGATTAATGCCTGCCGGAGGTGCTGGATTAATCAATATCAGGCATCTCCGCTGCTTGTAGCTCTTTATCACCATCAATGGCTCAGGGAGGGACGGTGCTTTTGTCCTGGCTGGATCCATAGCTGGCAAGGGCGTGCAGCAGGTCCTTCACTTCCGATGGGGAGGTCGGGGTGATTCTAACTGGAGTTTTCCACCTGTCCTGAGCTGGAAATCGGGGACAGAAGGAAGGAGAGCATGCGTGTGCCACGGCCAGACCCACCTCACACCCTCTCCCCACTGCTGCTCTCCTCCCACAGAGAGTTTGCCCGTTGGAAGGTGAATAATTTGGCCTTGGAGAGGAAAGATTTCTTCAGCCTACCACTTCCCCTGGCCCCCGAATTCATCCGCAACATCCGGCTGCTGGGGCGTCGGCCCAGCCCCCAGCAGATCACCGACAGCCTCATCAAAAAGTATGGGACACACTTCCTGCTGGCCGCCACGCTGGGAGGTGAGTGCTGGGGGTGCCCGGTCCTGCTCACCCCCCTCGCTCAAGGGCTGCGAGAGGAGGGGAGTGGGGAAAGAAGCACTGCGGGAGAAACACGGCCAAGAAAGGGAACGGGGGGAGCCCAGCAGCCTCCCAAAAGTCTTGCCTGTCCTCCCCCCCAGGAGAGGAGTCCCTGACCATTTTTGTGGACAAGCGCAAGCTGAGCCGGAGGGCAGAGCCTGCGGGGGCGCCTGGGAACAGCTCGGGGGTCTCGCTGGAGACCCTGCACCAACTGGCAGCCTCCTACTTCATCGACCGGGAGAGCACCCTGCGCCGGCTGCACCACATCCAGATCGCCACGGCCGCCATCAAGGTAGGCGAGGGGGCTCGGAGGGGACAGCGCTGGGACACTGCGGCCCCACGCCTCACCAGCGGCCCCTCGCTGCTGGCCAGACCTAAAACCAGCATCACCCAGAGAGCAGGGAAAGTTAACATATTCCCGTTATTTATGGGAAATTGGGCACGCTAATAAAGGCACATTTTTCAGAGGGCTGCAGGCGGGGCTGCCGCCTGTCAACAAGCTAATTAGCAGATAATTCGTTCTCCTCTCCGCCCGTGGCCATCCCTGCTACGAGGAGTGGGGCATGGCCAGCGTGGTCAGGGATTATCTGCAGCACTCCCAGCGGGGTAGCGCACCCTGCGTCCCCTCCTGTGTCCCTGACCACCTGCCCCTCCTGTATCCCTGTCCCCACCTTAGGTGACAGAAACACGGACAGGGCCACTCGGCTGCAGCAACTATGACAACCTGGACTCGGTGAGCTCCGTCCTGGTGCAGAGCCCCGAGAACAAAGTGCAGCTCCAAGGTAGGGCTGGGCTGGTGGGGATGTGGGGATGGGATGCTTGTGGGTGCACAGGGGGTTGCAGGGGAGGATGCTGGCATGAGATGCTGCTTCTAATTTCAGGGCTGGGGAGGAGGGGGGATGAAAATAATGAAAGCTGGGCAGGATGAGGTTGTTGTTTGTCTGCCAAGAGGAGCCAAGATCGATGCAGAGCCCAGACAAGCGGCTCCACAGCAAATTGATATGATAATCGTGCGAGGGTGGGAGCCCGGGGAGGGGGGAGGCTGGGGGCCTCCTCGGCCGGGTGCTGTTTGAGGGGCTCCGTGCGTGCCCTGATGCTCTCGGGGCCGCTCCCGCCCGCAGGGCTGCAGACCGTGCTCCCCTCCCACCC
>NW_008238635.1:1285824-1288753 GCF_000691975.1 Corvus brachyrhynchos
TGCCAGCCTGCCTTCCCCCGCTGCAACTGCCCCGAGGCCGACATCCAGGCGCTGGAGAGCAGCCTGGCCCAGCTCGGGCGAGCCTGGGAGAGCCACCACAGCCAGTTCGAGGAGTCAGGTGAGGCTGGGGAGACCCCAGCAAGCATCTCCGTCCCCTTGCGAGCAGCCCGGTCTGGGTGGTGCGTGTCTGAGGGTGTTTTCTCACCGTGAAGACCTCGGAGCTTGGGTGGAGGGAGGTTGCTTTCAGCGCCACCTTCACCGCTTGCCCTCCAGGGTCTGCTGACGCCGTCCCCTTCTCCCCACAGAGCAGCTCCAGGCCCTGGTGAAGAGACTCCCCACAGACCGTTTCCTGAACAGGACGGCCATCTCCCACTTCTGGGCTATGGATCTGGATGTCCAGCATCGCTACCAACAGCTGGGCACCAGCCTGAAGATGCTCTCCAGGAAAACCTACCGACTCATCCGGCGGCTCTTCAACCTCAGCAAACGCTGCCACCGGCAACCTCGCTTCAAGCTGCCGAAGGAGAGGTAGGGTGCCATGGCATCCCTTGCTGGGCACGCTGCCCCGTGCCCTGAGCGTGGCTCAGAGCCAGGGCCCACCTCCCTGTGGTGGGGACTGGAGAAGCTCCCACCTGGGAGGGATGCCAGGGGGGGAGCAGGCAGCAGGAGCGGCTGTACCAGCTTGGAATGCGGCCCTGAGAGATCAGGTCCAAACCTGAAGGTGAAAAATGGGGTTTGGTTCATGGGGGGGCCACCAGCAGAGCAGGAAACAAACCCAACGTGGGCACTCTTCCGTCCCTAGGGAAAGTCAGTCGTGTCCCAAAAGATGCCACCTAAGCCTCTGTCCCCCCGTGTCTCCTCTGCACCAGGTCCCTCCCTTTCTGGTGGAGCCGCGCACAGTCGCTCCTGTACTGCAGCGAGACCACCGTGCCTGGGACCTTCCTGGAAGAAAGCCACAGCTGTACCTGTCCCTCCGAGCAGCCCTCCTGCCAGGGCTCCATACCGTGTGCCTTGGGCGAGGGGCCGGCCTGCGCCAGCTGTGCCGAGGACAACAGCACCCGCTGCGGGACCTGCAACCACGGCTACGTGCTCACCCAGGGCTTCTGCCGCCCCGAGGTGGCCGACTCACTGGAGCACTACCTGGGGCTGGAGACGGACCTGCAGGACCTGGAGCTCAAGTACCTCCTGCAGAAACGGGACAGCCGCATCGAGGTGCACTCCATCTTCATCAGCAACGACATGCGCCTGGGCAGCTGGTTCGACCCCTCCTGGAGGAAGCGCATGCTCTTGACCCTGAAGAGCAACAAGTACAAGCCCGGGCTGGTTCACGTCATGCTGGCCCTCTCCCTGCAGATCTGCCTCACCAAGAACAGCACCCTGGAGCCCGTCATGGCCATCTATGTCAATCCTTTTGGGGGAAGCCACTCAGAGAGCTGGTTCATGCCTGTCAATGAGGGCAGCTTCCCAGACTGGGAAAGGACTACCGTAGATGCCTCTGCCCAGTGCCAAAACTGGACAATCACCTTGGGCAACAAGTGGAAGACCTTCTTTGAAACGGTCCATGTCTACTTGAGGAGCCGCATCAAGTCTCTGGATGACAGCTCCAATGAGACAATCTACTATGAACCCTTGGAGATGTCAGATCCCTCCAAGAACCTGGGGTACATGAAAATCAACAGCTTGCAAGTCTTTGGCTACAGCCTGCCCTTTGAGCCGGACGCTATCCGTGACCTGATCCTCCAGCTGGACTACCCCTACACCCAGGGCTCCCAGGACTCAGCCATGCTCCAGCTGCTGGAGATCAGGGACCGGGTGAACAGGCTCTCACCCCCTGGCAAAATCCGCCTCGACCTCTTCACTTGCTTGCTCCGGCACCGGCTCAAGCTGGCCAACAACGAGGTGGCGAGGATCCAGTCCTCCTTGAGAGCCTTCAATGCCAAGCTGCCCAATGCGCTGGAGCAGGAGACGGGCAAGCTGTGCAGCTAACGGCCGGGAGCACTCAGGCCTCGGCGCCGGGGGGCTGCGAGGAGAGACTTCCTGGGGAGGAGAGAGAAATAACCACCCTAAAAATTTAAATCAAGGCCTTACCTTAGTGCCAACTGCGTGCTTCCATGGTACACCCAGCAACTGGCCAAAGAGACACAGGGCTCCAGCAGATGGAGGATGCCAGTGGGACTAAGGAGGAGGGATGGCTCATGCTGTGCAGACTGGCTCTGAGTGCGGGGACAATGCCACCGTGGCCACCACAGAGGTGGCTGGGGAGGTGTGCCGATGGCCCAGGGGGATGTGGCTTGGCCAGAGGCAGCTGCTGGTCCTGCCAGAGCAGGTGCCCAACCCACCATAAGGATCCCCCAGTGGCAGCCTCCTCGCCACCCCAGCTTTTGTAGTCTTTTTAAGAGGTTTCTACTGGCACCTTTGCCTTTGCATCCCCCGTGATCCATCCCGCAGCCGTGCCCTCGCACACGGTGCTGGTGGGGCCCCACAGCGCAGGCCCTCGAGACCCTGCAGGTCTCCCCGGGGCCTCTCCACGAGCACCTCGTGTCTGCTGCGGTGCCGAGGCGCCGTCTCACCCCTTGCCTGGGAAGGACCTGGCACCTGCGCCGGGAACGCTGCCGTCACAGACACCGGCGGAGACCTCTGGGCCACAATTCCCCACGAAACAAAAAAAAACCAACAAAAAAAAAACCTAATGCAAAAGAAAGAAAAAGAAAAGAAATGTTTTATTTATGTATTTATTTATTTGGTTTGTTTGGGACAAGTTTTTTTAAGCCTATTTATTTGGGGAGTGTCATTTCTTGTCAGTGGCTCCAGCCAAGAGACATCTTAGTAAAATGTATCTGTTTAATATATTTTTTAAAAAATGCCTTTTTTGAGCAAAAGAGCAACCAAAACCAAATGAGATTAAAAAAAAAAAAAAAAAAAAAAAAAA
>NW_008238635.1:1288850-1295132 GCF_000691975.1 Corvus brachyrhynchos
CGGTGCCTGACCAGAATATCAAGCAGTGGAGCTGCCCGGCTGTCAGATGGGAACGCTGGGTACCCAGACAAGCAGAGCTCACCGCTCCGGTGGCTGCCCTCATTCCTTGGCCGAGGATGAGCCAGAGAGAGGAAGGAGCCGACCCTCCGAGCGCAGTGCCCCAAGGCAGGGCGTGCGGACGGAGGGGGTGGTGCAGGGGAAAGGAGAGGGGCGGGGAAAGTGTATCAGCGTGCAGATCCGAGCCCGCTTTCTAATCCTCCACAGCTGGCAAAACTTGTCTGCTTGGATGCTGCAAAGGCGGTGGAAACCTGAACTCATCCATCCTGTTTCTGTCACCCGCCTCTCCTCCATCCTCGGGCTTAGCAGATAAAGAGATAAGCGGGAGGAAAATAACACCAGGAGAGATAAAGAGACAGACAAGAGGAAAATAAAGCGGGGATAGATAAACCATACTTGCTATTTATATTCCCTGTCTAATCTATCAATCCATCAGGCTGGCTATTGTGGTTATAGCAGCCCTCAATCTGTCACCTAGTCTTCTGTTTTCCACGCATCTGTCTTCCTTTGCCCACCTCTCCTCTCTTTCTCCCAGTCCTAAAGGGAAAAAAATCAGGCGATTAAACACACCAGGAGGAAATGAGAAGTCAAAGCCATCCTCTGGGCTCCCCGGGGAAAGCTGGCAGACATCAGCCTGGGGATGGGGAGGGTGCAGGCGGGAGGGCCAGCAGTGCTCCTGAGCAGGCAGGGCTGCCAGGCACGTTCCCAGCCAGTGAAATTGTTTGGGCTTCTGCCGTACATCTTCCATCTCATCTCCTCTTGGTTGCCCAGAGAAGCTGTGGCTGCCCCATCCCTGGAAGCGTCCAAGGCCAGGTTGCATGAGGCCTGTAGCAACCTGGTCTAGTGGAAGGTGCCCCTGCCCATGAAAAAGGAGCTTTAAGGTGTTTTCTAACCCAAATTGTTCTAGGGTTCTCCCCATCCTCATGTGGGCCATGTGTCAGGCTGACATTCCTCGACTCCATCCCATCTCCTCCAGACAGAGCATTTCCTACCGTGTTTTTCGGTGCCCTGAACCAGTCCCACGTCCTAAACCCACCTGAACATGAATGCAAGAGCTGTCGGGATGACTGGCAGCACCTCAAGGAGCCTCTGTCCAAGGCACAGTGGGGCAGCTTCCACCCATCAAGGGATGGACCCCAGACTTCTCTGGCTTCATGTAGGCTCCAGATGGAGGCAGGTGCTGCCCAAACAGTCCCGTGTG
The DNA here is from genome assembly GCF_000691975.1 of Corvus brachyrhynchos. Lineage (NCBI taxonomy): Eukaryota > Metazoa > Chordata > Aves > Passeriformes > Corvidae > Corvus > Corvus brachyrhynchos. The sequence continues at coordinate 1,290,109 of NW_008238635.1, forward strand.
TGAGGACAGAGGGGGATGAAGGCCATTTGCTTTTAATTTGATGCAAAAAATAAAAAGGGTGGAGTAGGGGGAGGCAGGCAGCTGCAAGGATGAGCCATCAGCTCTTTGCATCCTCAGCAGCTGCCTCTGGGGCTGCACTCTCCTCTCTCCACAGCCCCCAGCAAGATCCATGATCTATTGCCCAAAAGCACCAAGTTTGGCCCGAATTGCCAATTCCCATTCGGAAGGAGGCTGTGCGTGGCATTCCAAGGCTGGCAGCTGGCACAGCCGTGTCTCAGCACAAAGCACCCCATTGGGAAGCACAGGGACCGGCAGACAAGGCCTTGCTCATCCTCCCCCAACACCATGGGGCTGCACCCCCTCTTCAACCCAGCGGAGAGAAAGACAGAGTTGGTTCCTTGAATTTGGCTGCTAAATTGCTGTATTTTGGGTGAGAGCTGCTTCCACCTTTTTTAGGGATGTGCTTGAGTTAAAGGAAGAACAGCAGCAGCAGCAGCAGCAGCGTGCATGCCCTGGGAGGGTACTTCCAGGCTGCGTGGGAATCTCAGCTGGAAGCAGCCGGGTCCTCCCATCCCTGTTCAGCAATTAAGGCGCTCAGTGGAGGTGATTAAAAGGATGAGGTTAATAACTGGAGGTCAGCATTTGATTACCTGGGAGTGCTTTGCCCTGCACAGAACAGCGCTGATGGCAGCGGGGCTGGCTGAAGCACCAGCAGGATCTGGCCTCAGGATGGAAGCAGCCAGCGTGCCACCCTGCACCAGGAATTCAGCATCAAAGCCATTAGGTTTTAAAAACTGGTGTGTTTGGGGTTGTCCTTTTCTAGGCTCTGTGTTTATACGAGATTCTCTGCAGTATGAAAGCCAGAAAATGGCCTTTAATGAGCTGAGCTCCTCACTTGCTGACTGCAGACACTCTGGTTCCCTCCCAACACTGCCGGAGAAAAGGAGGCCAGGCAAAGGCCAGGATGTTTCACCCCCAGCCCAGGCAGCAGGATGGGGTTATCTGTGCAGCTCTCCCGGGGCAGAGAGAGCTCATGGCCCCCAGGTTGGGGCTGGTCCTGCCTCCATCTCCCACCCTGAGGCAGCCAGTGATGGGCTGTGATGGGCTGCACCTGAGCAAGCAGCTCACAGCTCCACCTGTGTAACCCACACCTTTTTCCCCCTCCTGTCTGCACCCCTTTTCTGCAGCGCCCAGCCCTGTGTGCCATCAGGTGCTGCCTTCGGCCTCCTGGCCAAGGGCACCTCCACATCAGGCTGGCCCCAAACAGCAAGGACAGTTTTTCCATGAAGAGCCAGGATGAAGAGAGGCTGTGAGGCTAAGTCTGCATTCTTGCTCCAGCCTGCCTCAGTTTACCCCTTGTGGCTCCCAGCTAATGCCGTGTCAGAGAAGAACACGGATGCACAGGAAGGAAAACATCCCAGGGGAGGAGGGAGAGCTGGGAGGGTTCCAGGTGACGCGCTTCCCTGGCAGAAACTCTTTTGCTTTGCATGCAAACAGCACACTGGTGCAGATGTTGCTTTTAATCCATCCCTGTGGTCTCTGACTTCGGGCTGCAGGATGGGCAGAAGTGGGAATCAGACGTTTGGCTTGGCAGGAAGCTTCACGCTGAGCATTTTGCCCGGGGCTTCTCCGGCTCCGTTGGCCACACGGAACCACCAGGCAGCTGCCAGCAGACCTGCTCTGGGTCTGACAGCGTTTCTGGGGGAGGCAGGAGATTCCAAGCTGCCTGTGGCCCTCTCTGCCCTAGCACGGGGCCGCTCTGGCTCCTTCCTGGTGACTCAGTTTCGCTGCAAGTACCAGAGATGCTCCTGGGCACACGTGGGATCACCTCTCCCTCTCCCAACTAACCCAGCAGACGGTGGGATGTGATCCCCGGGAAATGGGCATCCCTAAGCCGGGCAGTGCCGTGGCCCAGAGCTGCTCTGCCAACACAAGCCCACGGGAACTTGTCACCGTTCTCTCCACACACCAGGCCTGTGGGTTGGCGGGGTTTGCCACCAGCCCTCCTTGCTTCCCCTGCCTCTCCAAAGCCCAGCGACATCTGCACAGCCAAGAGGCATCCCAAAACCTTGCCGGCTCTTTTTAGCCTCATATTTTTGTTTTTCCTCCCCCTTCTCCTGACAAGCTCAGAAGTGCAGTCAAGGTGGCAAATTAGCACCAGAACCTCGTTAATTGGCAGGCAGGAGCCTTCTCCTGCTGTTTGGGCTGTCATCAGCTGCTTCAGCACATTCTCAGCTTCTCTCTCTTTCAGTCTATTTTCTCCCTTCCACGGTGGGCTGTTTTTCCTCTCTGCCATCTCTTTCAAAGCCATTGAGGGCTCTCATCCCCCCGTGCCGTGCTCCCTGGTGTTTTCTCTCAGGAGAGGATTTACAGGGCCTGTGGTAAATGGCCACTTCTTAAAGGAGCATGAGGGGAAAATTAACAACCTCTTGAAATGGTGGTGACCTCGGCTTCTCCCTCCTTCTTCCTCCTCCTCAGCCTCCCGCCACAGTCTCTGAAGGAGGTAGGACAATCAGCACAGAGCAGGCAAGAGGGAGGTTTCTGCAAGCCCAGGCATGCAGGAGATGTCCCAGCCACCCTCCTGTGTCCCCACTAGGAGCTCAATGAGAACCTGGGATGACTCAAGCTGGTGGGGACCTCAGGAAGCCCCAGTCCCAGTTCCTCAGCTCACTTCTTCCCTCCCCACCAACTCCTCCTTAAGCAAAGATGGAAAAGCATAACCTCACCCACCCAACCCCACTGCCTGCACCAGCCCGTGGCCTCCTCCAGTGCCCTCAGCTGCTCCCAGCTCTTAAGGAGAACCTGGAGACCTCTTTAGACACCATCAAATAAAGTCCCTTCACAGCACCCCATTCTGCAAGTGGAAAAATTTGCAGAGGACCAGGGATGACGATGGCAAATTGCTTTCTCCTCCCTGAGCTCACGGCTGGGAGCTGCTGCTGCCAGCAGCAATATCCCCATCCATTAAATACGGGTGCCCTGCCCTGGAGTGTCACCACAGCCGGTGTAAATCAGCCGTGCTGGAGCCAGGGACACAGCAATCCACAGCCAGGAGCCCGGCTGGAGGACTTACCTCATCCACTGCACCCTGACCCCCGCCCGGGAGAGAGCTCCCCTGGGGCCCTGAGGCCTCAGAGCTGCCCCAGGACAGTGCTTCCCCAGGACCTCTGGGCTGTGCTCCTGGACCAAGGGCTGAGGTGGTCACATTTTGGTGGGACGATGGGGTGAGGTCTGGAGGGATTTTCCTGTAGGGCAGAATAAAATCCCAAACGAATCTGCAAGGCAGACCTTTTGCTCCTGCTGCGTATGCCAGGAGTGGAGACTGGCTGGATGGAAAGAAAGAAGGAGAAAAATCAGTCAAATTATTTTTAAAAGTGGTCTCCCAGCCTACAGGCATCCTCTTCTCTGTACACAAACCCTCCTGGGATACGCAAACCCTCCCAGCCCATCTGCCTCAGAATCAGCAGTGCTTGCTACATCAGCTACCACCTTCCAGCTTTTCCCTTAAAGTGATTCCCTGCAACGGTTCCTCACCCTTTCCTTGCCCCTGGTGGTATTGATCTGCTCAGGAAGGTGGGAATTGAAGGAAATAAAGGGTCTCAGGTGCCTATTTCCCCACCTGTAGCCCATTTTATCGCTGGGAGAGCCCACGCCACTGAGGATTTATCTCCCACCTTGTTTTCCCAAACTAGTTTCTGTGGTTGTTTCACCAGCATAGCAGTAAAAAAGTGTGGTACATAAACCACCCCAAATAGTGTCCAGGGATGTGAAATCCTATAAATCCCAGGAGGCTGCTGGGAGAAGAGTGTTGTTCAGATCGGGCCTGCTCCATTCAAGTCATCTCCTCGCTGGCCATAAATCAGGGGGCTCCTCCAAAGCCCACAAAACTCTGTTAAAGAGATTCCTTCTCTCCTGAGCCTTGGCAGTGGTGTTGGGAGCAATGCTCTCAGAAAGGCTCCTGGGGGAACAGAATCAGTGATTACCCAAATTAGTTTCTAATAGCTTTTATCTCCTAATTTCTACTTTGTCAAGTGCTAAAATCCATTAATAATCAAGAGACCATGTGGAAAAACATTTAACATCCCAGCTGCCAAGAGCTCCCACCCTGTCACACTCCAGCACAGTTACAGAAGAGGAGGAAAAGCATAAAGTATTATTTTTTCATCTTAAATCCAACTCTCCAGTTAAACTGTCTCCTGCTTTGGCTGATCAGCAGGATAACGGGACAAATCCATTTATGGAGCAGTAGATCCTTCACCTCCCACCACGCTCCTCTCCTGCCCTTGCTGGACAAAGATTCCCCATATGCCTCGTCCCTCCTTCCTGGAGGGACCCAAAGGTTGGTGGCCAAGGTTTGTAACACCCTTGATGCAGCCTGTACTTGCCATCCAAATGCAGGCAGGATGCTGCTCTCCATGGAGTAGGCATGTCCACACAGTCCTCCATGGGTTGAGGTTGGGGTGGACCATTTCCACCCCAGGGCTGGTTCTTTCCAGTCTCCAACAGCTCTGCCAAAATACTGCAGCCCTTAATCCCAGCCCCTTAAGTCTCTCAGCTTTATTCATTCTTTATCTCGGCCCTGCAGAGCCGACCTCAGCCCTCCAGCCACAGCTCTCCCTGCTCAGGGGGAAATCCACCCCACTTGCCAAGAGGATGGTGACCTGAAGAAGGAGCGCTCTGCTTCAGTTTGCATCACCACCCCTCTCCTAATCACCTGTTTGAACAGTTGAATGGGCTTCTAATAAAATATTGCATTTCGAAGCTCCCCATGATGGAATAATTCCCGCTGGCATCCCCGGAGGGATGCACGCAACTGCTGCCCGGCGTCGCCCGTGGCTTTCCCTCTGTGTCTGGGCTGCTTCCCCAGCAGCAGCATGCTGGAAAGAGGAGGGAAATACAGCCCTGCATCCAACCCAGAGGTTGTTGCCTGAGCAACGGCAGAGGTGGGCACAGGGATCCAGGAGGCACTGCCAGAGGTGAGCTTTGGACATGATTGCCAGAGGGTGCCAGGCACGCTGTAGGGA
>NW_008238635.1:1295166-1295849 GCF_000691975.1 Corvus brachyrhynchos
CGGCGGGGTGGGGGTCCTGCTGGGAGCAGGGAGGGTATGGGCGGCTGAGGGAGGCTGAGCAGGGTCAGTGCCTGCAGCATGTCTCATCCCAGCTGTGTGGCTGTGGGTGGCGTTGGGAGGCACAATCCCAGAACCAGGGCGGATGTGGGACAACCTGGTTTAAAGAACACTGTTGTCCAACGTCCCCTGGCCTTACCACATTTCTCCTTCGTCTCTTGCCAAGAGGATGGTGACCTGAAGAAGGAGATGCAGACGCTTTTCTTTGCAGCTTAACCATTGCTCAGAGGCAGAATCAAGAGTGACTGACCCAGTACAGCAAACCCAGTATCCCCAAAGAACCAGTAAGTCCTCATTTCCACCTGACTGGGCATCCATCAGCCTGCCCAAGGCCTGGTAGGCACATGCAGACCCTGTCCTGAGCCCCTGTGCCTCACACAGCCCGGGTTCAGGTGCTGGCCTCACAGAACTGAGCACATTGCAGTAGCACCGTGACCACCTTGGGGCTGGACCCCTGCCAGCCAGGATCTGGCCTCTGTTAGGACATCAGTCCCTTTGTGGCTCTCCTGGTAAAGGCTGGCACATCACTACCACCGTGCACATTCACCCCCCTGCTTCCTTGTCCGGAAGCAAGGCTGGGAGTCTGGTTATGGATTCAGTCCTGCGTTTCTCTTGGCTTCCACATC
>NW_008238635.1:1295888-1297648 GCF_000691975.1 Corvus brachyrhynchos
AGGAGCTGCGGGCTCCGCGCGCTCCTGAGCCACCCACTGACAGCTGCTCTGTGGTCACAGCCATACGTGGACTTAATGGATGTGGACTCCACCAAGGAAATCCTTCTGGGGCATCCCTAGGGATGTGCAACATCACCCAGGAGCAAACCCCTGCGCGGGCTTTCTTACAAAGTGGTGGAATCTACGTCATCTGATCACGAGGTGATGGGATGCTGAGATGGGAATGCTTTCCAGGGTTTTGCCCCTAACCAAGAGAGATTTAGTTGCTGGGGGTGGGGGTGTAGTAAGGTCACAAACTGAAATATATCCAGACACATACAGTACGTAAAACTACAGTCTGTTTCCCCTCTAATTGGTAATAAATGTAAATGTTTAGTTATGCCTGGCTTGGGAGCTATGAAAAACACATCTGGCTGGCTGGTTTTCCTGCCTGCCATCTGTAGCCGAAAGGAAAAGCGAGAGGTGCATATGCGAGCACCTGAGGAAGGCGGCGGCAGCAGAGAGGGAGTGGGAGCAGGAGAGAGGAGGAGGAGGAGGATTGCTGGAGCAGGTTGGCACCAGAGGGTGGTTTCTGGCCAGAGCTTTTCCCTGCTCATGGGGACCTCCAGGTTTTGCATCTCCGCTCGGTTCTTGCTCCTCTCCCAGGTAATGCAACCCACAAAGGAATGGCTCATGCCTTCCAGAGCTGCTGACACAGAATTCCCTGGCACTGATGGGGGAAACAAAGCCAGAAAGCTCCAGGAGGTCTCCTCCTGGCCATTAATTACCATTAACCAGAAGCTCTGATTAGGTCAAACCTTGAGCAGTGCCTTATGCATCCCTTCATGCAACACGAAGACCTCACAGCTGAAACAGTCAGACCACGCTGGTGAGGAAGGGATGCTCTGTCCCCCCTGCTCCTGTCCCAGAGCCATGCTCAGGATGTAGCACCATCCCCACCAGTTAAAGACTGGGAGGAAACCACTGACCCAGAGAAGTAAATACAGCCCCTTTTTAGCTCTAAAAACTTTCTCAATGCCAGGTCCCCAGGGCTGGGGAAGTTTGGAGAGCTGAAAAAACTACTGAGTGCAGAAAAACAGGTTTGGTACAGAATTAAGCACAGGGGGAGGCGTAGATTCCCCCTCTCCACTGCACCTGGTTTCCTGCCCTCTCCCAGAAGCTGCTCCAATGCCATCACCACCATTCCTTGCTGGACTCACACCTGCCCCATCCCAGCTGGAGTTCTGGGCACCCAGCAGCCTTCCTCCTCCTCCTCCCCTGCCCGCCTGGTTCACTCTTATTCTGGCAGCGCCGCCTCTTACTTTGAAGCAGGCTTTTCTTGGAGAAGCAGCTCCGCTTCCCAGACCGTCCCCAAAGAGCCTGCGAGTGCTCGCTCTCTCCCGTCCCTCCTCCTGCCTTGATCAAGGCTGAAGGCTGAAATCCAAGTGCATTGATCAAAGCGGCTTCTTCGGGCGAGATTCACTGGCGAGGAAAAGCAACAGTTGTTGCGGAGCTGCTCCAAGGGGCCAGCGGTTCCTTGCCAGGAAAGGGATGGAAGGAGGTGGCAAGGACTCCACGGCAGCCAGGGCAGCGCAGCAAAGGGGTTTTCACCCGTGGTGAGGTGGTGGGCTGCCACAGGGGAGGGGGAAGCCGCCTGCTCCCAAAGCAGCCAGATGTCCTTCTTCTGAGCCCTCCATGGGAAAGACGCAACTTTACATGCGGCTGGGGCAGAGATGAGTACCGCCTGGGCACGGTGTGCCGTGTCCGAGACCTTTTGCCTT
>NW_008238635.1:1297876-1358019 GCF_000691975.1 Corvus brachyrhynchos
ACAGAACGCCCGCCCGACGCTGCTGCCCTGAGGTGGGTGCCCCAGGAGGGGAGGGGGCAGCGGGAGCAGGGCCAAAGCCCGGTGTAACTCAACCAAACCCATCTGCAGTCCCCCAGCAAAACACACAGCCTTCAAAACACACAGCCTTCAAAACACACAGCCTTCAAAACACTGGGACAGGCCCTCCTGAGAGGTCACACCGGCCCCCGGTGACTGGGGACACCCGCCTTGGTCACTGCTGCCCGGCTGGCCGACAGCTGGGGCCACAGCACCTCATGCCCTGCTGGAGTCAATCCCCACTAGCTCCAGCTCTCAGAATCCAGGTCTCCAAGGTCAGGCCGTCAGCACGTGCAGCTCCAGGAGATTTACACCAGCCGTGAGGTCTGTCCATCTGTGGGAAAGGGTCAGGTGTAGCTGGTGTGGGAGGAAAGGCCAGCAGTGACATTGGCATGCTGCTCCTGGCAGCCTCCAAGCCGCTGCAGCAGCTGCCTTTGAGCACTTTTCATCTAATTCAATGAAAATGAGATGTTCGGGTGAATGAAGATAATTTAATAATGAATAGCTCCAACTTATCGGAGAAGCTCTCCATCCCTGCCTGACAGTCGCTGCCTCTAAGTGCAGTTTAATAAGGGAATCACCATCACTCAGCCCTGTGGTAGCAAATCAACATTTCGCTACTCAGGGAAAAGACTCTGCACTTTCCTAAAGGGTGAAGCTATTTCTCAGGGAGCCTAAGCTCTGTTGGGCTTTAAAAGGAAAAAAGACAGAAAAATAGGAAAAAAAAAAAAAAGAAATAAAAGGAAAAAAAAAAAAAGCAGAGGAAAATAATGAGCCAGCAAAGCAGCCCATCTTCAGAGGCAAAATGTAATTAAAAATAAAAGCCAGCTTGAAGAAGGCTGTAAGTCATCACAAGCAGCAGCCAACGCTGCGAGCAACAGCAATGCTGGCAGAGCCTGTGAGCACACAGGGGGTCCTGAGGCTGCACTGAGCCAGGGCAGCATCTCAGCAAGACATTTCCATCCATCAGGGTGCTGCATTTTCCAGCCAGGACTAAGATGTCCCCGCTGCTCGCCATCCTCCCCGGCTGCCTCCGTGGCTGGGGCTGGGCAGCATCATCCACCTGTGCCAGCTCTGGGGGTACACTCCCAGCCTCCAACACTGCGGAGAAGTGCTGCTGGTCGTCTCCACCCAGAATCACTCAGTCTGTACAGCAAAACCAGAAAATGCCCACAGAACATGCTCAGTGATGATGGATTGAGCTGGGAAGCATCCCTGCAATGATAACAGGACTACACACAGGTCTCGCCAGCTGGGCAGGCAGCCTTGTGTCCCCATCCTGCTGCCCGACAGCAGGCAGCCCTCATCCGTGCTGGGAAATTCCACCAGCGAGTTATTTCCTCAAGGCATGGATCTGCATCCTACCCAGCATCGATCCAGGCAGCGGAGGGCTGCGTCCCGCCCGGCGCTGCCTGCTGCCGCGCGGGCAGAGGGAGGTGTGAGGCGCGGGATGCCAGGCCCTGCGGTTTCCGGCTGACACCTGCCAGCGTTGAGCACTGAATTATTAATTGCATTTCCAGTAGCAATTGTTGCTCGTGCCGATGGAGTTGGACTAGACATCACAAGCAATTAGCAGCCCCTCCGCTGGCGTTGCCGGTACCTGCTTAACGCTCCACTCACGTCCTGCGTGGGCTGCGGTGCCAGGAAGGGGAACCATTCCCATCTCTGCTCGGAGCCTCCACACGCCCGGGCTGTGCACGGTGGGCACGGGCAGCAGTGCTGCCACCAGCCAGGGGCCAGCCCTGCCGTGGCGCTGGTGTTGTCCCCTCCTGCCGCCGTGTGGAGGACACGCTGGGCATTGGCTGCTGTGCGTCCGTGTGCCACCAATGGCCATCCCTTGGAGGCACCAGGGCCTCAGACAGGTCTCCTGGGCAAGCAAGGCCATGAGCAGGAGAGGTGGGAGCTACGGCAGAGGAGCCAGGTCCAAGCCCAGTCCTGGGCAGAGCGATCTCAGGGCCAATCTCACCTCTGCCATGGCTCAGGTGTTCAATCAAATTAATTTTTATCATAACCAAAGTGACTGGTCAGTGGAGTCCAAGTGGGCTCTTCCTGCTCATTGAAACCGTTTCATAGCTCAATTTTGGGAGCTTATTTTCCACTTCATTGAGTGCCATGTTACTGCAAATGAATATATTCCTTGGTTGGTGTGATGGAAAATACAGCTGTAAATGCTTTCTGCTTCATTTGGGTAAAGAGCTCCAGATAGGACTAAGTATAAAGAGAATTTAAATGCTCAACTTCATTAAAAAAGTTGTTTCCCATTCTCTTTCTTCCTGAAAATACAGGGCTGCTAGCGGAGAGAGCAAAAGAAGGCTTTAAATTTCCATCAGTGTCATCCTAACCCAGATCACTCCCCACCCGTGACTGATGGCAGACGTCTGCCAGGAGCTTGTGCTGCAGAGGCTCAGACGAGTGGGAGGAGGAAGGCAGAGGATGGGATGCCCCGTGCTGAAGCCCAGGGTCACGCCATGCCCCTCTGTTTACCTCTATAACTACCTCTGTGAATCCTTTCAGGCAGCTGTAGAGAGCAACATGGTGCCTCCTGAGCCTCCTTTTCTCCAGGATAACCACACCCAGCTCCCTCAGCCACAAGAATTGTGCTCCAAACCCTTGTCCAGCTCTGGTGCCCTCCTCTGAACACGTTCCAGCACCTCAAAGTCTTTCTTGTAGCAAGGGGCCCAAAACTGAACACAGGATTTGAGGAGGATTTGATGCCTCAGCAGTGCCAAGTACAGGAATGAAGTGCTGCCTCTTCCCATAGCCATAAGCCCTCCTGGCTTGTTGTCCTTCCCAGATCCCTCTCCAAGCTACTCAGCAGCCTAGCAGACTCCTTGGTATCCCCCTAGGCCAAAGCAGGGAGAGGATCCTTCTGCTCCAGCTGGGACTGGCAAAGTCACCGAGAGCAATCCCACGTCATGCAAAATCTGAACCGATTTCTGCCCTGGAAGTAAAGGGCCACTGCAGCCCAGGGAGACACCTCAACAAATCTTGGGAATCTTGAGCCTTCCAGATCCCAGTGGGCCAGGATGTCAGGTTGTGCTCTGCTCTTACCCAGTACTGGCAGAGTGAGGGAAGACTTTCATCTCAGCTAAATCCAATTTTAACCCAGGAGGAAATGCACTCTAGGTTCCCAGGGTTTACCCAGAAACCAGTCATCTCAGCAGGGCTGTGGCAGAGCGGGCAGGATGAGTGATAGGCAGCAGGATTACAGCTGATGGCAGGATAAACAGAGTCCACTTAAATCACAGGATAACCACCTATTGCAAGTTTGCTAGATTTCAAACTGCAACTTCTTACCTCCCAAAGTGGAATTGGTGGGAATGAGTTCCATGTAAGACTCACAGAAATAACTGAAGTTAATCCAAGCTTCTATTTGAGTGGAGAAGTCAGGAGCAAAGTGACGTCCATGGCTCTCCAACCTCTAACAAGCTGCTCCACACAGACTGGTCAAACCAAAGGGACCTGGGTCCAACAACACCATGGATAGTAAGAAAGAGCCACAACAGCCTCCCTGACCAGTCTGGCACCCTCACATCATCCAGCTGGAATCCCACCATCCACTACGCCACAACCTTCCCTGGCATCCACCACCATTTCAATAGCTGGCAGCAGGTGTGAACAATTACCACCCAAAACCTGGATGAAGGACAACGTGATGTAATTATCACCCTAATGCCATTTCAAGACTATCAGCACGGGCTGGAAGTAAAACTTCAGCTGAGTGAGTTTAATAAGCATACCTAATGTAATATTTGCAGGGAAGAGCCAGCTGGCTTTAGGAAGGATTAGGGTGGCTTTGCAGCTTTGTGTAGCTTTACATGGGATATTTCACATGCAACAGACAAAGCAGGAGGAGCCCGTGACAGCCGCAGACCCCGATCGTGCCAGCAGCCTGTAATGCTGCCTCCCATCTCCTGTTAAGTAGGAGATTATATGCTCAGAGACCTGGTGGCACTGGATCCTTGCTCTGGTTGCCTCCACCATGGTGGCAGCCAGCAGGGTCCCCACCCTCTTGGCCATGGCCAGACACTGTGTCATCTCGCAGGCAGACAGCTGAAACCTGCTGAAGGCATCACATCGTTCTCCACCAGTGCACAGCAGGCTCCAGGCCTGCAGATCCATCCTCCTTGGAGGTGCTCCCCCATCTCCACCCACTCTGGATGGGAAGAGGTCCCAGAGGGACCTGGGACTGGGTTAACTGGGCTCACAGGAGCCCAGCTCTAGGGGCACCAGCCCCCCATGGTGTGGTGAATCCACATTCCCTCTCCACTTGATGCCTTCTCCAGCCTGGGAGCCTTCACCAGCTCTGACCCCCAGAAGTGACCAAGCCCCTCAAGTCTTGTTCCTCCCTCCAGTGGGAATTACTACTGCCAGGGGAGCAGTGGGTAAGGAGTCACCAGGGGTTTTCAGCTGGTCCTGCTGGTTCCTGCACCCACAGGGACGGAAATCACAGGGAAGGCAGGCGACTGCACGACAGCTCAAGGGATCTACTGCACGTGGCCAAGGCCTGAAACACCCAGCCACAGGGCACCAGGAAGTGAGGGTTTTATTCAGGTCTAGAGACCTTCCTAAGCCTAACAGGTATCCAAAATTATTCTTTACGAAGGACTAAAAAACAGAAAAGAGCTTCGCAAGTCTCAGGTTCCGGTGTGGTTATCCAAAGCAGAAGGTGCCTGTCAGCACCTGAGAGCACAGACTGCCCTGGGGCCAGCCAGGCCTTAGGTAATATCCTATATAAAGCTCCTGCCTCCACGTGCTGCCCTGGAGAGCTCCTCAGAAATGCTGCCTTACTGCCTTGAGATGCATCAGGTTTTGCTTGGCTTTGAACCACCGGGTCACCTTGTTGTTAATTAATGCACCGCTAAAATTATGTTTGGGGGCTACTAAGGTTTATTGGGTAGAAAATTATTTCAAATACAGAGAGCAAGCAGTAAAGACTGGAAATATGTTTTCAAGTATAAAGCTAATTGCTACAGGGAATCCCTCTGGGATCCATTTGGAGCCCTTGCTTTTTTATTTCCTTCCTCCGCTAACAACCTGGCCAAGGTTTGTAGAACAGCGAGCGCACAAGTGATTGCTGGTGGTGGGGTGCCCTGCACACTGGCAGCTGGCACGGGGGGATCCACAGTGTCCCCACAGTGGTCCTCAGCCACGTGCCCTGTCACAGCAGACCAGGGCAGCCTGGCAACCACAGAATCATCGTTAATGTTGGGAAATAGCTTTAAGGCCATCGAATCCAACTGTTAACCCAGCACTGCCAAGCCCACCCGGTGCCCACCCACCCACTTTTGGAAGGCTTGCAGGAATGGTGACTCACCACATCGCTGTTCCAATGCTCAACCACTCTTTCAGTGAAAAAAATTTTTTCCAATATCCAATCTAAACCTTCCCTGGAGCAACTTGAGAACATCTCCTTTTGTCCTGTCACTCGTTACCATGGTGGCAACCTTGCTGGATCCAGCTCTGCTCTCAGCCGTGGGGCTGCTTGTCATCCTTCTGTTCTCTGGATGAGCTCAATGAGCCACGGGAGAAGCCTGTCCCACCCTCCTGCTGACGTGGGTGTTTCTGGAGAGGAACCCCAAGAAAGGGATCTGCTGCTCCCAGGAAAGCCTCATGCAAGTCCCACAGACACACCAGTGCTGGCAACTGCACTTCAAGTCTCCATGAGTCCAGAAGCAAAACCGTCCAGATGCAGCCTGGAAAGTAAGACTGGCCTAAGGCCAGACTTGTGACCAAAGGACTTTGCTTTAACATCCCAGAGGCCCCAAAGTACCTGTTTGTCTGAGAAAAGACGTCCTGCCTGATATCCTGCAAGCCTCCAGCCATCCCAGTAGGAAGCAGTGAGTCCTCATTTCCAGGGAGGGGTCCACTTCTCACAGGCGCATGTAAAGTAAAAATGCAGTAACTTCCCAGCCCAGGCTCAGCCACAGCTGGATCAGCAAGGGCCAAGAGGGGTTACCTTGCTGAGGGTGCTGAGGGGCAGGGGCTCCCCGGCTCTGAAACTCCAAGGCCAGGCCCTGCTGCCCTGCCCCGGGCAGGGACACCACACACGGCTGCCCGGAGAAGCGTTCGCACACGCCTAAGTGCTTTTCTGGACCACAGCCCGAGAGAACTGAGGGGGCTTGAGTGGCACTAGATGGCATTTTTCTTCTTTCCTTTTGTTTTTTTAATTTTTGCTCTGATGGTGCCCTCTGAGATGTAAGTAAGTGCACGGTGGTGACCCCGACAGGTGCCTGACCTGGACACACAGAGAACAGTTCTATTCATAAAACCATCTTGTTCCCCGCTCACTTTGGTGATGGGGGAACACACTGAACTGCCTTACTTGCTACGTTGGGCCACTACTTTGCTCTATTTAATTTTGCTTCCTAGAAGAAGCATCTCTCCCTCGAACTGCTCCTTACTCCAGTGCCTCTGAGGCACGCAAGGTTCCAACACAAGCCAAACATCAGGATCCTGCTCCCAGTCTGGACTTGGAGGGTCTGGACAGCACCAGGGCCACCAAGGAATTTGGAGGTCTGCTCACCTACCACCGGGAGATTTTGATGGTCCAAGCCTGTTACAGCCACAAGCCAGGCAGGGCAGGCTGGAATCACTCAGAAACTGGGATTTGCTGGTGCTCCCTCTTCCCCTGGGGAAGCAGCGTCCCTGGGAGCGTGACAGCAGCCAGCAGTGCTGTGGAAGAGATGCTCCATCTCTACCGAGTTGGCCAGCACAGAGAAATGAAAATGGTGCCATGATGCCCAAAACCACTCACTCTCCAGAATTTCCCCTTCCAGAAAATGCCAACAGAAAAAACCCAATTCACAGCCAAAACCAACCCCCTTAAAAAAAAAAAAAAATCCATTTGTGGTGAGGGAGGCTGTGCCCAGCAATCATGGCCAGGCTCTGGCTGTCATTCCTGACATGAACACACTGGAATACAAAACCAAATAATTTCATCACCACTGGATTTTATTTCACTTCCTGCTCCCATGGCTGTCTCTCCTGCCTGGACCAAAGGCTTTTGAGGCAGGAACTGGCTCTCCGCAAGAAAATCTCCTATTGCTGGTGCTTACAGCCTCCACTCGGGTTGTCCTGTGCAGGGCCAGGAGCTGGACTCAATGATCCTTTTGGGCCTCTTTCAGCCCAGGATATTCTGTGATTCTACGACTCTGTAGCAGGGGTGCTCCTGTCATTAGTAGCCAAGTGAGGGACCACATACACTTGAAAGCAAAGCACAGTTCCAAGACCTCTTCATCTGCTGCAGCCCATGCTAGGCAGCACCGTGCCCAGCCGGCATCACCTCACCGTGCAATTAGTGTGGGGTCATAAACCTTTCCTTTGACCGTGCCCTGAGCGTGGAGCTGGTGCTTACAGGCTCCCTGACCCCGCAGTTCAAACAGCTCGGTCTCAGCCTTGGCAGCAGGAGCACGTCAGCTCCAGTGCTACAGAAACAACTCGCTTTGAAATGCAGATCCTGCCCCGCTTTGTTCCCGCATCTTTGTAGGTGCCGGATTTACAACGCCCTCGCATCTTGATCACTGGCCTTACACCAAGGCCCCCTGCACCGCCGTGTGTGATGAGCTCTTGTTAGTGTTCAGGACCACGCAAACCCCAGGAGCCTTTTGCCTCCCTCGGCTGCTCTTGACTGATGCTCAGGCAGGGAGATGTGGTGGTGCAAAGCCCGGGGTCAGCAGCAGCCGGACGGATCAGAGGACGCTTTTCAAGTTCAAGTCCTTGGTTCAGAAAGCCGCTCAGAGGAGCAGCTGTTCACGTGTCTGTCCTGGTGCCATCGCAGGGGAGATCACGAGTGAGAGAAAATCACTGCTCACGCACCAGCAGCTGGAGATACCAGCCCCCCTCCGGGCATGGGCAATCCTTTCACAACGGGAAGCCACATCCAGAGAGCTTCAGATGGAGATGGATTTGGGATCCCCGCGATGCCGACCACCTCCCCCCGAGGCAGGTGCCTGCCCCAGCCTGTCTCCCCTGTCCTCGACCAGCGAGCGCAAGCTGCCAAGGGGAATGTGGCTCACAGTCTGCTGGCAGGCGCCCCATCCTTTTCAATTACGTGCAGTCCAATTCCCATCACGAGGAGGGGAGCCAGGAGGAAATGCCACCGAAGTCAGCAGAGTCGTGCTGCATGGTTTGGAGCGAGCAGGAGGAGATGCTAAGCCTGGCCTACACGCATCATCCGGGTCTCTTATATCTGCCCCGCGCCGGCTCAATCCTCATTTAAATGTATGGCATCCGTTCCCAAACTAGCAGGAGGTGTTTATAATTAATAAGAGGGATGTGGGGAGATGTGTCCTTTTTTCTTCTTTAAAGCCAAACATCAGACAGTGTTCCAGCCTCTGCTCCCTGTGATGCAAAGCCTGCTCCAAAACCTGGTCCCCAGCTGCCATCCTAAAAGCCAAACCACAGGGCCTTGGCCCCAGCAAACATCCCCCATTATAACACACAGAGCTGATTTAAACTTTTCCCAGGCTAAAGCCTTAATGATTCATGAGCTTGGAGCCTTCAGCCCAGTTTAGCCCACTCACAGAAGTGGGCACTGCACTGTCTGGGGTACAGCCAACACACCCCAAAACTCTGGCAGCCACCAGCCCAGGGAATGGATGCTACAGGGCTGTTCCTGCTGGCCCAATTCCCACATGAGAGGAATGAGCCCCCTTTTTACTACCTGTCCTCGCCCCAGGCTTAGGACAGCATGGAAGGGCAGATCAGGATATCCAGCAGCCACTCAGGATTTCCACCCCAGCACTTCTGTTAGACCTGGAGACAGGGCCATGCCCCAAGCTGTAGGACAAGCCCATGGGAAGTCCAAGAGCCACCACTGTAATGTGGCATGGGAAGCGACCAAGGAAGATAAGCTGCTCTGTGAATTTCTTAGGGCCCTGTAACAGCAGAGAAATTATTCCAGAAAGCTGTAAGATCTGCAGAAGCCTCCAGGCACCAGAAGGAAGCCAAACAAAGCCCTGTGCTCCCTGTTGGCTGGCCAGGGACATTGCTCCCTGTCCTCAGATGCAGTTCCAGCTGTGGCCACTCTCCACCACCTCAGAGAGAGACAGGACCACCACCAAACCCAGGAGCCAAATTAGGCCCCAGGGGAGACGAAGATTCCTCCCTGGACTCTGAGGAGGACAGCAGACGCCCTGAAGTGAGGGATAACATATGGAAAAGACAGCACAAAGATCAATCCAGTCTCGCTTCAGCACACCAGGTCCACACAAGGACCCCTCTGGAAAGGCTCTGAATGAATAATCCTTCCCATGAATATCAAGAGCTATCTTGAAACAGTGGCTGTCCCTTCCCACCCACCAGCCCTTTTGAAGGCCACTCCAGAAGGATCTCTTTCAAGCATCAGAAATTACTTTTAAAATCCAGTCGAAATTTATTTATGGCCAGCTTATCACACAGGGACTCATCTTTCCTGACCAGAGTCCTCACAAAAGCCAGTGCATTAACAGCTGATGTCTTTCAAACCCTACTGGGGGTTACACCTAATCCCACTTTCTATAGTCAGCCTGGGACGCAGACAAAGGATTTGCCCTGTCCTGAAGGGGAACCTTTGGTAGGATCCCCAGCTCTCTCCTTCCTCTTGGGAGGAGCAGGGAGGCAGAGTGACTGGATATCTTAAAGCCTACTTTAACACCCCAAAAGGATGTATTTGTAGACTTCGTAGCTGAAGCACCATCAATTTTTATTTCTCCTGTGCCGAGGCTATTTTGGGTTTGTCTGGCACTGAGACCACGCCAGCAGAACCCAGCCCTTCCTGTGTGCAGAGCCGAGTCAGGAGGAGCCAACGCAGACACCTGGGATGGGAAGAGGTCCCTGCTACCTGCAGGATGGCATGGCTGCCCTTCCAGCCCAGCCCACAGGGGTTACGGAGGTTCCTTAGGCTCCCCCCTGCTTTCTAAGTGGTTTCTAACTCCCACTTCATCCCAGGACCATTAAGCTTCTGAGATCTCTTGGAAACCTTAAATAAAAAGCCAGAGATTATCAAGAGATTTGTAGCCAGTGGTGGAAGGGAATGCTATCCATCTCCAGGAGTAGATCCTGAGGGGGTGGAAAACCAGTGCCAAGCCTCTGGGACCTCCTGGATATACACAGAGTGTAAGGGTGGCTGGGGACCTGGCTGCCAGAAGGACACCACAGACAAACAGCACACCTGGACCATCTTTCATGGGGACACAGGAATTCAGAGGGTCCTTCCACCCCAGTAAAAGTTTGGGATTTAGATGCTCAGCGATATGGTTGAAACAATTTCCTTGATCTTTTATTACCCTGGTAAATAATTTATTGGGACAGGCATTTTAAAAAATCCCATAAAAGACCTATAAAACATATTTATCACACAAAAATAACCCTGCTCCTTGGCTCCAACCAACAAGCTGAAAACTTGTTTGTATACTTCACTGCACATAAACTAACCAATGCCTTGTGACAGCTTTAAGCTTTTTAACAGCTCTCTCCCTTCTGCTTTTTATTTCCATTTTTCTCTCTGTGAATTCACAAGGTAAAAAAAGAAGAACCTGCCACAACAGGAGAGGCTTCTGCTCTTGGGCAGATACTGACAGTCAGGAGCTGCCCTCCCAGTTTTCCCGACACCTGGAAAATTTAACAAATGATGCTTCTTTTGGCTGAAAACCACAGCTCAAAGTTGTGGTTATTCAGAGTAAGTTGGGACGCAGGGGTTGGCAGATGTGCACAGAGGGATGGATGCGTGTGTGACTGAGGTGCCAGTGGTACAGGCATCAAACCACCTCTTTGTGCCTCCGTTTCCCTCCTGAGATCAGGAGCACTTCTATCACATTCTGCTGGCAGAGGGCAGGCTCCGGGTTTTTTTTGTCCAAGCCTTGAATAAATGGAGAATTCAAAGAAAAGGCTGAGGAAGGAGTTTTCCCACCCAAAACATGCAGCAGCCACAGGCACCAGAGCTTTTAAGCTTTTTGGCACTCCCTCGGACACCAGGGGATCCAGCTGGATGAAGCCTGGCCAGCAGGATGAGCGCTCAGCCTGCTGCCAAGGTACAAAACCAGAACCCAAACCACACTGATTGCTGCAGGCAGGATTCCTGGTGCCAGGCAGTCGCACAGATCCAGAGGCAGACCTCCCACATCCCCTGCGCTGTGCCCACAAACCCAGACCTTGCCCGGGCCAGCTCTGCTCAGCAAAATGCCAGCACACACAGGTCACCTGGCACAGACTGACCAACCTGGGGATGGTCTGAGGTGGGTTTCTCCTCTTCCCAGGAGCAAGGGCAGCTGTGGGAGCAGCAGTAAGGCCAGACTGAGTCTGGAGCTACCCTGCATCACGCTTCCAAGCGTGCAGAGAAGCACTGGGAGGAGGGGGAGCACAGTCCTCTGGGTCAGCAGCGCTGGCCATCCGGGCTGCCAAAGCACACAGACACCCAGGCACACACAGAGCCTGCTCCAGACGGCATCTGGCAGAGGGAGCCAGGAGCAGTCTGGGTCACAGCGCTCCCCATGCAGGACTTGGCTCTTCCCCATCCCCAGGCATCTCCAAGCCCCCTCATCCTGGTCCTGGTTCCAACACAGGAGCAACAGAATCCAGTTAAAAGCCTTTTAAGGGCTCAGTCAACACCCCAGCTGTGCTCCCCGCTTCACTGGGCTTCCCCCTCTGCCTTCCCAAAGCCCACACCGGGCACTTGAGCTACAGCTGCTTTCCTACCTGTGTGAGCCAGAACGCTGCTGTCCACACTGGCTGGTTCTCCATAAGGCTGCTCTCTGCCTCCACCATGTTCTCTACAGAGAGATCAGAAATTCAGAGCAAACTCAACCAAAAGGGCCATTTGATGAAGAACGAGCTCTGAGAAGGTGCTCAGTGGTCAAAGTAAGCCGTGGCTGGGGTCTCTGCATGCTAGGCATCACTTCTGCCCAGCTCCAGTGCCACCCTGGTACACTTACAGGGCATGGGAGAGCTCATCCAAGCCAGGGAAGGTTCTCCAGCTCCAGTGCAAGCCAGTCTCCCAAGCAGACTAAAGCCCAGCAGAGCACCAGCTGGTCCGTGCTCGTGGAGGCTGGGATGGGTGGCGCAGATCGGTGGGGCAGGCAGAGCCTTTCCTATCAGATCCCCAGTGTTGTCACTTCTCTCTGACACCTCATCCCCTTCCTAACACTTCCCCGCTCCCCAGTGCCGTCACCACCTTTCCCCAATGCCAGCAAGACCCCTGGAGCCCAGCTGGTCTGGACAGCCCCATGCCCACCATCCCACGCAGCTCAGCACAGGGCCCAGCAGGACACACCACGCTGGGGGGAGGCCAGCAAGGACCTACTGCCCACAGCAGCATAGCAGGGACAGCAGCTTCCCTCCTTCCTCCTCACGGGACCTTCATCATTGCCAGCAGTGGAAGGAAGCAAAATGGGCACCATGAGCTGCAGTATGGGTTAGAGCCCTCCAAGTTTCCTGGGATGGAGATACAGCTGTGGACCTGAATGGGTCCTTTTGGCCAGGGAACAGCCTTTCCTGGGGCTCCAGGCTCAACTCTGGGGCCTCTCCCACCTTCACCAAGTCCCACAGCTCCTTTGGCTGCCACTTCCGAACTGCTGAGCACATTAGCAGTTAAGTCCATTTGCAGATTTAAAAGTCAAACCCTGCCACAGGAAATTAAAAGATAATGCAAAGAATTATTTTAAAAAATTAATCTTTATTACTCTCCACTCCCAAGCTGCTAATAAAAAAAATGTGTTCCTCATGCAGTCTCTATAAAAACAGGTTATAAAGCAGAGGAAGAGAGGAAGGCAGATGCTTTAAAAAGGCATCTTTCATCCCTCCGCCCTGCCAGCCCTAACCATCCATCTGCACCCACGTGTCAGCTCCCAGCAGTTTCCAACCCAGCCAGCCCCCTTTACCCCACAAGGCAATTATTCCCCATTTCCATCTGGTCCCCCTTGTCCTGCCTGTTTTACATCTCCAGGAGATGAGCAATCTCCAGGAGAGAGCAGCCTAGAAGGTGGTTTAATGGCACACCCTCCTTGCTCCAGGTACCTCCGAGCCCTGTACAAAGCAGGATGAATTACAGCTCATTACAGAAAGGGCAGGCACTTGGGAAGTAAACAACGCAGCTATTACAGGTGCCAGCAACAGCTCCACAGCACCAGGGCAGGGCTGACACGTGCGGGAAACCATGCCTGAGAGAGAGGTCAAGGATGCTTGGCAGCTCTCAGAAACCACTGAAGAGGCTGAAAGGGAGGTGGCAACTGCAAGAGTTTCTTCTGAAAATGCTTCTCTCTAAGGCTGTGCTCAAGAAAGCAGCTCAGTCCTCGGTATTCTAGCTGCAGCTGCAGCTGGAGCCCACGGAGTCAGAAATGGGGCTGCAAACCACTTCTGTGTCGTGATACCAGGAACAAGTCAGCTGGGCTTTGGTAGGACCAAGAGTCACCACAACTGAGGAGGAGCACCCAATTTAGGATGTGAGAGAGATGAAGAAGCAGCAAACCCACCAGCTATGCCTGTGCTGCAGTAGAAGAAACAGCCACAGGCACAGATCTGTGTCCCCCCAGCCCTCTGGCCAGCCTAGGGGTGGGGCTGGCCAGGAGAAGACCCACCACCAGTGCTCCTGCCAAAGCAGTGCCCCTGGGTCTGGTGGAAACACAGCCAAGCCAGGATGAAGAAGGTGCTTCACAAAAAGAGAGATGAGGGACCAAGAGCTGCTGCACTGCACCACAAGCACACCATGAAAGCTGCTCCATGCCCAGAGCTGGGCCAAAGGAGCCAGCCTCGAGCAAACCTCAGAACATGCCCTGATGGCTCCAGGGGAGCTGCAAAGGCCAACCTCCCCATCCTCAGATCAGCAGTACAAGCACCAACCCACCCTCAGGCCTCCCCCAGCAGCACACAGTGGGTTTATCCCAGGTAAGGCAGCTCCACACCTTCTCCTCACTGGGGATAAAGGGAGTACTTGGCTTTTTCTGACTGCAGGAGGGGCAGGCGCACCTGGAAATGAAGCGCTGGCAAGGAGCAGGCGCTGGGGGTGGAGGAAGGAGAAAGGCAGAAGCACAAGCAGGCTCAAGCACGATGAAGGAGAACCCCCTGGGAGGGACAGTGCCTGCGGCGCTGCCGCCCGGGCCACCTGTGGTCCCCAGCACGGGCAGGAGCACAGGGGGACACCGCAGCACGGCAAGGCAGGAGGTGGCTTTCTGAGGGGAGGCTGACTATGATTGATGGTGCCGTGCTGTGCTCTCACTGATGTAGAAAATTAGAGAGAGATCGCTTCAGATACCGACCCATCTGAGACACTTGTTGTGTCCATCTCCTGTACACAGGCGCCTCTCCCGGGAGCTCTCCCGCCGGCTCGCAGGCTCATTATTCAGAGTGCTGAACTGGGACAAGCAATGCTATTTTATTCCTACTTCTTTTCTGCCCCCAAACTACTGGATTGGAATATTCTTGGGAACATGTAAGGTGCTGTTTTCCTTGCTCAGCTACTTGAAGGAAAGTTTGGTTCTCCTCAACTAGGAAAAAGTAGCCCTTCACTTTTTTCTTTTCTCTCCCCAACCAAAGCTGGGAAGAGCCTTTATAAAATACAGGAGCCATCTTCTAAGATGGAAATAGCTTCCTTAAAAACAGTGAGTCGTGCTCCACACCAGGATGGATCTGATAGCTGGTACTCTACTAATGTAGCCTTGTGCTATTGTCCTCCTGGCAGGATGGTCCCTTCTTGGCTTCCAATCCCTTTGCCATTTAACCTGTTCCTGGTTTATTGTGGCTGCTTTTGTCCTTCCACTGCTTCTCTGCCAGATGACAAAAGAATTTTACAATGGTCCTTAAGTGGGTTTTAAAAAAATCCACATAGGCTTCCACATGAAATGAAGAAGCCAGTGGTCTAGATCAGCACAGGCTGGCGTGTCTTCAGGAGAGGTGTCACACCACAGACAGGACACCCCTGGGCCCTTGACTTCAAACAGTACTGCCCCTCAGTAGCAGGCAACCCAGACAGGCACAGCATCTGAGCTCACATTCCTTTATTCCCAACATTTCCATGCTGGTCTAGAAATGGTAGAGGAACCTCTCTGACTGCTGCCCAAACAATCCCAAACCGGCCTTACAGTCCTGCAGCCAGTCACCTTTCTTCACACTCCCCCGGAGCTCCAGGCACCTACACCAGCCCAGGCTCTTCCACTTTGCAAGCACGGCTAGAGGAGACTGACCAAGATGTTGGATGTGGGAACTCCCGCCTCTGGAAAGGGCAGGGAAATGGTTCGGTCTCCTTCATGGCTCCAGACTGAGCCCCTGGTTTCTCCTGCCAACTCTCCAGCCTGGGGCAGCTGACCTTGTTCCCATGGCAAAAGGGCAGGTTTCTTTTTTTAGCTCTCGAGAACAGCTTCAAACTGCCCTGCTTTGAAGCCCACCACCCAACACGGATGTCCAGGCCCCTGAACCTGGGAGCCCCTCCCAAGATGACAGCAGCTAAATCCAACCCTGCTTGTCTCCTTTGTTGGAAGGACAACGATGCCACTCTGCCAGCGCTCTGAGCATCCCCTGGGTCACAGGGCACAGAGGGCAACAAGCAGCAAACACCAAATTCAAGCCAAAGTCTGAAGCACTCAAATCCCTGTAGGGAGACGATTTGGAACAAAGCATTCCTCTTCCTCCCTTCCTCCCACATCCACTAGAGACTGACCCCAGTTCCTGCTACCAATTTTCCCAATGGTCGTTAGTCATCCGCCCTTTGGAAGTCCCTTCTGGGGGTGCAGAACAAATCCCAAAACACCATCTCCCCTTTCCCCATCTGCTAATGGCTTCCCTCCACCCAGGCTGAGCCTCCCCCAGCCTGAGCTAATGGTAGGGAATTAGCATTAAAATGATGGCTTGCTATTAGCGGTGCCTCAGCTCCCCATCACGCTCCAGGAACACCAAATGACAGGCTGTGATTTCCCCACCGCAGTGCAGGGGAGAAGGAACAACGGCAGCCAGAAGTGCTGAAGACATCCAAGGAAAGCTTTAGGCTCATCTCTCCCACCCCAGCAGCCCTTTCCCTTCACCATCCCCGTCGTGCTCATCCACCGCACAGGCAATCCTACAAACAGATGGCACCTGGGCAGGAAAGCAGACAAATTGGCTCCCACCTGCAGGAGCACTAAGAGCTTTCAAAGCCCACTCGCCAAGAGCCCCGCAGGGTGGAAATGCTGGAGGAATCTGCCGTCGGTCGCCTTCCTCGTGGCTCAACGGCTCCGGCTCCATCCTCGCCTGGTGGCAGGCGTACAGCTGGCTCCTCATGGGAGCTGGTGGCAGGAGGAGACTGTCACTGTGTCCTGGATCGAATGGAAGAAGCAATTCAGGCTGAGCATCGATGGAGCGATGCTTTATTCCGTGTCAGCACAACGCTTTGGTTTGGAGGGCTCGCAGCCTGCAGCGAGAGGGTTTTTGTGGGTCCCCACTGAACATCCATCTGCTTGTCAAAAAACGAGCTCAGCTCAAGCTGTCTGCTCTCTCTTCCTGCCAAAGTGGGGGTCTGCCCTCCCAGAAACCTCCCCTCCTTGACCAGGTAACTGTGGCAAGAGCATGGACAGCCTCATTTCATCTTCTGCTTGCCTGCCTGCTCCTCTGAGCCCACCTGGCTGCAAGCTTCTCTGTACACAGGGGTGAGGGAAGCAGCTCACGTACCAGCCTGAAGAAAGCCAAGAGGCAGAAGCAGCTCAGCAAATCCATGGGTGTCAGGGCAGGCTGTCAGCTCCCTTTGGGCTCCTGAGTGAGCCTGCAGTTACACAGCATACATGGTGAACTCCTCCTCGCAGAGCCCCACAGCGCTGGTCACCAGCAGCAGGGAAAGGGGACACAGCCAGGCTGAAATGTGCAGGAGCATTTGGGTGCTTTTGTGGAGTCGTGCACGACTGCTGAAAAATTCCAACGCTGCATTCTAAGCCACTTAAGGTCAAACTGGTGGCCAGCAACAGGACCCGAAGGAACAGCATGAAGCTGTGTCAAGAGAGGTTTAGGTTGGATATTAGGAAAATGTACTTCACCCAGAGGGTGGTTGTGCACTGGAACAGGCTCCCCAGGGCAGTGGTCATTGCCACAAGCCTGCCAGAGCTCAAGGAGTGTTTGGACAATGCCCTCAGATACATGGTGGGATTGTTGGGGTGTCCAGTGCAGGGACAGGAGTTAGACTCGATGATCCTTGTGGATTCCAACTCAGGATATTCTATGATTCGACAAAACAATGCCCTTCCCTCTACCTCATCCTTAACTCTCTTTAGAAGTACCGGGACCAGCAAGTGTCCTCCAGCCCCAGCCTGCCAAAGGCATTGTCGCGGGCCTAAGAGGTGGGATGCAAAAGGCAGAGGGAAAAGAATAGTAGTAAAAAGCAGGATAAAACAGGTTTCCCCTTCCCCAGCATTCCCACCAGCAGCTGGGATGTGGGAGCAAGGAGGACTCATCTGATGATGGATGAGAGAGAACTGATCCTTGGTAAGGCAGAGCAGGAGCAGAGAGAAGCACAGCTCCCAAAGGCGATTCTCACACCTCCTTGGGATGAGAAAAACAACCATGAGAGGCAGCAGAAGCTCTTCTCCTGCATGTTTGGAATTCATCTCCGGCCTGTCAGGGGGGCCACGATCCAACCGCACATTTGTATATGCACTGAGCCGTACACCCAGCTCAGGCAGACTCCTGACAGATGCAGATGGGAAGGCCATTTTTCATAAAGTGAGAGAAAAAACGGAAACAAGAAAAAATAGCAAAACAAGGAGAGGCTCAGGCATCAGCTGGAAAAGATACAACAGGATCAGGGCTGAGAGAGAAGCAGAGTCAGATTAAACTTTTGGCTCTTCAAGAACACTAAGAGGCCAGTCCCCCTCCTCTGTTTTCCACTGCGGCCTAGCAGCAGCAGGTGCCTTCATCCTTTTCTCCATACCAGCTGAAAAATGAAAACTGGGCCCAGAACACCACCAAGGCTTTGCTGAGCTGGCCCTTGGGGACAGATGCTGGTAGAGGGGCTGCCAGAGCAGGTAGGCACAGGCACCTTTCTCCAAGATCAGCTCCGGCTCAGAGGAGGTGCGAGACAGCCCGCAGAGAACACGAACCACTAACATGTACCTCTGCCCCTCACACCCTGACCTAGCTTAGGCCTGGCCCTAAAGAGCATAGGGGCCCCCAGGGCTCTGAGGGACATCCCTGGCAGACCCCCTGCTGGTGCAAGCCTGCCGGCATGGCAGAGGACCACTCTGTGCAATGCTGCCATGATGGCAAACACAGCAGCTTCCCAGTTTGTCTCAGGCAGTGACGAGGGGCTTCCCTCTGTCCCAGGTCACCATGCAGCCAAGAGGGCAGCAGTGACAGCAGGCAGCAGGAAGTGCAGCTCGGCACAGTGTGTGCTGTCCCCTGAGCAGCACCAGGAGCCAGCGGGTCCCAACGCAAGCGAAGGGGAAGGGCAAAGAAGAATTACCCTCACGGAGGGGAGGATTTCACCTCTGCCAGTGACATTCTGCTGTTGTCACCGCCAGCCATAACATCACCCTCTTGATGCAAAATCTAAGTTGACAGTGATACAGGAAAGGAGCCGAGAGGGCAGCCAACTCTGCCCAGCCCTCTTTGTGACCCCCAAATCTCCCATAGCTTCCAGCCTCTGCATGGAGCAGAGCCAGCACCTCATTACCAGGTTACTAAGCAAGTAGGTATTCCTTTTCCAGAGCCACGGAATGATATTTTCTTGCAGTTATCCATCCTTCTGGACAGCTCCGAGGAGGATTTCATTTTGGTCTCTGCTGCATCCTCTTTGGTTCTGAAATGAGAAACAGATGCAGGAGCCCACACCTCCTTTGCAAAACAACACATGCAGCCATAAGCTGAAGTCACCAAACCCTGAAGAGCTTCTGGTGAGAAAGTCCAGGTGCCTTCAGACTCACTGGAGGTGCACTGAGCCCCACTGATCCCTGCTGCCTGCAGCATTTCCAGCTGATATTCGTTCTCTTTGTCCCAGGAAAAGGCAAGCATAGGGCTGGGCAGCAAGGCTTGGTGAAGGTTACTGCTGAGACCTGGCAGAAATGTCACCCAGCAACGCATTTCAAGAAAGATTCATCCCCACGCAGCTTGGCTCCATAATAAAAGTGTCAGAGCAGCTGACTTGCTTCCCCCCATTCTCATTGCATACAGATTTATCCTGTCTCAGGTCTCTCTCCCTCCATAAGCCAGCACGTGCCTTTCCTTTCAATAGGCTGGCAGTGAAACTCAGCCAGCTGAGATCGTAGGGGGAAAGGGAGTACAAGAAAGGTGAAGGCATCATAGGGGGGAAAACACTCAGGAGCCAGGTTTCCCTCTCATTTTGGCTGCTCTCAGTTCTGAAATGGAGGAGGGTGACATGAGAGGTAACTTAACATGGGAATGCTCCAAATTTTTTCTGATGTTCCAAACCAATTCCCCAGCTACCAGGCTGTGTCACCTACCTCTCAGGGAGCTCAAATCCCATTCCTGACAAAACCCATCCCAAAAGGCATAAATATCTCTGAGCCTTCACCCTCCCAGCCAGGGAGCCCCTTCTCAGAGGGCTGTGCATGTGGTGGGCACCCAGGGACTAGGGAGAGGAGAGATGGGGCTCCCTCTGAGTCAGAGTCTCAGGCTGAGAACCAGCTTACCTTCACCACAGAGACGTGATGTTAATGCAGCACCACAGGCAGCCCCTGAGAGAGAAGAGTCTGCAGGGAATTAAAAAAAAAAAAAAGAGAGAGATATTAATGGTCCTTCACAAACAACTAAAAATACCCAGAATGGCCAGGGTTTCTTTCGGATTTTTTTTCTTTTCTTCCCCCACCTTCCGCCCAAAGGAACGTGCCACACAAATTAAAATGATTTACCTCCAACCTGCAAGATAGGACCAGGCAAGGCATCCTTCAGCTGTGAGTGAAAGAGATGGAGCCTGCCTTTGTCAGGAGCACGCCAGCCCCAGGGAGGCGAGGTGGTGGGGGATGGCAGACAGAGCTGAAGGGATCCTGTTGGTTAATTCCCAGTAACTGGGACAGACAGGTCTGTGCCAGGCACCCAGCTGGGGTCCAGGGGGTGTTTCATCAACACAAAGGAGACATCAACAGCAGAAGTGAATCCTGGGCACCTCAACTGCCTTGGGGGGGATGCAGAGTAGGAGCAAAGGGCTGTGGAACAGCTTTCCCTGGAGCAGAGGAAGCCTCTCCTACCACCAAGGCAGCGCTGTTAGATTTGCAAAACGTATTGCAGGAGGCAGAGGCTGTGATACCTCCTGGAGCCATGGGCTTTATCACCCAAGGACATGGTTCTCCTGGCCCACGCCAGGGCACCCACTCAGGCACGTGCCCTAGCACAGGCTTTCTCCTTGCAGGTGAGACAGACAGTGTAATTCTAGCAGTGAGAGCTCATAGGCTGGAGGAAAACCAAGACCACCGCTGCCAGACTATCAGAGCGCCGCTTTGCTGTGTCCCAGCTGTCTCTCCCATCTCTCCCAGCTGGCTGCAGCCAGCACTCAGAGCACTGCAGCCAGCCCCAGCTCTGCAGTGAGCTTCCCCATCCTGTTAACGGCAGGCAGGCGAGAGGCCTGGCAGCCGAGGTGAAGGGCCACTTCATCTTCCTCACGTTCTCCTCTGCTAATGAAAATGTTTCTCCAGCGTGTCCTCGGGAAGGTTTCTTTCAGCCCCAGCCCTCGTGTGATTGAAGGCTAATCTCTGTTACTCTTGGCTGAATGGCAGCCCGTGAGGAAGGTGATGTATTGTGTTTCCCTTCAACTCGACATTTAATGGTGCTGGCAAAAGAAGAAAAAGCACCAGATGTTTCTAGGCTGAGAGTGAACTCCTCCCAAAGCACTGAGAGGTCAGGGCAGGAACAGGGGCCTCGTGGACTGGGAACAGAGGGCACCCCTTTGAATTCCAGCCCGCTTTGAAAGGCCACTTGGCGTGCCAGCATCCTCCCTCTCAGAGGCAGTCCAGCTGATTGCAGTGGTCACAGGAGGCAACAGGTCCTCCTGCCAGCCCATGGGACATGACTGGCCTCCAGTGAACTCCCCATCATCAGTGCTGCTCAGCACAGGGGTCTGGGAGAGAGGCCGAGGTCTAGAGTGCAGACTTTTTGGGAGGAAAGCATGTGACAGAGGCTCAGCACTCACAGGTTCCTTTGGCTGGCTCCAAACTTAGTCACTGAAGCCTCAAGATGTGAAGTCCTTCAATCTGCAATGTTAGCTTCCTTTTAAAATGCTTGGAGACCTCCTGATTAAAAAAAAAAATTGAGAGAAAAAATTAGGGTTGCAATCCTTTCGCTGTTGTGCTGCTCGCACTCAAGGAGACACCTGGCTCCATGACACACTTTCTCCTCTGCTCCACAGCTCTGCAAACACACTCCAGACCGCCCCCACCACCTGCTGCTCTCCTGCTGTTTCTCCCCTCGTTGGAACCACCCAATTGTCTATCATGGCATGTCTATCTAGGCCCTCCACCTGCAAAGCTTTGCAGCTTTTCTGCTCTTTTTTGTCCCTAAAAAACCACTATCAGCATTTGTTGAGGACACCCTAACACAGCATAAACTCTCCTGTTTGCTTTCCCTTCTCCCAGTGGCACTGGTTGTGGGGTGTTTACCATGGACCACACCAAATACATCCCCCAACAGCAAAACCTGGAAGAGGAGAAGAAAGAGAAATTAAGAAAACACACAGGATGAAAAAGAAAAAACTTCCAATTACTGGCAATTAGTTCTACTTGATCACCCACTGTGATCTGTGCCCCAGACACAAATTGCTCTGGCAGGGTGGCACAGCTTGTACCTGCACACACAGTGCACAGGTGAGCACACAGGCTGTTTGGTGAAGGGATTCCAACCTACTTGGGCACCTACTGGGGCTCAGCCAGCTCCAGCCTTTCCGAGGGTCTCATACACACCAGTCAAATCAGAGCTGATGCTCTCCTCCGCTCCCACAAGCCATGGCCCAAGTCCTGGAGCAGAGGCAAGGTGCTTTCTTGGAGCTGAGGCCTGCCATGAGAGACTGCCCAAGGGATGTCCATCCTCATTTCCAGGCTCACCTGTGAGGGTTCTCTGGCAGTTTCTCCTTCCCAGGAGGCATGCCAGCTCCAGAGAGCAGTTGCAGGTGGCACAGCTCTGCCAGAGATGCCTTCCCCCCACGGGAGGACACGCTCTGCTCCCAGCCACAGGGAAGGCAGAGGCACCCAGCATGCTGCCGCAGTGGAGGAGGCACTCAGCCAGCCACTAATGCTTCCTTACTGTCTTGGAGCAAAGGGATGGATTAGCTTTTATTAGCTCTTATGAAGAGCACATCACTCCTGCCCTTTCCTCCTCACACAAGGCTCACGCACAGGCTCAGCTGTGCTGCTAGTGAAGCAGAACCAACTCACCTACGTGCTGGCGGCCCCAAACTCCTCTTGGGTCTTGTATAAATCTTACAGATCTTAAATCTTAAGCAAGCTGGGAGTTGGGATAGAACAATCCTCCTAAGGGTGCTGCAGGTGCTGCCCAGAAGTACTTTAGAAAAGATGGATGCTTGGCTTTTACATCTGGATCTCTCAGGTGGCACCATGCACGGCCTGAAGGAGGGCACGGTCTTCACGCCAGCCAAAGCAAAGCCAAGGCACAGTCCCAGAGCAGAGACCCAAACCCGGGGCTGTTATCTGCGAGATGGTCAGTGGCTTCCTGCCGCACTGTGCTGTACCCCTGACCCCCAGCACCCAGCCAGCAGCGCGGCTGAGGGATGGTGCTGCTCCGGAGAAGTCTCTCTAAAGTCGCTCTGGGGCTTGTTAGCAGGGTGATAAAGGGGATGAATGGCCTCAGAGAAACGCTCTGTCTCCTGCTGTGGCATTCATTATCCTTTAGCCAGGCAATTCTTCACACCAGCCAGGAGCTCTGGGCTGGCTCGTTTATCGTCCGCGGGGGCTGTTTCCCACAAGAGGCCACGCTCGGCACTCGCTGCTCGCCCCAGGCAGCTCAAACGTGCCTGAGGAGCAGCAGCAGGGGCTGGGGCAGAGCGCTCGGGGCTCATCCCCTTCCTCCCACACAGCCAGATTGGCTTTCCCAAACACTCAACTCCGTGACCCGAGCCACAGCTGCCCCCGTCCCCAGATCTGTGCATTTTCAGCCTGATTTCCCAAGGAGTGCAAAGCATATGCAATCCTGCTGCATCAGTCTGTCCTCTGCCCACTCCCCAGCAACTTCTGACACTGCAAACAGATTTCAAGCTGATGTGACAGAGCAACAGAGGTCTTGGAGACAGCCAGAGTCTATAAATTTCATGGGAACAGACCACCAAACAGAGGAGACATTATTAGCACCTTCCAAACTGTAGTGTATCATCCCTTATTAGACATCAGACAATTTGTGTGGGAGAGATGCCATAAATATCCCAGGAAAGGGAGATGCTCCGTTCAGCACAAAAAACTTACTGGACACCAGAGACTCTAAACCCAAACCGTACATCCAGAGAAGATGGGATTTCATGGATCCCACTGCACACCGGACCAACAGGAGAAGGTTTCAGGCCTGTTTGGCTGATAGGAGAGCCAGCCAGCTAAGATGGCACGTTAGCCTTTGGAAAGCCCATGGAAATGGAATGTGTGCCCTTCCCTTGTCCTTCTTTGAGAGACCAAGCCGAGGTCCTCCTGCATTTCCAGCCTTAATTGCCCTCCCAGACTTCTGGATGAGTTCAGCTGCTGCCTAAAGTGGAAGTGACATGCCCAGCTCCAAGGGGAAGAACTGACAGGCAGAGGAGCTCCCTCGCCCCCACAACTCCTCCCATTGCCTTTCCACTGCATGGACAGAGGTTTCACCTTCCAGAAAGACGTTTCATCCACAGACTGCTGCCAGGAAATGCCAGGAAGGCAGCCCAGAGTCCAAGCAGTGCCCAGTGAGCTCTCAGCAGGATCACTGACACATCAAGCTGCCCATCAGAGCGCTGACTGATGGGAGCCCGTTCCCCCACACGCAGGGCCTTGCTGCCCACCAGACCCACACACCAGCCCCAGCATGGGGCTGGCAGGCACCAGCATGGGTGTCCTTCCCCCAGCAGGAAAGAGGAATCCTCAGAAACCCTTCTTCTTCCTTCTGAAGGCTGAAGGGGACTCACCAGCCTCCGTGTTCTCCCTTTAGAGCCAATTAAAGTTCTCACATCACCCAGTGTGATGCAACCTTGCTAAGGCTGAGCCTGGCATTTCAGGGTTGCCTGCCCCCTCTGTGAGAAAGCCAAACCCTATAATGCCATTTGGGGATAGAGCAGGGTGATTCCTGTGCTCGTTTAGGATCTGCACTGATTACCCAGGCGTTATCTGTTCGAAGTGTCATTTCCAGCCTCGGGCATTCCAGAGCCCTGGAGGAAGCTGAGAAGTGACAAATAACCTTTTTCCCCTCCAGCTCATTTGTGACACTATCCCAGCTCGCCAGACACGTTTTGGGACTTCTCTGATTCACCTGGTAAAGGTCAAGTCCCAGGAGATGCCTTCAGCCTAGTGGATCATGTATCACTTGTACCTGTGGGGCTTCAGCTCTGCAAAAAGACAATTTAAACATGTGCTACAGCACATCCTTTATTCAAAAAAAAAAAAAAAAGAGGGATTTACACTCCAGGGGTGGTGACTCCCTGTTCTGCCCAACAAAAGGAGGGATGGGGGCTGAATTCAAGCTTGTGTTCATTAGAGTAGAAGAAAAAAAGAAAAAAAGAAAATCCAGAAATCCAGTCACTCTGTCCTAATTGTTCCGATCCAACCTCTCACAGTGTTGCATTGAGCTAAGGGGCCGCACCTGAAAGTGTGCCAAGAGCGGCATGAAATGTTAATGTTGCAATTAAAACAATATGAATATTGCAGCACTGCTCTGCTGCTTCCCATCCACTGAACAATTCCCACTCAATAGAAGTCAAGTTACATTTCAGGAAATAATGAGGTCTGCTAATTAAGTCTGGCCTAGGAAGACAGTAGTCTTAAAAGGAGAAAAAAATATTCAGATGCCCCCAAAATGTGTACATTTGCTGATTATTACCTGCAAAGGGGAGTCATTAATGCTGCTCAGTGCCAGGATCACAGGTCAGTGCCACTGTCTTATTGCCCACATCTAGAGGAAGTTCTCTTTGTAATGATGAAATGCATAAGTCATGACCTGCCTCGTCCCCAGGCACGGAGCAGGGAATGCCAGGCTGACATTCAGCTGCCACAGGACAGATCCCAGATTATACCCAGGGAAGGGAATTTTCCTCCCCAGCCATTCACACAACTGAGTGACAGTGACACTGGCTTGAGCTGGTGGAAGCCACAGGGAAAGTGACCCCCGGGTCAGTCCTGGCAGGACAAAGACTTACCAGGATCATCTTGTGTTTTAACTCTAAAAAGAGGCAACAGAGGATTCCCCCCTCTGCCCCCTGCATCCATCAGACACAAGCACGTGTTGCAATAACATGAGGACACAGAACAGCCTAGAGACAGGACACATTGGGTTCCAGGGGTCCCAAAGGAAGCTGGCATCAACACATTGCTCCCACGGCCTCCCCATCCTCTTGTTTTTCAGAATATCCCCAAATTTCTTTATCTGGGGCAGTTGCTGGGGCTGCTGCCACGTCTCCCGTGTTGCTCCCAGCCGGGTAACTGCAGGGAGAGGTTGGGCAGGGAGGGTCCATGAGCATGAGTATTTCATGGGAAGAGCAGAAGACTGGGAACAGGCCTACCACGCCATCCTGCTGATCTGATGATGTGTCTTTTTGACGACGTTGCCTTTTCTCTTTCTCAGAGTTTCGGGAGCACACAAGAACCACTCGTCCTCCAGGCCTGAGCTCTGCCATCACTCCCAAGCTGACCGACCCGCATGGAGCTGTCCAGGGGACACAGAGGAGCTCGCTGTGCAAAGAGGAGGCTACAGCAGCCCAGACCTCTCCAACCCCTTCCCTAACCTACTTCCCCAAACTCCAGAGGAAAACTCATCCAATGGAGGGGTGAGGGAGGCCAGTGGAGTCCTGGTTCATTCCTTGGCCTCTGCTGACACTCCAAACTTCAGCCTGTCTTTAATACAGGCAACCTTCGTGGTAAGTTCCAGACAGAGACTGAGCCATGCTAACTGAACTTGGCAAGACAATGATCCAAATCAGGGGGAGCTCAAAGCATCAGGAGGGAAACACTTCATTTGAAAGAGGAGAAAAACCCAGACGAAAAGATCAGAAAGGACTTTCCGGGCCCTGTACTGTCCTAAGGGATTCAGGTACCATTTCTATACCCATCTGTGAGAAGTAAACCTATTTGGCCACCAAGGCATGTCCCCACCTTGTTGCCACCAGCAGCAGCTCACTGTTTTGTGGATGGGTAGGTGGTCTCCTCCCTTCTGACCACTTCTCACTCTATTTCCAGACGAACCAGCACTTGCTGCTACCAAGTGTCTGTTCTGCAATAAAGAGCAATAAACATGCCAGAGTAATTAATGTCTTAACCACTTATTACAATCCTCAGATAATTAATCACAAAAGCTAAACATGCTGTCTCACCCTCCTAATGTGTTAATGCTCTAATTATTATGCCTCAATTAAGGGAAAGTCAGCGCTCCTTGCTTAGAAGTGCATTTTTAATAAGGGTGCCTGAATGCAGGCGAGTCGGAGTGGGAGGCGAGGGGGTGATGGGGGTTAAGGAAGAGGACACCATTTTTAATGAGGTTTCATGGGTGGCTCGAGGCAAGGAATTGACAGCTCCTATCTGGGATCTCACACACGACTGCACGTGTAACTGGGGGCCATCTGTGGTGGCTCCGTGCTCTGCTTCCCGCCAGACTATTTATAGGAAAAGCAGCATGTGGGGCACAGAGAAGGCAGGGACTGGAGATGAGCAGTCACACCACAGATCTGGCCAGCACGAGGCAGCAGAGGTGGCAGCTCTCACAGCAGGCATTAAAGGAGTGGTGGTCTCCTCTATGCAGCCCACTTCTTGCTCTATTTCCAGACAGACTGGCACTTGCCACTGCTCCTCACCCCTGCAAAGCATGCCCACTGCCCAAGCCTCTCCACCCAGCCCTATTTCCGTGGTATTCCTTGCCTCCAATCAAGCTAACTCTGGGACATCTCATGGAGATGATAAGAACAGCCTCAGCCCCCACACACCGGGATTACTCTTGGGATGTGACAAATCAGCTCTTCTGATTTCAGCCACTGCCTGGGTGTTTTCCACAGGTCCCTGTTATCTGAGGGAACAGAAAGCCAAAGAGCACACCACTTGAAAATGCTTGGCTTAGAGATGGGGAAACTGAAGGCCGAAAAGGTGTTCTCCAGGTGGCTTGTGGTGGTTACCAGCCACGAATCTGCCTTCCTCCTGCCCGGCTCTGAACCTTGCTGGATGCTGGGAAACTTCAGGAAGAGGCTCTTGCTGAGGAGGAGCTTGAGCAGACCCTGAAGATGAGCATAGGGCCTGGACCCCTCACCGTGTGATAGCAGGAGAGCCCTGCTGCCCTCAACACACAGCTGTGCACCCATATGATATTTGTGTTTGGGAAAGACTTGCAGGACAAAGTACAGTCAAGGCAAGAATGGCATCACGTCCATCCCAGCCTGCAGAAGCAGTGACCCTAAAGAACAAAGGGCTCAAGGCACTGGGATCACAGAACTCTGCAATGCAGCAGGCGTGGGAAGCAGGAACTGAGATAGCCAGGCTGCAGATCTTAGTACCATACAAAAAGCTGCAAGAGAAGAATGGCTGGAGCCCAAGTCTCCCAAACAAAGCCTATAAAAACTTCTTTTTCCAATAAAAAGCTTTTAAAAGAACTCCCCCGCTAAAGTAGGTCTTCACACACAAGAAAACTCTCCCTAAACCAGCCTGGTTCCCATTCCATCCAAGCCTTTTTAAATTTCTCAGACAAATGAATCACCAGAAGCACTTCCAGCCCAGGTTTGACTGCAAAACGATTGCATTTCTCGAAGAAATAACACACTGTGTAGGTTTGGATGGTTCCCTCTGAGGAATAAGGGAGAGGGAATAAGAAACAAAACAAAGTAAAGCAACCTGGAGGGGACATGAATTTTAAAACCCATGAACAGTTTTAGTTTTCAAATAATCCAAATAAAAAAAAAACGTTTCACATAGTTACTTCCAAAAAAATAATTCTGTCACCCTGATTCTTTGGTGAGGTCTCATGAAAAACAAAAGCGAGCTCTCCACCTCTGACACACCAACCTGACAGCAGCTTGAGTGGTGAAAAAGGGGCTGAGGCCTCCCCACAGAGGCAGCCTGTGGATTCCCACAGGGATGAGAGTTCCAAAAGAAGACACGTGTGTTGGGCCTCTCTCCACACTGCTTTCCATTCCAGCAGGAGGCATGAGCTGTCCAGACTCTCTGCCATCTCTTCACAGAGGATAACCTCAGACATCCAGCTCTAGTTCCCTGCACTGGGCTGGAGGCATCACAGCTCCTTATTCTCAGCAGCTTCACTTGGCTTTGGGAGCTGCTGCATGGAGATTCCAGAACCCACCCAACCTGCAAGACCTGACCACCCAGGACCACCAAAACCACTGAGATCTGAGCAAGCACAGCATCATTAGGAAGATATACAAGGGATATGACACTTTTTGAGGAATTAAAGGATATTTCTGCTGTTGTTTTCACTGACTGGTGGAGTGGAAAGTTTTCTACAGATGTTGGCATCTGTGCTGAAGACGGTGGTGCTCAGACTCTTGACTTCTTTTTTTCCAAACACACAATCCAACTCCCTCAGGCACTGCAAGAAAGTGGCTGACTGCTTCTGTACCTCTCCCTTCTCACCAGTGCCATCAGAGGTACCTGAAAATTCGGGGCATTACTTCTGTTCTGGGGCTAGAAATTTTGGCTTGGTTATCCTAGATTTGACTTATTCCAAACTGTGTTAAGCCAGCTGAACATCCAGTGCCAGGAGTTCTGGAGAAGTTGCCTGGCTCATGTTGGCATGCTGTAGGGTTGGAAAAAGCTGTTTACCTAGGAGACAGTAGTAACACCCAGCTCCTGTGCCAGGTATGTTCCCTGACATGCTCTGGGCCTCATTTTGCCTGAACCCACCACCAGTACGAGACTGGGAATCAAACCTTCCTCCCAGTACAGTGGACCTCACTCTGCCCAAACTGGGCATGCTCCTATTCCCACTGGAGCAGTCAAAATGGAGAGAGTAATTGCCTCTTTACACCTTTCCCATCTGAACTTATCCTAAGTTTCTTGGAGCAAGTCATTGCCCCAACAGCCCAAAATCTGCTCCCAAACCAGCTCACACAAAACATCTGCAGCCAGCAGTCGTGTGGACACATTCCCAGAGCCCTAAAGCAGGGCTTGAACGGGGAGGGCAGCCTCTGGAGAACAGCAGAGGAATCACATGAATAGATAAAACATGTAATGACCAGCAGAAAAAACAGCATCACTGCTTCCCAGAAAAAGACAGCCAGCCCAAGGGCATTAGAGGGCTGGACCACAAAGTTGGTGCCAACTGAGCCCAGATGCCCCAACCCCACAGCCCCCTCCAGCAAGATTTTTTTGAGCTCAGCTTACCCCCTCCCTCCACCCCCTGCCTTTAAGACAGACAGTGTGCAGCATGACAGCTGGGAAACCCAATCTGGTCCAAATTTTGTTACAACCCTGCTGGTTTTTATCCTTGTTTACCAGCATTAATTTTAATGGCTCTCCCTACATTAACTTTGTCCTGAACCAGTTGGAGGAAAATTCCTACTCACTTGCCTTCTGGAGAACAGGCTGGGTAATTTTCCCTTGTCATTTAACAGCCTGCCTGGGCTGCTCAGCAATGACAGCCACGTTGTGCACTGTGTGGAGGGCAATAAACTCCCCAAGGCTGGGGCAGAAGCATTTACATATCCCTGAATACACCGCCCATTCTTTGTCCAGTTTGGGTCTTGGCTTGTGCTGGTCCAGCAAGTGGAAATTTCTTCCTCCTGCTCAGCAGGGAAAGGAACCTTCTGAGCCTAATGGAAACTTCCTCCTCCTCCTTTTCAATGTGGAAAGGAACTACAGAGCCGGCACCAAGGATAAGTAATGTTTCCAGACAAAGTGGCAACCTCCCCAAGTCTGGGAAGCTCTAGGGTGGGTTTGCCAGTGGCCAGTTGAGCCTCATTTTCCCCTGGAATCATTAAAAATGCCTGTAAAACAGATCTGGAAAGAGATAATGGTGCTAGAACGTGCATGGAGAATGTTTCAGAGAAGTGGGGAGCAGGAAGATGCCTCTGCTCTGCAATGCCCAACTCGGGCCATGCTGGCAGAGCTGGGCATCATCCAACAGGCAGTTTCCCTGTTTGTGTTGTCTTGTGTCCCACACACCCTTGTTTACAGCAGGGAGCAGAAGGGAGGATGAGGCAATGCCTGACCTCTCTCTCTCATCTCCGCTCCTTCCAGCCACCATCCTGGCTTCCTGCAGGAGACATCACAGCTCCATCCAGAGAGAAAAAGATTGTCCTTCCCTTTGCTCACCAGATGCTGAGTGTGGTCCCACTCCTCTCTCCAGCACAGAGAGGTGTGGTGGCTCAGACCACAGGAAGGAAGAGGAAACACTCAGGTCTTTCAGCACCTTTCTCTCCCCTCTAAAGAACTAGGTAACAGCTCTTTCCACCAAAGAAATGCAAGGGTCTGATTCAGGCGAGTTGCCAAAGTTTTCTGTCTCTGCCAGCATAAAAAAGGGCCGTAGTTAGAGCGAGTGAAGTTATTTGTTGTATCATATGATGCCCATACTTTAAAAGTACAGATGTTCCCTCCATGCTCCAAGGGGTGATTTGGAAGACAGAGGACTCAAAACCTCCTACTCTATCCAACCACGAGCACCTGGGCTGCTGTAGAGGGAGGGTTGCCATGGAAAGATGAGGAAGGCAGCAGTGAGGTGGCTGGAGTATTCCCACCAATTATCATGAAGAATTTTGACTGCTCTGCTGTGTTTCCTGCATCAGCCTAGCAACCACCTCTGAAATGTTTCTTACACGTCTGAGAAGCTTTAAGCAGGGTCACACACCGAGGAAGCTGGGTGAGCAGGGAGGGCTCGGTCACCAGACAAAGCCCCCTGGGCACGGACACCTCAATTCCTGCTCCAGGAAACTCCTGCACGAGGTACAGGCAGCTGGATTGGATAGACACCAGAGCAGGATGAGGGAAGGGGTGACATGCAGGAGACAGAGCCAGAGCAGCAAGAAGGAGAAGACCTGAAGAAGGAACCAGATGTCCTACCTTCAAGGGGCAGAATAGGGCAGCTTGTCATTGCTCAATTCAGAGGTCCTGGGTGGAGAATCCACGCCAATGGCCATCTCCTGTACATACAAGTGAAATCATCCATGGATTCATGTCAGAGGGACTGCCTCCACCAGGACTCCTGCTACTCTGCCCTAATAAAACAGAAGAAATGAGACCTGCAAGATGTCTTGCACTAAAAGGTTGAGAGACCAAGAGACCACAGCATCCTACCCTCTTCCAGTCCCTGAAGTAATGAGAAGGCAGATATTCCACGTGTGCCATTCTGGCCTCTTCCACGAAAAGGGCACTACAAACTGACAAGGAACAGCTTCTGCCCATTCATTAGGTTCTTGGCATTAACTGATTTCTCTCCAACCAAGCCATAAAACCCAAAGCTGCATGCAAGGAGCATCCTAAAATACCCTTGTAAATCTCAGCCACCACATTCATTAATTACAACCCAGTGATAGTTCAGGCCATTAGTTCTGGATGGTAACTTCATTTATTCCCACGTTAATGCTCGATGTCAGTGGTTATCTCATTACCACTCTATTACTTACCCACTTAATCCATCATTGCAGCCCAGGCCAGGCGGGAGGAGCGGAGCTTGCCCTGCGTCTGTCGGGAGACGATGCATCAAAGTGCAGAGCACCCAGGAATCACAAACAAAGCACTTCTAATCTGCAGCTGAGGTTATAACTATTAAGAGGAGGAAATGACACAGATGAGTGTTGTCAGGAACACAAACACACTCCAACATTGAAAAATTGTGGATATTGAGGATTGAGTTACCTATTAAATCAGAGCCAGAAGCTTCGGAAAGAATGGAAGCAATATTAGCACTCATGTAGAAAAATGACATCAGCTCTGCCCTCCTCCTCCTCGGACTCTCATTCCTCCAAACCCCAGGTTAGATTCAAACAGTTTCTGCCTGTTAAGCAGTTTGAAATGGCGAGTCAAAGTATGGGCACTGGGAGCTGCTACCTGCTGAATGCTCCAGAAAACACGCAGGCATCGTTGCAGAGACCACGAGCTCTGTCAGTGAAAATACACCTCAAATGTGTACAGATACCATAGTTCCTGGCACTTCCACATGTACTTGTGTGGTGAGCAAGCACTTCCAAAATTGTGCTTAACTGCATCTAATACACCCCTGCTTGTCCAGGACTTACTCCACCTGCTGATCCAGTCTCATGGGTCTGACAAGGGTGTTTCAGCCTGGCGAGACCAACAGCCTTTCCCTGTCACGTTCCCTCCTTCTTCCCCCCAAACTGTCTTGCTGGAGACAGCATTTCAATCTTCCCCTGCTTGACTCAGAAAAAGGGAAGCTGTTTTTATGTTGACAGGCTGTGAAACCAAGATGTGGGCTGGGGAAAGGGTTCAGAGGGACATTTCCCTTGCA
This sequence comes from Corvus brachyrhynchos, assembly GCF_000691975.1. Taxonomy (NCBI): domain Eukaryota; kingdom Metazoa; phylum Chordata; class Aves; order Passeriformes; family Corvidae; genus Corvus; species Corvus brachyrhynchos. The sequence continues at coordinate 1,330,442 of NW_008238635.1, forward strand.
GCAACACAGCTTCTCTTCAGAGCAAACAGAGCACTTCTGCTCTATCCCAGTTTGAAGCCCATACACTAGGGCAGGTGTCTGGTTTTCACTGCTTCCAAATGACATGATATAGGAAGAAGACACAGCTCCAAGATGATGTCAGTAGTAAAATAGCAATGATTTCCTCTGTGATCAGTACCACCCCCCCCCCAGGCTAACGTGCCTGTGCTGGCAAAAGCAGGCTCTAAATGGTGCTGTGCCAGAACAACTGACAGGGCAGGTCTGCGAGATGCCACCATCAGATGTAATTAAAACACCTTTGCTGCCCTGCTTTCCATTCTCTCAGCAACAAAATCCATTACAGAATGCAGTTAGAAAATGATTTAAAATGTCCCTGAAGCCAAGTTGTTGACACCAGTGTAGACAGATGGATTTTGATACACCCTTGATTAAACAGCTTTCTGCAAAAGGCAAAGAGGGCAGGAAGGGAGCTGGGTGATGAGCTGGAGGACCATCCTAGAAACAGGGGCTGTTCCCCAGGGAAAACAAGTGCTGCTGCAGGAGAAAGATGCCCCATCAACCAGCCAGAGGCTAAAACAGCCTCATCCCCCTGGGAATCAGGCTGCAACCCTTTGCTCCAGTACCAAGCTCCTGCCCCTGTGCTTCCTGCCCAGTCGGGCTGGCAACACCACACGCATCACTCCTTCTAGCCTCTGATGCAAGGCTGCAGGGAAAACAAACAACAGAAAGCCTCACACAGTGCTCAGCCCCTAGCAGGGCCAGCAGTACTTCCATTTCCCACGGAGCTGTGCATGGCAGTGGGACTCTCCAGGATGCAGTAGGGTACTGTCTCCAAGAACAGTTTTCCCCCCAGGCATTCATGACATCTCTCTTCCTCATTCTCTCACACACAGATGCTCTTGCACTGATAAGGACTGAACTCCTTTGGCAGAGGGGGGCAAAGATAAAGCCTTCTCCCTGGCCATCTATTTATATCAAGCTAGTAGGAACTCGTTATCTTCAAGGTCTCTGGCACACAGGGCTGCAATCAGCCATCAAGTTATTAGGGGTGGGCAAAAAGGAGCCAAAACCACATTAACCCTCTTTTGCCAGGGAAAAAAGGCAAGAAGGAAGGGTGTTACAACAGAGCGTGGGCAGCTGCCCTGTCCAGTTGTTAGAGAGAAGAAATCCAGGGACAGAGGGTTAAGGACGGCTCAGAGAACAACCTGAAGAGCCAGAGCTGAGGTGAAACACCTCTTGAGCGAGCACAGAGGCTCTGCAGGCCAGGGTGCTGCAGGCACAGGTGTGGGTTGTAGAGCTACACAAACTACTGCCCACTGCTTACCAACCCCGTGCCATTCTGGCCACTCTGGTGGCCGAGTGCTCGGAAGCTGCTGTGACCTGGCAGCAAAGGTTTGCAGGCAAGTCCCATGAAAAAAAGGGGCTTTCCCATGAAATATTCCTCAGGCTTTGAGTACAAAGATTTTTGGCCAAAGACTCCAGATCAGGAAAGAATTATAAATCAGAAAGTAGAAGATACTCAGTATCACCAGCTCCTGCAGTAATAAAGCCCCTGTTCATGCACAGCATTAATCTGTCATTACTAATGTACATCAGATGGTTCCAATTTCCCCTGCTCCCTCTCATGGCCTGAAAGAAACTGAAGCAAGCAGCAAGAACCCTCTTATTAAATAATAAGCATCTACCTTATTATTTCTCTGGAACATGCCTGTGATTGCCCTGTGCAAACCTGACCCTTGGGAACCCTCAGCTGCTTCCTTTTATAGGCAGTTTGAGACTTGAGGTGACTTTTGGTGCCAGCCCTGCCCAACGCAGTGCGGGTTCATAAGCACAGTACCACTGATCCTCAGACCTGCACACAGCTGAGGGGCTGCCGGGCTCCCTTCTGAGTCATCAGAAATTCAGCCTCGAGTTAACCAGGGCATGGCCCAGGCACCACTGCGGCTCCACCTTCCCTGCAGCCACTTAGTCTGGGTAAGGATAATCCTGTCTCCAGCAAGAAAGCAAGCGTTTGAAAACCACGCTCCCCAGTGCATTTCAATTATCAACGTTTTTAAACACGGTTTCACACCCTGTGAGAATACAGTCACACCTCAGACAGGGCTGCCTCTTCACAGGGTATCACAGCCACTTGCAGACCCTGAGAAAGGCTGGGGGGGAAGAACCTTTATGCTAAGGATGCCTTAAGCAAAGCCTCACATCTTTTAAAACGGGGCGAGAAGGTCACATTTACTGCTTAGCAACTTTTCTCTCCCAAAACTTACTGTGGCTGTGTGGGCACCTGCACACAGAGCTGAAGGAGGGGCTGCTCCTTGCCTTGGTTTCTGACAGTCCATTCAGGAGCTGACAGCTGAGCATTTTATTCCCCCTGCAAACAAAACACATCAGTTGAGCACCGCCAGGGAAGGAGCAGGACCAGAGCAAACTCCCAGAAAAAGCCTTGGCAGTGTTCCTCCTGCTCTGTGGCTGCGAGTGAGATGGAGGAACGGAGCACGACACATGGAGCAACAGAAGCTGAACACACGTGTTACTGCAAGGAAAATGAACAATATCAGAGGGGAGGGGGGGAGGGGAAGGCACTTGCTAACAAATATTTATTAAAACACAATCTTATCCTCATCTGACCCTAATTCTGATGAAGGAAAACGGGACAGACTGGCACCACTGCCGGGGTGTTCAGGCGGTGGCACTGACCATCCATGTGTATAATAATTGCCCAGGAGGTCCCACAGCCACCCCCTCGCCTTCCCTCCAGCAACCTGAGATGTGTCACTTCACATCACCCCCCCGTGGCAGGGGGGTTGGAACTGGATGATCTTTAAGGTCCCTCCCAACCCCAACCCTTCTGGGATTCCATGACTATTTTGAGGCCACTCAGCCCCACTCTCCAGGCTCCCAGAGTCCTCTGACAGAGTCAGAGCATCTTCCAGTCTCAGAGCAGCCAGCTCTCTGTGCATCCTGCTCACTGTGGCCTGTCAAAAGGACACTCAAGTCCTGCAACCCCCGCAGATCTCCTTCCCCCCACGTCTTCTACAGAGATCACCAAGGGATGTGCTTCCCATCCCAGCAAGCCAGCATGCTCCATAAAGAGGAGGGAAAAATCTGCAGACCTCAGGGATTTGGGGGCTTCAAAAACCAACAAGCTTAGGACCCAAGTGTGCCTGCCCTACTGACAGCTACGGCACTTCACAGGAGCACAGGGAATCATGGCTGGGGTTGGAAGGGACCTTAAAGATCATCTGCTTTCAAGCCCATGCCATGGGCAGGGACACTTCCCATTAGACCAGGGTTTGGAGGCCATAAGCATAAGAAAGCTTGGGAAACCTAGACACGTGCCAAATGGTTGGAGAGACTCCTGAAATGGCTCAGCAAGCAATGAGCTTGGTGCAGTGTCCCCATCAGTCACTGCCTATCAAGCCTAATCCCATGGCATAGTAACATTCCTTGAATATGCTTTACATTTAAAAGATAATGAAGAACCAGGGCGAAAAAAATGCTGGGATGGAAGAGAAGAGTTGAAATTCAAGCCCTGTAAGAAGCCCTAAAGACAAAAGCACATTTCACATTCTGAAGTCTGTAAGAGAGTTGATTTTCTGTTCCTCAGCTTCAATCACCCCTTTGCTAGTGAGATTTGGCACTAGCCCAGGTCTCCTGAGGAAGCAGAGGCGAGGATTTTCCGAAGGATTTGTCACCCACATCTCCTCCCACAACGCTTCCTTGGGGGTTTTTTAATGAGAAAGGCCCTCCTTTGAAAAAAAAAAAATCTGCCTTTAAAAGATGAGGCCATGCCCACGAGAAACCCCAGGGCAGTATTTCTACCTCAACCCCAGCTCCAAGCCCCTGCTTGCCTGCAAGCCCTGCTGCCCTCCACCTGCTTAAGGAGGATGTTTTCATTATTGTTCAATTTGCAGTGAGTTTAGATTCACGTCCTTCATTGGATTATTTTTATATTTCATGTCCTCTCCTCTCCTCTTCTTCTTTTTATAGACTGGTAATCCAAGTCCCTTGGCAAGGCTGAGTAATCTTGATCAGATTTTAATCAAAGTAAGCCAGATCCTCAGCTGCCAGTATTGATGCATCTGCCTTTAAATATTTGAACGACACCGATTTACCCCAGCGAGGCGCAGGCCCCATCCGTTCAGGAAATTTAAATTCCTTCCTAGGCATCAAGCTAAAACAACAAGACAGAACAAGCAACCTGCTGCGAAGGGGTTTTAGTTCATAAAACCAATACCCAGGATTTCAGAACTAAATGAAAATCTGAGATAATCCCTCCCCAAATCCAGCCTGGGAAAAGCACTCCGGACAGATAAGTATCGAGTAACTTCTTAAAACACACTTTTTTCCTTTTGTAAAAGCTTTCATCAAGTCAGAGCCAAAGGGAAATTACCCACAAGGCCTCATTCCTTGACATGACACAGAGAACTCATGTTTTCCACCCGTAGAAAATGCGTATTTTACCCAGACAGGCTCCTCCAGGATGGACCTGCTTCTGCTTTGTTCAGCAATGACCCTTGCACCACTGCCAAACCCCAAGCATCCAAAATCAGCATATTAGTGGGAAAATAATGAGATTTCTGGAATACAAAACGTTGGCTCCATTTTCCTTACCTTCAAAGATGATATCTGCCAGCTTCCCTCCACAGATTAGAAAGCAAAAGAAAAAGCACTTAGATGAAAAAGAGTCTCATCTAATCGCCTGACTCCAGGAGATGAGTTTGAGGTAGAGACAGGGGCTGTCCCACAGAACTCATCAGTATTTGGACTGCAAACAGTGCCCAAGCGGTGCCAGAAATAGATGATTGCCTCAATTACACTGCTAAAGACAAGAGAAGCCAGTTATCCTGATTTCCTTACCCAGCTGGGGTAAGTGAACTCCTGAGAAACAAGAGGGATTTCGCAGGTTCTCTGGTCATTTCCACTGTGACAGGTGTTACACAAGCATCCCCTGAGGAGTTACACCGGCGCCTCATAACACATCTGCATTTCCACCCCTACTGCTAGAATCCTGAAAGGCCTTCAGGGTGTGTCAGATCCACGCTCTGTTGTAGGCCCAGTCCTGAGCAGGGGGGAGAACAACTCAAGGATCTCAGTCCCTCCTTCCCTCAGGAGGGTGAGGGCTCCTACTCACCTTCTCCAGCTGTTGGCTGGACCTGCCCTTCCTTCCACCTCCAGCCAGGTTGGCTGACAAGCAGGCAGGCTGGGATCAAATCCTCTCCTGTTTGTGACTCTTATCTGCCATCCTGCTTCACAACTAATGCCTCAGCTTTGCTCTCCACACCCCAAAGTCAGGAAGGAGGAACAAGACCAGTGAGGAGCAGCTGAGGGAGCTGGGGTTTGTTCACCCTGGAGAAAGAGAGCCCCAAGGGGGATCTTCTCACTCTCCACAATTCCCCAACAGGAGGCTGTAGCCAGGTAGGGGTCAAGCTCTGCCCCCAGGGAATAAAGACAGGACAAGAGGAAGCAGCCTCAAGCTGTGCTAAGTGAGGTTTAGATCAGCTATTAGGAACAATTTCTTCACTGAAAGGGTGTTCAAGCACTGGAACAGGCAAACCTGGAAAGTGGTGGAATCACCATCCCTAGAAGTGTTCAAAAAACCTGTGGATGTGGCACTTGGGGCCATAGTTTAGTCCACAAGACCCCGGGGGGCTTTTTACTGCTGGGTTAACGGTTGGACTTGATTATCTAAGAGGTCTTTTCCAACATAAAAAATTCTGTTAGTTTATAATCACCCTTGTGCAAGAGCCCAGCTCCTGAACTGCACTTGGATCCACACCATGTCTTCCATGCAAGTCCAGTAAAACCAGTGACCATTCAACTGAGCAAATACTACAGGATTAGGTGCTGCCCTGCGAGGGACAAAGCCATGGGACAGTGCCCTTAAGATGTTATTACTCATTAAGGGGACAAAAAATGAGCTGAGACTTAAAAAAAACCATTAAGTCTGCTGATGGCTTTAAGGGGAAATTATAAAAAAAAGCAGAGCTAGGGATGAGGAAAAACCAAGGACTTTGTTTCTTTCCCCATGGCTCCTCCACAGTTCTGTGAGGAGAAGAGTGCTCCAGTGGACACAACCCCACCAATTTCACCATTAAGAGGCACATTAAACCGGCCCGTGAACAATCTCACGAAGGAAAGTGTATGGAGGAGCATCTGCAGGGGGGCTAAGGAGCTCCAGCTCCTGCAAGCAGCGGGCATCTTTTGTCCTTTCACATTAGCTCACCCGAGCATCCCTGATCCGAGACACAGGTTCTGCAGCAGATGGCCTTATTAGTGTCCATGTGTGGTGACAAGGAGACCACAACAGGTGGCCCAGACAGCAACCAGAGCACTTCACCCCACTTGCCCCAGAAAAGGTTCAAGATCATGCCAAGGGCAACCAGGATCAGAGCACAGAAGAGACGTCACGTGCAAGTAGTCCAAGGCACCCTCGCGTGCCTTCCGGGCTGTTAAAGACTCAGCTGGAACACATTGTCCAGTTTGGGATACTGATCTTCCAGACGGTGTGAACAATTGGAGACAGTCCAAGAGAGACAGACAACAGTGACTGGAAATCTCTACAGGAGACAGTTGGCAAGGAGGGGTGGAAAGCATTTGTGATGCTCAGTCTAGAGAGGATGGAGACATGGTTACAATCTTCAGACAAACAAAAAGGAAAGGGGCGGGAAAAAAATAAAAGCCATCCACCTTTCCCCATCTGTGGAAGGGACAAGAAGTCCTGAGCTTAATTTAAAACAAGGAACCTTTCAATCAAATGTTAAGAAAAATTTTCCAAGTGCACTGACAGCAAAAGTACTAGACAGTTGTCAGAACTCTATTGCTTTCCTCCAACATCCACTGTTAAATTAAACCCTTCGGGCTACGCTGCAGAAGTCCCCATAATTCAGCCACGAGGCAGTCAAGAGAGTTACGAGCTCATTCTGCACTGTGACGTGGGGAATGGATAGTCCAACGCCAGTGAAAAAGAAATTAATTTCCAGCCCATCATAAAAAACACCAAAAAAACAAAAAGCCACACAGCAGCTGCTGCTCAGAGGGACCTTTAAAAACCCTTCCAGTGTGAAAAGGCCAGCAAGGGAGGGAGCGGGTGTGTGCTTCCAGGGCTGGCAGGAGCTGGCGAATGGAGAGGAGAAATCCACAGCAAAGCTGGGCCTGTTAAGCCTAGTGGGAAACAGGAGAGAAGAGCAGAGCAACAACGCCCACCTGCTCTCTGGAAGGTGACTCACCCACCATGCACTGCCCCGCTGTGCCGCTGGCAAGAGGGGAATTGGGCCCTCACAGCATCTTCCAGAGCCTGGGATGCTCTCTGCTCCAGCACACGCAAGCCTCATGCTGAGCTGGTGGCTCTGTTCTTAATGCATCTCCAGGTCAGGCCATTTCCGTGCTGGAGCTCAGGACTGAGCTCCCAGGCTGGCTCTAGCACTTGGTGGCTGCCAACTGCCAGCTCAATGCTGGGTGCTCTCAGAGGAGGAAGGGTTTTGGGATGACCTTGGTTTTGTCCATGTCCAGCCAAATAAAACAATACATACACTTATATATCCAACCAAATAAATCTCAGGTACAGAAGCTTTTCAAGCCTGAGGCCACGCTGCGTACCCTCAAGTTCTTCTGAACTCTACTTGGAACATGGGAAGGAGCCCAGGATTTGCGCCACCCTCCTTGGATTTGGGTCCTAGCTGCCTGATGACCCCTTGTGTGAGTCAAAAATACAGTCAGTTTTCTGTCTGCCTCATCATGGGGCTGCCCTATTCCAGATACACTGGCTGGAGCCAATTCCTGCATCATATCTTCAAATTCACCCAAGCCAAAACTTCTTGTGCTCTGTCGCCCAAATCTCTCTGAAATTCATCTCTTTGTGTATTTTTGGTTGGATCTGGAATCCAGTAAGCTGAGAGATGCTTGGAGAAACCAAACTCTGGCTAATTGCTTTAGCGCTCATCAGAAAACACAGCATGATGCAGATCCAAGATAAAGCACAGATCTCACGGAGAGTCCCCTAGTGATGCAGATGCGTTTTGCAGGAGGTTTCACTCCAGATCAAGCCATTCCAGAATGACAGACCCATTGAATGAATTTCAAACCCATAAAAATTCCTCCTTTCTCCTCCCACAATGACTTGTGCTTGTGTGAGGCTTGGCTCAGACCATCACGCTCACTGTACTTGCAAGACTAAATGCAGTCAAACTCAGCTCACGTGAGAAGAAACTTCTGGACCTGTTCCACCACTCCTTTCCTCGTGTGCAGCACAGAGATGCCCGGAGACATGTTTGCAGTGAACTATTATCCTCTGCACTCTGTGCACTCTGCCTCCTGCTTTGTTTATAGAGACTTTGGGGAGATTTGTGGGCCTGGCGATGAATTATAGGGAGGAAGACAAACATATTTTACTGTTCTGGGCAAGGAGTGCTGGAATCCTGCGGACATCTGGAGGAATTATTTGCAGAAAATTAATGCTGTTTGTCATTTGCATGATGAACTTCTGGATCTCAAATGAATGATGGGAAGAAACCGGTGGGAGATGCTCATTATCCCTGATGGAGTGAAGCCCCTTGACATGATGCTAAGGTCGCCATGATCTATGGACCTGCTGACTGACAAATCTGAGAGCTTGGGAGTTGAACACACAATATAACTGGGGGCGTAAGCGCTCTGCCACATTAAATGCCGAGGCGTTAATAATTGTTGCTTTGCCTCTGATTGCCGGAGTTTCGGATGCGCTTGTTCTGGCTGTCTCACAGGGCACGCACCTTAACTCCTTACTGACTAATTCCAGAGGAGACGGAATGCAAACACACCTGCACGTATCCAGGCAGACCCACAGATTAAAGCTTGTAGGCTGTCTTGTTTCTCTCCTGATGTGCCTTTGGGGATTGTGCTCTCAGCAGCTCCCTGACAGGTTCCCCACCTCTGCCTCGGCAGCAGTTACGAATCCCGGGTGGGGGCAGATGATGTGCCATCACCAACCCTGAGCTCAAACTCACAGCACGGCAGAGAAGTCCTCAAAGTTTTCCCAAAGCTCCAGTGCGGCACACCTCATTCTTCTGCACGTTAATGTTTGCTGCTTGGGAGCCAGCTTCATGTTCCCTGCAGCTCTAATGTGCCAGGGAGGAGCTCTTGGAGAGCTGGGAGCACTGCTAGCAGGGTGGCACGGACCCAGAAGAAACAAGCCTGGGAGATGTCATCTTGCCTAGGACATGGCTCCTGGTCTCTCAGCAACCCAGCTTCTTCCTTTAGAAAGATGAAATATTCTATGATCTGTTCCTGAGTTGTTGCTTTTAAGACTTCTGAGTGTTTCCCAAAGTGGGGGGTGAGTTTCCCTCTGCTTCCCAAGGAAAGAGGCAGAGCTGGGGTGCAGAAGGGATGGGAGGTCTCGCCAGGGGAGCAGAGGGGATGCATCAGCTGTGGCATCCTTATTAAAGGAGAGGCAAGGAAAGCAGAGGGCACCTGGGCTCAGAATAAATTCACTGTCTCAAGTGCTTTTGTAAGCTCCTCTGAATTAACTTCCCAGTGCTTTCACCCCTGTCTCCAAGCAGAGAGAGCAGCACGCCCCTTCCTCACTGGGCGCTGGGAAGATGAATTCGCAAACATTTTTAACGCAAGAAGGCAGAAGAATGTCTAACTGGATGGAAGACATAAGGAAAACCCCAAGAGTTTTGGGCACCAGGAGCAGCCCACAATTGCCACACGATGAGGAAAGCAAGGTGAGTCCTCTGCTGCTGACGGCAGCCTCCCTGGGAGCACAAGGGGGCAGGGATCTGAGCAGGGATAGCTACACTGACGGTATTTCCAGTGCAAAGGTGCTGCCAAAATCCGCTGACGCCTTTTCTGTTATCAAAGGAAGCGCCGTGCTGATCAGCACGGGCAGAGAAATCCAGCCCCTTCCTTTCTGGAACACCTCGAGGCCATGATGTGATGAGCCAGCAGATGGGGCAATGCAGTCTGACCTCACCTGGGAGACAGGGAATGAGAGCGACCCATGGATTTGGGGCAGGCACGGGAGAGCCAGCACAGAACCCACCAGTGGTCTGGGAACAACTGCAGCTCGGGGGATGGCTCCGCTCCAAGCTCTGTCTCTCCTCACCGGGACTGGAGCTGAGACAGGGAAGAAAAATGAGCATCTGGAAGTCCATATGAATAAGCTAATGCCGCAGGGCTGTCAGTCATGTGCTAATACCCTTAGCTAAAGAAACATATTGATCCTGATTGCCTGGAATTGCACTTGAAAAGGGCTGGGTGACATTTCCAAGGAGACACGAGCTACTTTCAAGTCAATTAGCGGCATTGGAGGATTCATGCTGAGGGGACGCACTCACCTCCGAGGAATGCCAGGAGAGAATGAGAATTGAATTAAGCCTTTTCATACACCGAGAAACAAATCCTTTAATGGCCTGTAACAGCTGACAGGACACCCAGGGTCGCCAAAAGCATGCTGGCAGCAGCTAGGTGAAAAAGTTTCCCTGTGATGAAGCTGAGGACTGCAGAGCAGCTGAATCACTGCAACAGGCCCAAGAGGGAATCCACAGGGTAATCCTCTAAACAAGGGAGCAGAGGGAAGCAAAGTTTAAGTTCCACTTCAACAATGCAGGTAAAGCTCTTCATTCCTCTCCAGGTACCTGATCTCCCTCTGGGCTCAACGGGAATGTCACAGCCAGCACATCTTACGTACCACTGAGCATCGTGCCCCTTGTGGAACAGGCACTTAAGTGAGGTCTTCTGCCCTGCTGCCTTCCCAAAAATACTCCTTCCTCCTATGGATCCCAAAGCCTCCTTCAGAGCCGAGGACCCCAGGCAGGTTTGAAACCACCACAGCAAATCCAAAGGCAGAGAAATCAGTGTAACTCTGCAATGCCTCTGGTTTTTCTATTTGCGGGTGCTCTGACCCATATTTAGTTTCCATGGTTCCTCTTATGTTCCTATAAACATGAGGCTTGTACCTGAATTCAAGGCTTTCTGGACAGTTTTACAGAGATGATTTCCTGCTCTCTCACAGCAACTGCAGTCATTCTGTCTCACAAGCCAGGGAGCAGAGCCCTTCGATCCCTGTGCAGGAGGGAGTGAAAGCCTTCCAATCCACCCGCAGGGTGAAAGTGACCCCACCAGCTACAGACTGGCTGAGGCCTCAGAACTGAACAGGTCCCTGGAGTATTTGAATCTTCCTGAGTACGGCACAGGAAAATGAAAATGGACAGAGAAGCCATCGCACAGGTTTTCTCCAGCCTCAGTTCTGCAACCTCTCAGACACTGTGGGCATCCCTGTGATAGCATCTCTCAGCCACGAGCCCAAAGCCATCTTCAACACACCAGTGACATTCAGAGGCCCCAGAAATGCCACCATGTTCTTATGAGTGTTGCCACAGCCCAGGGAAAGCTGCCCGTTGTCCCCACCTTCCAAAGCCAATTAGTTTAGCTAAGCCTAAAACCCCAGTCATGTCCTCAGACCCTTCCTCATCCACACACCTACACCAGGGATGCTGCACTACGAGCTCTAATGGGGCTAATCCTTCCATGCTGCAGCAGCACAAGTTTAATAGTGAGATTTTTTTACCCATCCTCACCATGATGCAGGTTTTCCTAGTCCAGTACAAACCAAAACCCTTTTGGTGTTCCCCTGGCTTTCCCCCCTCCCCTCTGCTACACTCCTGAACTGAATGATAGAGACAGACAGCTCCAGGCCCAAAGGAATTCAAACGGAAGTTGTTGTTCTCAACTCAGCTGAAGAGAAGAGCCTGTGTTTATAAACCTGCAGGCTTCGAGCAGAATAAAAGAATCTCCTAATAGCCCCTGCAGACAGGAGACTTGGGAAACGGATCCTCCCATGGGTTTGCCATGGAGCACCCCTCGAGTTTTTAACCAAGCATTTTCTCATCCGAGTTTCTTATATGGCCAGTGATTTTCCAGAGAGAAAATGAAATCAGAATTCTGGCACATCTGAAGAGTCCTGCAGAGCCAGAGCCCCTGTTCTTTTGGTGGCACCTCAGACCAAAAACGTCTATCCAAAGCACAGCCAAAACCCTTAAGAAACCCCTTTTTTTCACTAGAACAACAGAGTGCAGCGTGTCAGGCTCATTTTGCAAGGACTGCTAGGAGCCTGGATCTCAATTAAAGCTCCCAGGGCTCAAAACAGTCTTTTGCAGTATTTGCAGCCTGTAACATAAAGCATGGGTCATATTACTGAAAGCACCTGAGAAACACAAACGGCTGAGGCTCGGCTTCAAAGTGACCCTTGCTTCAACACCCACTTCTTTTCTCCTGTGGATGGAAAGTGGTTAAAAGCAACACATAAGTACCACTTAATGCTGAAGAAGTCGGTCAGACCACACCGATGCTTACAGGTAGAGAGCTGACGCACACGAGTGACTTTTCCAAAGCCATACAGTAAATCCAAAACACAACTGAGACTTAACCTCGGGTCTTCCAAACCCCTCCCTTCCCCCCCAAACCATTGCACTTTGCTTTCTGCTCGCTAATAAAAGCCAGCTGAAGGGATATGGGATGGCTGCGTGGACACACTCAGCAAGCAGTGCTCTAGGGAGGAGTACAACCGAGAGAGAGAATCCATTCCCTCTGTGAGATGGGAAGAAAGCAGAGGGGCACAGCAGGGTGCTCCTGGCAAGATGGGAAGGAAAGCAAAGGGTTGGTTTTTTTTGTCTTTACTGTGAAGAGATGTCTGCATTTCCCTTATTAACAGCAAGGCTCAGCCCTAGCTAGAGAACAGCAGGAGAGGCTGAAAAATGGGATCTTTTCAAAGAACCATTTCTCTATAAGTATCAAGCATGAGCTGCTGCCCGTGAAAGCAGCCCATTACCTTTCTGGGGTGCTCTCACCCAGCCATACAGGAAGCCAAACTGATGAAATGATCCTTTCTGGGTTTCAAACAAAGCAACATCATCTCCCCAGCCACCAGCAGTCCAGAAGATGCCACTAAGGGACTAAAACATATAAGAAAGTCAAATTTGGTTGTCCCAGCATCTGTGGGGGCAGAGGGGATGGTTCTCACTTCCAGGTCTGAAGGACCGCCATCTCACCTGTATGGAGATGCCACCATATGTGCTGACCTACGTGACCATGTTTTAATAAAAGGAGAAGTAGCTCCCTCTACTGCAGAGCACCACGTGCAGAAGGGGCCGACCCAGCCACCCTCAGCCCCGGAAAGGAGTCTGCCACGATGGCAGTAGGGTCACGGATGCCGTAGGATGGGAACGGGGACAGACAGAGGTACCAGAGGGAGATGTGCTTAACAGGCCAGGTGATGAGCTGCTGGCTTGAGGGGTAGGTGGAAGGGGGAATGACCAGGTGTCCGAGGAAGCTGGAGGGATGGGAAAAGGGGAAGACTTTTAACAAGTCTTAAAGCTGTTTGTTCTGGCCCTAGCTGCCATTATGAATTTCTTCTGACCTTGGCAAAGATGATGCAAAATCCAACCCAGTATGAAGTGGAGGACTCAGGTAATTTTTTTTTCCCCAGCCAGCTTCAATTCTCATCAAATCCCAGTTCACCCCAGCAATCCCTATCACAGAAGTCTCAGTGACCCCAGGAGACAACATCCCTGCACTGGGAAAGCACTTTAAATACACACACACAGCCCAGGGGCAGATCTTCCCACTACCTTCTCATGTCTATGCCTCAGGGCTCAGCTATGTCTTCTTACATAGATATTTTTATGGAGGCAGAGGAATTAAGCTTTATTAAAATACAGGCTGTGATTCTCTCTGTCACATGCACCCACGACACGGGAGTTCAACGTGACATGTATCACCAGGAGGGCTACCAGTAAAATTGCAAGAACTAGTAACCAGGAGAGCCAGGTTCAGGCCAGAGGCAAAGAGAAGACACAACGTGACGAGGGGCTGGATATCTCATATTGCTCTCACGTGTGTCCTCGGGTCAGGTGTGGAGCACAGACAGTGAGGCCAGGCAGCAATGAAACAATGCTGATCATGTTTCCCTTGCCCTGTGCCATTCATACTCTAAGGCTGTTCCAGCTGCAGCCACGTGCTCCCCACACAGCCACAGACAGAGAGGATTTCATTCTCTCTAAAGCTAAATCTCTAATCCAAAAACCTGTGGATAAAAAAACAGGGTTGGGAAAGGAAGCAATGACCAGCTTTCAACACCCAAAAAAAGTCTGCACAACCGCCTGGGTGCCAATAGGACAGAGATAACGATATTGAAGTGAATAAAATCAATTGTTCTGTAAGAGCTTTCTGGGACCATTAGTTAATTAAGTTGCCAACAGATAAAGGTCTGTACAAAAACCTCTGATCACCTTCAGCACCCAAGATTAAAGAGGACTGGTGTCCACCCCCTGCCTACCTGCAAAATCCCAAACTGTTCATTCTCTGGCTGCTCTCTTTCACAGAGCAGCAAGAGTTAAAAAACAAATCCACACTTCTTCTGCAAAAGCAAAGGCACTGCCAAGCACGGGAACACCAGGGAGAAGGCAAGCACGCGGCTTGCAAGCTGCCCAGCTTTATTATTTCTTGAAACAAAGACATCTCAGTGCAAATGTTTTTCAAGAGGTGAAAGAGATGCAATAACTGTGATGAGTCCCTTTCAGACACATCCACCCTCCTTTTGGGACCATCACTTGGGAGATGATGAGCAACTTTTATTGCTTTGCCCATCCCAGGCCGCACTGCCCATGACCTCCCGCCATGACGAGGGAAACACGATCAGCACTGTTTCACTGCTGCCTAAATCCACCTCCATGCCCCCACGCTGGAACTAGGTGATCTCTAAGGCCCCTTCCAACCCAAACTATTCTAGGATTCTGTGATCCCCAGCCCATCAAAAGCCACATTCCAGCTTTCCCCTTAAATGTTGAATTGGCCTCATTCTGCCCCAGGGAATGGCAAACCTACCCGATCTTTGCTGCGCTCCTGTGGCCTCAGCAGAGTTAAACTCAGGTAGGGTCCCCTTTGGGAAAGTGCTCCCCTCCATAAGGTGAACTGAAAAGGAAAAAGGGATTTGGAAGCCCAAGAACAGATGGGAGCAAAGAGGGACTGTTCTCTAAAGACCTTCAGTGACAGGGTACTGAACAGGGTATATTCAGAGCACCATGAGGCTTGGCAAACAGGAAAGTCAGACTCCAATTACCTTTTTAACCACCCCTGAAGATGCTCCAGGACTAAGCATTGCTATCCTCAAACCCTGCCTTTCCAGAAGTAAGGGCTTCCTGGTGTACCTTCACCCTGCTGGTGACCCACAGAGTCCTTGTCACCACATTCCCACCCTCGCACTTAAATTTCACTGAGGAGCTGAAGTCAGGATTTACGTGGTTCACACACAGCTGCTGAGATGGGGAGTATCTTTTTTTCCGGCTCCCCACGTGAATTACAGCCCCCTCTGGGCAGTGCAGAATTGCTTTTGAAGAGGAGCTAGAAACACTTCAGCACTTTCTGAACAGATAAAAGGAGAACTGTCGAATCCAGTAGTTGAGGGGAAGAGAGAGGTTTCTGCTTCCCGACGGCTGTTTACAGCTCGCACAGCCTGGCTGGGGCAGCATTAACCACCGTGGTGCTCCAGCAAAGGCACCAGCACCACCCCACGCTCCCGTCTGCCACAGGAGCAGAGCATTGCTCAAACAGCAGCTGGTTAACATTCAAATCCCAGGAAATTCATACACCCCTTGCTGCCACCCAGGTTTTCTGAGGCTGTTTCCCAGCGTGCTCGAGTGAGAGCTGGACTCCGTTTTTCCAGCTAGCTGCAAGGCAGCTGCTGGAAAGGCTGGAAAGACAAGCTCCGGGGGAAGACGTGGGCACATCCCAGCACTCCTCTGAAACAGAGTAGGGACAGGCTCCCAGTACATCACAACAGCCTGACATGGATGCAGGGCACTGCATGGCAGTACGACCCCTGGCAGGGCTGGTACCACCCCAAAGCCAGCAATGAAACCTTAAGACAGAGCGTAGCATTTTACCCTTTGTTTATCTCAATCTCCCAAGGCCTTCCAGCAATGCACGGCTCAGGAACAGCTTTCATTACTTTGCTTAAACCCTTTCCAAACCCATTTAATCTTTAGCATCCACAGCATCCCATAGCAATGAGTTCCACAGTTTGCCTACACGGCATGGCAAGCAATTTCTCCTCCTGAAGCACCCCCAAAGTAATTTCACTGCAGATGCAGAAAGAGATGAAAAAGCAGGGGGCAGTCCGGAGGAGAAGAAATTAAACCATCACAGCTTTAGGAAGAGCTGGCAAGGAAAGGTTAAACGAACTAAGTTCATTCAGCCTAGAAAAAAAAAGAGAAGACTAAGGCACAGAGGCATAACAATCTTCCAGTAGCTTGCAGGTTATTAAGACAGCAGTCGATTGTTCTCTGTGTTCAGTGGCAGAAGAAGAAATAATTTAACTTGGAGCAAAGAAAGCTTAAGTTTAGACATTTAAAAAAAATAAAAAAAAGATTAAAAACTTTCTCCCTAGAACAGATACAGGGAAGTTGCAGAATTTTTCACTGGAGACATCTACGGAAAGGTTAAACAAACACCTGTGTGGAGGGGAGAGGTGTAATTGATCTTGCCTCAATGCCAACACACGGTGTAGATTATCTGCAGAGGCTCGTTCCAGCCCTCTGCGAAAACAAAAAACTTTTAAACTACCAACAAAAAACTTTTTAACTGCTTTCTTCATGCATTTTTAATTGCATTTTAATTTTTGGCCTCGTATAGCTTGAGACAAATGTAAAAAACAAAGCCGTGGCTAACACATCAGAAATTACACGCTTTCCATTCCTTCAATGTAACAAGAAGATGTAGAAGTTAGAACATAGATCTAGATATATGTTGAGCTATACAGTCACACCAATAAATATGTATGGGTGTCGCGTCCCCTTTTGCTGTGCCAAAAATAGCACCAAATTATGCCAACCAATGAGAAACCACGTTTCATTAGGAAATGAACTTTAAAATACAAGATTAAAATGTGGTTTTTAAATCAAGATTTCCTGCTTGTTGATTTAAATCATGATTAAAAGGGGTGATTTAAATCAACCACCCTGAAGAAAACAGGCCGCCTCCTCAAGTCTTTAGGGTGGAGAAGACAGAGGTGCCCCAAAGACCAGTCAGGTAATTCCAGTAGCTCCTGCTCTGCTCTTTCTCCAGCTTAGCATTCCTACCATATCTATCTTCCATGAAGAAAAAGCAATTTCCATCCCCAAGCCTGACACTGCAAGTCCCTTCCACCACCCTTCTCTGGACCTCAAGCCTGCACAGTTCTCGTTCCCAAAGAGCATCATCAAGAAATTTCAAGCTGACACAGAATCAGTCTCAAACAAACCTCTCTGCGACAATTATAATCAGATCCTCCCTGGATGCAAAAAGGGTTTCTGAGCATGGGCTCCAATCACAGCTTGTGAGTAATTACGACAGGATTTTAAAACCTGCCCCTGAGAACAAGAGGAATGTGGAATCAACACGCCTGCTCGAGGGGATGGAGGTACACACAGAAGGGGGGAACTTCCTGCCAGCAAGACATGGAGAAGAGAGTCCCAAAGACCTCATTACAGATGGATTTTGGATATTTCATCCCAGAGCTGGTCTAGAACATCAGGCTGCCACAAAAGGTGGTGGCTCCACATTTCTGCTGAACACTTGGTCCAGACACGGCCAGGTCTCGTCTCCAAAGTTACGGCATAGGCTTCATGCAGAAGAAGCTTTCACAGAGCTCTGAAGAGAGCTCCAGAGATCCTTTGGTTTTCAGATTACTCTGCCAAGACCATCACCAGAGGTTTCAGTGTGCACTCATCTGTCAGAACTAGGCTGAACACCAGCTCATTTCCCTGGGCCCGTGGACACAGACGGGACTGGGAGAGAAAGCAGAATCCCCGGACAGGATACTTCCCAACCTTCTCTTTCCTCCAAATCAAAGATCTACCTGTGGTTCTGAAGATTCCCCAAATGAATCCCACCATTTAAATTTATTTATCTATTTATTTACCAGATCTGATGTACTGAGGAGCAACAAACCAGCAAAAATGCTCAACTTCAGTTGTTGCAAAGCCAGAATTAACTCTCCAAGCAACACAGGTAGAGATCCAGCCTAACTGACCAACCTCCACATGCCACAAGGAATGTCCCAGCATCAGAATCTGCCTTTCCTTATAGAAGAAGTGAAGTACTCTGAGCAGAAAAATGAGAAGTTTCCAGCAACAGTGTGTGAAATGGAGGCAACTCAGTCAGGCTAAGATGACATCTCTGGGAATCACAAAGATCTTAACCCAACTAGTCCATCCAGGAAGGAAATTCCTCATGGGCATTTTAACGGTCTTGGTGCTGGCAGTTTCAGTGGAACACGAACAGGAGTGGAAAAATCTATCAGCAAGGATGGAAGTGGAAAGGAGAGACCAGGACAAATGGAAAGAAGTAACCAGAACTCCAAGAGGGATTGGTCATCCCACAATCAACTTGAAATTTTCTCAGTGCCTACTGAGATTTCATCAGAAGCAAAACAATTCCACCAAAGGACGTTTCAGCACAAATCCACCAAACTAAAAATCCAGGATTTCATCACCAGCATGAAAAATTGTAATTTTCCTTGGTTTGGCTTTTAAAAGTCAAAAATCAAAGATTTTTAATGGTATTTTTCTTATTATTCCTGACATTAAATGAAACAAGAAAGAATGGCATCCAGGCAGGATTCACCTGTCTTTCACTTCACACCTCTTCTAACTTGCCAAGACTTCCTTCTTCTTTAAACAAAATACAAAGAGTCTGTGAAAGGAAAAGCTAACTCATGTTAAAAGCTGCATCTGCAAAAAAGTCAAGGAAACTTTGAATCAAGGACAGAATAGGAATGAAAGACAATGAAAACACTACTAAAAATAAGTTTTAAGCTCTCCATTAAGGAAAGTCCTTCTCCTGTTCAGTAAAATTGAACCCTTGGCATTTTTTTTCTGTGAATTGATTGTTGTATTGTTTTGTTTGGGCTTTTTTACTGGTTTAATACGTTCCATCTGCATTAAGTTGGGCAGCACAAAAGGGCACTGGGCAAGTCAGACTCGAGATTTTCAGCTTTGGCTCAAAAGCCAAAATCTGTTGCTGATTGCTTGGGTAGAACAGCAGAGAGAGGCCAGAGTAAGCTTTAAAAACAAATTCAACACCTTCCACAGCCCGAGAGGCATCTCTTTCCATCTGCCATCTCAAGCAATTCTCCTTGCAGCATGAGAAGCAGTCCAAGACCTGAGCATATTTTGCAGATCCTCCTGTGATTTTGCAAGCTCACCCCATGACGAGGGGAAGAGCCACCGTCTCATCTGCCTCTCCTCCTCCCAGCAAGCAAACTGACTGCCTGGCCCTGGATTCTGTCATTAGAGACAGGAGGCGTTAAGAATTCATGCCTGCTGCCAACACTGCATTTTTTGGAGAGGTCCTGCACTCAGGCAGAACTAATGAGCAGGCAAAGAAAGGGAAGAGCAGTCAAAGCAGAGAACACGCACACAAACACAGCCGAAACGAGAATGCAGACTTATCTGGAGGTCCTCTCCCCTGCAAGGCACTTCGGCAGCAAGGCATAATGAAATGTTTACCCGGGGGAAGGGATGATTGTCATACCTGTGATACGGATGGGGAGGCTGAGGGAGGAAGGATCTAACGGTGCCCAGGCGCACTGGAGGGCTGTGTTGGAACTGGGGCCGGGTTTGGAAGCACCGATCCTGACACTTCCATTCAGCCGAGGAGATCACAAGGGGAAGGCAGTGCCTTCAGATGGCTCCAAAGGCTGCAAATTCTCAGCTGTAAAAATAGGCCAGATAATACCTGTCTGAAGGGGATTTACCCTGCCTTATGTGCAAAATACTTTGCAGTCATTGGACAAAGGATTTTATCAAAATACAGCCAGAGGCTGGATGAGATATTAACCTCCCCCTCTTCCAGCTACTGCAGGGAAAAAAAAAAAAAAAAAAAAAAAAAAAAAAAAAAATCCTGCTGGCTGCTGGGAGCAGAAGGCAGCACTTCTTCCTGCATTTCTGCGTGGAACAGCCAGCTGTGGAGCTTGTGCTTACCACTAACAACAACTTTAACTGCAATGGGAGAGCAGAGAACTTAATCACATAAACAAATAGGACACGCAGAGATGGGATTCCCAGAGGGACAGGCTGCACCCACAGAGCAGTCTGCATAAGGAAGGATGCTCTTCAATGTACACATCTCCATGTACAGCTTTGCTGAATTGTCGCTGCCAGAGAATCGTAACTAAAGCATTTCTCACTTCCATCTGTTTCTGTTGTAAGCCACAATGTTACAGCAGCATTTATTCCTCCTTCCCTTTCTCTTCCCCGGCCTGCTTTTTCCCCGAGCATCCAATTTTTTAGGCCTATAACCCTGAAAATGATGAAAGTCTCCCATTGATTTCAATTGGCTTTTGTTTAAGGGCTTGATAGCAGAGAGAAAAATTGAATGATCATTCATTGAACGAGACAGATTTGGCCCAGTTCCCTAGCTGGTGTAAATCAGCACGAGCACTCAGAACTCGGAGGCTCCCTGCCCTGTGCTGATGACTTAGTCCACTTCTGTGCACATCAGGAATTTTAATGATGCTGCCCTGCCCTGCCAGCACATGGACCCAGCGTGCAGCTTTTAATGCTGCTCAGCAGCCCCAGCTCAGGACTGTTCATGATCCGCCTCACTCACCTTCAAGAGAACCTGTGCCACGGGCTGGAAGACAGCTCTGAAGCTGCCAGGGTGCTCCCCTGGGGCACAAGCCTTTTCACTGCCACCAGGTACCCCAGTCTACTGGATCATCGCTCCCAGCAAGAGGTGGAGCATCCCAGTTAATCCCAGTTTGCAAACCAGGATGCACCTAACATGTTAAACCCGTACTCTGGACTGTGGCAACGGAAGGGTGGCACCTATCTATGAATTTACTTTGCCTCCCTCCCTCTCCTTGCTCACCAGAGGGAATTAGCCTGCCTGGGATTAGGGCAGGCAGCCTGTGCTGGCAGCAAGGCAAAAGGCACAAGGGAGGCTTTGCAGCAGCACGTGCCTGAGGCAAGACAAGAGGCACACCAAGCACAACCCTAAAGCCACGCTGCTGCTGGAAATCCCCTGGAATTACCTCCCCCTCATGATGGAGGTACTCTTTGTCTCCATAGCTCACCTGTAGGCCTGTCCAACCTGAACAAGGTGCTCCCGAGAGGGGCAGGAGAGGTTAAAGTGCACTACAGCACTGTCACCAGGGCTAGCAGTAAGTTTAGGGTCTGAGCAGGAGTGAGGAGGCAGGATACAGGGCCAAAGGTAGTCGAACCTCTGCCAAAATGTGTTCTTCCATGGGTTTTCACTCACCTAATTAGAGACATACTAAAAGAGACAGTCTGGAGGAGCAAGAACCATTTGTCTACAAGCCTCTAAAAAAAAATGTTTCTTGCACTACAGAGGAGATTCCTACAGTAGTCCAGGAAAGGAAGGGGAAAGGCAAAGCAGAGAAATGAACAAGCTAACAAGAGGAAAACCTCTGGCTGGCAAGTCTCTTGCTCACCTTGATTAGTCGAGCAGGATATAGACATAAAATTACAATTGCTTCCTCCATCCCCCCCTGCCCCCCCTCTTTGTGTGGGGAAGATGTTAAAAACGTCAGGCTTGATTTACCCTGACACACTGACTGACTCACGGCAGCTACAAATCCTCCCCACAAAACCAACCTCCTCTACCTGCCACCAGGCTGCAGATGGCAGGGGAAGGAGGGGGGAAACCATCTCCCCCTCTTGCTGTGCACATCAAGCCAAATAACCTCTTCTTTCACCCACCTCCAAAAAGCAGACAGGCAGCTTTTGTTCAGGTAGCTGACGCTGCTGCACGAGTGTGTTTTAAACAAGGCCACGCAATCTCTCCTTTGCTTTGTGCCTGTCTGTGCTCATTTTTGTTGATGCAAGAATCTGGGGATGTGCTGGAGCACACATGTTCAGCTCAATCTGACCACTGCCAACTGAATTACAGCTCAATTTCACCAGGGTGATTAGCTCCAAAAGGAGAAAGGAGACGGCAGGGGGAAAAGTAAACGCCAACCTATCCTTGTGCAAACTTCCAAAGGAACAGCTAAAGTGTGTTTTGGATAGAAAAGCAAGAGAAAGCTCTAGGCAGGAGGGAAGGAAAAGGGGTGGAAAAAAGGAGAGAGGGAAAAAATAATAGAAGCGGGTGCGGTGCAGTCTGGGATACAGTTCTGGCACGTCTCCAGAGGCCAAAGCAGTTCCTATAGGATGGAGGTTTTCTTTTAAAAATACTAATGGGCTGATCTGCAGAGCTGCCTGGCTCCCAGGTCTCCCACAGAAACTACTCCTCAAACATCATTAACATGTGTGCACTGCTGAGAAAGCCTTCCAAACACGACCCCGCAGCCTGACTGCGGCAGCCGACTCGAACAGTGCCCGAACGAGGGATGAAATGGATCAGCCTCCCCTTGCCCAGGCACCACACACCACCCTCACAGGCCGGGCTTTGCCGTGGCAGCGTCACGGCTCAGGGCTGCCATGAGATCCACACACCGGGCTCTGACCTCTCCAGGCCACTGCCTCAGCCCCACGGGCTTGCGGTGTCTTCCACGCTCCTCAGGCCAGATGGTGCAGGTGGGAATCCTGATGCAGCCCAGCATCGTTGCCCTTCCTTCACCACCTGCCCTGTGCTTCCTTACCCAGCACACAAGGTCTCACGTGGTGGGAGAAGAATGGGAAGATCTGTTCCTGAGGAAAGGAAGTGCTGCCAGTCAAACCACATCCTCCAGCACTCTGAGACCCTGTGCCAAGACAAGAGACCACAGCA
Organism: Corvus brachyrhynchos; assembly: GCF_000691975.1. Classification (NCBI taxonomy): domain Eukaryota; kingdom Metazoa; phylum Chordata; class Aves; order Passeriformes; family Corvidae; genus Corvus; species Corvus brachyrhynchos. The sequence continues at coordinate 1,353,185 of NW_008238635.1, forward strand.
GGCATAAGAACATGGCCACAGCCTTCCCCAGAGGAGGAGGGGGAAGCAAATGAGGATATCTATGACTCTCTTCTTGCTGCCAACCCTTTGATTACATTCAGCCTCCCCAGGGATCTATTCCATGATGATCTAGTCCTGCGTCACATCTATTCTCCTCTTTGGGACTCCGCAGCAGCAAGTGATGATGGAACATATATGTAATTATGCATGTCAGGAGAATGAACTTACCTTCATTTTCTTTAAACCGTTTGCTTAATGAGTTCACTGGGTAACCCACATCACAAGATGCTGCAAACCACCCTACTCCTCTCTGGACTATGCTTGGCTTGATCATCCCCCTCTCCCAGCTGCCACTCTATCTCGGTCTGACTAATCTCCCCTTGCGTGGAAGCTCCCCTGTACTTTAAATCACAGACTCTATCTTTTGGAGGTTTCCTACACCTTTCTCCCCAAAAGGTAGTCACAATTCCAGAAGTGGCAATTTTAGAGAGAGAACTTCCCTCACCCTCCTGATAACACATCTGATTCCTGGGACTGACCACCACTGAATGCGGGTGAGACGTCCAAACCCCACACCAACGCTGGCAAAGTGTCCCTTCCCACTATTCCAGACACTGAGGAATCAACAAAACTGTTCATGTTGTACTTTTCAGGAGGTTGCTGGAAGGGTACTTTGTCAAATTACCGGAGGGACCAACAAGACACATTCCAGAGCTTGGGGCTACTTGTATTTACTAGTAGAGCCACTACTGAGCTTATATCTTATCTACAAAAGCAAACCCAGAAACCTCTCCGTCCCAAGAGGGAGAAAACACCATTTGCACAGTACAATACAACACAACAATTCTCAGTGACATTGGCATGCTGAGCTTCCTTTTGCAACCTCCTGGTTAAGAAAAGCTCCAAAAACCGTGTGTTGTGCCATAAACAAAAGCAGAACAGCTGGAACTGCTGTGATACAGAATCCCGTTTCTCTGTAGTTATTTATAAACTCTTCTTTCCAATAGTTAGGAGCTTCATAAACAAGAGCAGATCAATACACCTGAAAAGGTAGAGGCTGATCAGAGGGAATTAGATAACGTTGGTGTATGCATCTTTTGAAATAGGAAGAGAAGAGCTGATCAAAATGTGTAGGTCAGAAAGGCCTTTTTTTTCCTTTTTTTTTTCCAACCAGATATTTTCTCCATTTCCAAATAAAATTTTCTAAGTGCTTGTCATTAAAAAAAAAAAAAAAAAAAAAAAAAAAGTGTTTTTCCTTTTCTCATACCCAAGCTGAAGTAATTTCTGATTGGAAAATTTCCCATTGGAAAATGCCAGAAACCAAATTCATCATGGCTTTGGGAAGGGTGGCAGGGAGAAATGACTTGGGTCTTATTTTCCACTAATTTTTCACTCAAATCCAGTCACCACCGTTCCAAAGCTGCTGAGAAAAAGAAAAGCAAAAGCATTCTGTTCCCAGCAGAAGCAGTGCAGCTTTTGGACAGATGTGGTTATTCTTCATGTGCAAAAAACTTACGGGCTCCCTGCAGCTGAGACAGCCTGGAGATCACCCCCAGCCACGGGAACGCGGACACAGCACCGGGGTTTCTGGTCTGAGAGGCCGGAAACCGCGTCCAACTCTCCAAGCTGCCTCGGAGCCGCTTCCCCAAGCTGTCTGCAATCCAAATCAAATCACATCTGACTGCAGGCCGAGTTCAGGAAACTCGATTATCCTTCTCCCCCTACGCGATGGGAGATGGCAGGTTGAGGGGAAAGAGGAGGAAGGAGTGAAAAATTAACACAAGCACTTAAGACGTTATGAAACTGCAATATGCATCTGTAGCCTGGCCCCTGGTCCTCCAGCCCATACATTATTTAACAGAAAAGAAAGCATAAATGAGCCAGAACAATAGCTAGAGGGCGGGAAAGGAATGTATATATATATACACATATATATATTTAATTCCTTAAACCATGCCCATTAGTTTTGTTTCTTATTTAGGATACTGCATTAATCATGCTAATATTTTACAGCCGGGCTGTACACTTTAGCCATTACTTTAATCAAAGCCATCAGCGTACCCAAGAACACGCTACCAGGTGGGAATAGCTGCTACCGCTCGCTGTTAATTACTTTGCATTTTACAGCAATCAGCAGCAGGGGCTGAGATCATAATAAATTCATGACTTATGGGTCCATAAAATCATTACCGTAGGAAAATATGTTTTATCAGGCATTCGTCGGGCTGCTGCTCAGAGAGAGATTTCTTGAAGGAAATGACACCCATGAAATTAAACCGATCCTTGCAGTCAGCAGAAATGCTAATGTGGGCACAAACAGAGCTGAGGCTCATGAGGAGCGCAGGGAGGGGACGACGGAGAAGGATTTCACCAGCCTGGGAGGAGGGGAGGCACTGGGGGAAGCCTACTCACCCCAGGATAGGCGGGACAGAGGGAGGACAGGGCACTGGCAGGAAAGGGAAGAACCAAGAGGAGGATGCAGGGCTGCTAAGGAGTCTCAGCATCATCACTGTCACAGCCTGAGCCTGCAGGAACATTGCTCCGTGGGGCATCTCAGCACAGGGACACAGGGGGAATACTTACTCACACCCTTCCAACAGGAGAATCATAGGCTGACCTGAGCTGGAAGCAACCCACAAAGACCATCGTGTCCAGCCCCTGGCCCTGCACAGAAACCCAACATGAGCCTGAGAGCATTGTCCAAACACTTCTTGAGCCCTGGCAGAGAGGGATCCTGCCAGATAAAGACACACTGCTGAGCTGATGTGCAGCAGCTTCGTCAGCCCGGGCTACGTTCCCTCTCCAATGGCAGTTTTCCAGAAGGAAAATCACAAAATCACTTCGCCTAAATAATGACGCCGAGGGCTTTGCACACAGGCAACGGCAGCTTGGCCTGAACTCCCTATCCCCAAAAAGGGTCAACCAAAGGCAGGAGCTTTGATTCAATCCCCTAAAAGCCCACACAGGTTACATGGGATGTGATCAGCACAGGACCTGCTCCACACGGAGCACAGCAATGCCATTGCAGTAACATTGAGGGAGGCAGCGAAATCAAGCAGTGCCAAATTGACATAAAGAAGCAATAAAGAAGCCTCAAGATTTGAGAAGCATGAAAGGAGCCTAAATGAACTTGCTGAATATTTTCTAAGTCTTTTCTGCACTTGCATAAAATCCCATGGCACTTGCAGAGTCATTAGCCCTGCCAGTTCCTAAAAAACAAACAATAAGTTCACTTCTGATTTTTTTTCTTTCATTCTTTTTTTCAATCTAAGATCAACCGAGTTTTCTTTGGCAAGAAGCCACTGGCTCTTTAGAACTCTCATGTTTCTTGGCCTGTGAAAATGAAAAAGTGAAATGCCAACTAGAAAATACCCCCAAAGTGTTAAATTGGCTAAGCCCTTGTTTTTTGCTGTTTGTTTCAGTCTGAAAATACTAAGGAAGCTCAGTCATAGCCCGTTTGTTTGGTTTATTCGCCTCTTCCAATTACACTGTGCAAACAGGGAACATTATTTAGTGTTATTTAAGCATGAAATTCTAACAGATCATTTTAAATATCAAGGCCCTAAAAATAGATCTTTCTATCAAGGCATAGCAGGTCTAGATCTACTGGTTTGTTAGCAGCCACCAGGGTGGGCAGAGGATGGGAAAACCCCGGTGGAGAGCTCCATGTGTGAGAGATTTGTTCCTTTCCTTCCTGGGATTATGAAAGTCTGGGCAGTTTGGCTCCAGGACTCCACTGCTGGGGCTGGTATCTGAAGGAACATGGAAGCAGAACCAACAGGGTGGCCCGAGCACACCTGATACCCCCCAACATCCTGCACAGTGCTCTGGGCTCTGCCACTCCTACAGGGCCCAGAGGAGCAACACCAGCCGAGAGTCACCGGGGATCTCCAGGGAAGATCCCTCTGGGTCTCACCTCCATGAGACATGGGCTGTAAGAGGGGTTTTGTTATGCCCTTCAGCCCAGGTGGTTTTCCTACACAAAAAGGAACGGCTCTGTGTGGTGCCTGCACGCCCATTCCATGGAGAATGGGCCCCCACACCCCCCTTACGGCTAAATCAGGATTCCTGGTCAGACCACATCACGGTTCCCTCTCCCAACACTGCACCTGGATTTCTTTCCCTTAAAATCTAGGGAGACATGGGAAAATACAGAGGGCACGGAACACCCAGCCCACGCTGGCCAAAAGGAGAACACGTGGACCTGCACCGTGGGAGATGCTCCCAGGTGTAGTTGAAGCTTTCCAGAGATTTCCACACCATAGCCCAATAAGCCAATACCACACAGAAATAACAGCCCCAGAGCTACGTTAGCCTGACACCAACCTTCATCCAGATTCCAGCTGCCTTGGGCTACACCAAAATGTCCTTGCTGTCCTACCTGGGGCCCCAGAGCAAGCCTCAGGGCTCGGGTTGCAGAAATGCTTATACCAAAACCTCCTGTGCAGCCCCATCAGCCACAGGAGACAACCCCAAGCCCACTCCCCAGCCCTCCTTCCAGGCCAGTGCCAGATAAGAGGTGATGTGCCAATGAAAACTCTTTGTGCAGAACAAGCTGTGGCTAAGAGCAGGTTGTGGCAGAGCTCTGCTGTCCCCAGACATGCTGCTTTTCTTTGCACGCTGCCTTTACCTTAAGAAACCCCAATCACTCTAATCCCTGGGAGTAACTTGTTCCACACACAGCCCAGGCAGCTGCTCACTGCTTGGCATTGCCAGCCTGGCTTCAGCCCTGGCTGAGGGAGCAAGGAGGAACCAAGACCTGCAGCCAGGTGCTCCATCAGCCCCTCAGGAGCTCCTGAACAACCAGGGCAAGCAAGCCTCTCTGTGTGACAAAC
>NW_008238635.1:1358068-1403746 GCF_000691975.1 Corvus brachyrhynchos
AATGATCCAAAGCACATCCCAACGTCTCCATGTGTCAACACTCTCCGAGATTCAGAAGGGCAACAAAACACAGTGAGCCATAAGGAAGACACTTGCCTGGAAAACGCCACACTCCAGCCAAGCCTACCTTCACCCTCCAGGCATTAGGCCAAATTACCTGAGCTGGACCATCCTGTGTGGCCCAGGGCTGGACCACCACCCTTCTGCTTCCCTATAGTGGGTTCCAGGTTGACAGTTCCTACTGGGGCCGTAAGTAACTTCATCTGACAGGTACTGCAGCCTGGAGATTTCCCCTTTAAGGCCCTACCCAGCTATAAATATCCTTTAAAAAAAAGCGTCGGACCCAAAGTGTATGAAGCTTCCTGACAGGCTGGGAAAAGAGAAGAGGGTTAAATGTCAGCTAAAACAATCTTCATTTTCTTTTCTAAATTTGTAAAGCTCCCCGAGTCACTGAAGTGAGGAATTTGCCTGTTTGAAGTTCAGCCTGAAAATCCTTTTGCAAAATATTTGCTGAAACACAATAATGTTGGAATTGGAGGGGATTAAAACGGTCCTTGCCCCATCCCCCTGAAGCCCCTCTTTAAGAGGGTTTCTGTAAAGGCAGACTTAGGTCCCCATGTCTTGAAGGCATGATACAAAGGAGAGAGGGAAGGAAATAAAAACGTAAAGCTCCTAACATCACTATTATTGAAATGCCTCATTTGACATTTTGACTGTTTCAATTAGCTAACAAGGAACGCTCCACTTAATCCACCCGCAGATACCGAAAGAAACCGAGTCTTTCCCTTCCCCCATCCCACATCCGGCCTGGCAGCTACTTCCCAGCCTCCTGAGAAATCCCAGCCTGGGTGATGGCTCCTGCCCCAGGCAGCCAACAAGGCAGAGCATACCCAGCCCAATGCTGGCTGACATTAGGGAGCATCCTTCCCTCAAACCCTGGGCACAGCATCAGAAAGTGCAGGGAGGAAGGAAAAGGGCACCCAGAAAAACCACTGCCAGTGCCTTTCCTTACCATTTTGGGGAACACAAGGGCAATGTGGTACTGTCAGACCAACAGAGGAGCTTCTCTCCCTCATTAGGATTAATCAACAAGGAGCCCTGGCTGGTTTGAACCGCACCGAGCTGAAAAATTACCCTCAATGATTCAGTACCCGCAAGAGAGGATGAAACACTGTGAAAACATTTCCCACCTCCTGCACACGGTTCTGGGCTAATTCGATTGGGTTCCTTTTATTTCTCCAGGATTTATCCGCCGCTGTGATTTTCCACCAAGGGAGCCAAAGTGCCAGGAGCTCTCGTGTCAGCACGTGGAACAGCCAGAGCCTTCCTCCACAGAGCCTTTTACAACCTTTAAACACACACACACACACACACACACTCCCCATCCCACGGGTGAGCTCCTGCCTGGGAGGGGACTCGTGGCCATTACAGGGGAGATGCTCCACACTCCATAAAGTCAGGGCAGTCGCCTTCGGCTGGGGGAGCTCTCGGGAAGATTGATTACCCTAGCAGGAGCACTTTCTTTGCTTTGGGCAGGAAAACAATTCACCAGCTCTTCCATGGCTGGACTTTCACAGACAACTCTGCAGGCACCACCAAGAGGATTTTCTCCCACGTTTGGAGGAGGAGGAGTGGGCAAGGAATGATGCACACAAAGCCACACAGATGTTTGATGTCCATGGGACAGCACCTCATCCAAAACACTGGGGTCCTGGAGGCAGTAGGCCCTTACAGTCCCTTACAGGCAATGCTGTCCACCTTTCTTCATATTTGAAGGGATCAAGAGACTGAAAAAAGCCCCAGTGCTGGGTTAATGGTTGGACTTGATGATCTTGGAAATCTTGTCTGGCCTTAATTATTTAAGTGGATTTAGGTGTGGAGAACTACCTGTGACGCCACCTGGTCTAACTACAAGGACTTTTGGGTCCAAACTGGAATGCCTGGAATCTGGCAGGGAGGAGTAGGAGCTGCCTGACAGACTGCAGAGCAAGGTGGAGGCAGTGCACCAAAAGTCAGCAAAAGCCCTTTTTTTGGTGTGTAAGACCCAGGTTTCTCCCTTTCTTCCATAAAGAAGGTCTGGCACAAGTGATGGGACAAATCCTGCCCACTTTATGCCAACCATGACCTCAGCCCGTTTGTTCTGTCCCAACTGACAGCAACACCCTCCATGGGAGAAGAGCAAAATTAGGGCCATTTGGAATAGCCTGTTCCACTGCTACTTAATTAACTCCCACACCTGCGGCAAGCCTATGGTAACAAGAGATGCAATTTCCTCTGCCCATGAAAATAAACATCACAAGAGCACAAATGTTTCCAGGATCACCTCAGCAGAACCTGTCTTCCTTTTGCACAGAAACCAGCTGGCTTTCAGAGCTGTGTCAGATGCCCTCAGCTCCTGAACACCAAGCTATCTTCCATCGTGGGGCTCTCCTCAGCAAAAGGCTTCTGCTGTAGTTCAGGAAAACATATGCGTGTCAGGCAGCACTTAACTGAGTGTGAGACTGTGTGCCAGGAGAACAAAGAGTTTATCCAGGTGCACAAAGGCTTTGTGGGAAACTGACCCTAATCCTCTCCTGAAATACTTTGGCTACCTTTGAGCTCCCAGCCCCAACAAAAGGCACACATGCCATCATAAATAAGACTTGTAAGAAACCCTACATCCAACCTCTGAGCAGTGCTGGAGTTACTTCAAATAATCACTCCTGCTTAGCTTCGCTTTAAACTGGTCCCAGTGCTTCCCTGCTCCAGGACCACTGGAAGGGATCACTGCCCTTCTGCTTGTTGCCAGTCTCCCAAGCTCATGGATAGCCCACAACCAGCTGTCCTTGTGCCAACATCTGCTTTCTCTAAATAGTTCTTCTTCCAGAGTACATCACCTCTTAGCACTGATTTTGTGAAGCCAAACTCGGGGTGTGATAGGATCTGCGTGATCCCGAATTTCTCTGCAGGCTCCTTTATAAGACTGGCCACAGTATCCCCATTATTCCTGGCGTGGTCTCACCACTCCAGCTGACAGCAGGGCTAACATTTCCCCCAGCAACATCCCAGTGGGGCTTCCAACAATCCCCGTTACTCCAGCCTTGGCTGTGTCTTGTCACCCTGATGAATCATAGAATATTCTGAATTAGAAGGGACCCACAAGGATCATCAAAGCTCAACTCCTGGTCCTGCACAGGACATCCCCAACAATCAAGGAGCACATCCAAATGCTCCTTGAGCTCTGGCAGCTACGGGGCTGTGATCATGGCCCTGGGGAGCCTGTTCCAGTGCCCAACCCCCTCTGGGTGAAGTACAGTTTCCTAATATCCAGACTAAACCTCCCCTGACACAGATTCATGTCATTCCCTCAGGTCCTATCACTGCCTCACCCAAGCTTTGCTCCTCCGCTTTCCCACCACAGAAATACAGCACAGAGAGCTGGAAAGGTCCTTAATTCCTGGAAAAGGCAGCTGAAGTCTCACCAACTCAGCCCAGTGCCCAGGATCTCCCTTACCCACTAATAGAGCCATACCCTCATGGAAAAAAAGCACCACTGGGCCTGCAGAAGGGACCTCGCAACAAGTTCTCCATCCCAATCTCCCAGACAATCCATAGGCACCAAATACCTGCTGCATCCCAAGCAGGGGTGCCTCTATTAATCACAGCCCTCTGCAGTTAAAGTTATTTAATTCAGAGGTGACAGAAGCTGCTCAGCTGTTTATGTCCAAGGGTTAAACTTGCCCCAGTCGCACACTAAACACATTTTTTACAATCTGGCAGTGATCCTTGCCTATTAAGCATCTCTGGCTTCAGAGAAGAGGTATTGATTTATCTCGCTTTTATGGCTGGAGGTATTTATTCCTATTTGCTTTCTCGCTTCTTTACCCCAGCTGGGATGGGGGAACGAGGAGGAGGAAAAAAAAAAAACATTACAAAGCTGGTGGAGCCAAGAGGTGATGACTCACAGTTTTCTGATGGAGGGCACGAAGGCTGGGACAAGGGAGGTGGGGATCAGCTCTGGGGCTACGCCAGACTTTGTCACAGGGTTTATTTCTGCAATGAAAAGAGGAAAATCTGTGGCTGGAAGAAAAGGAAATCACATCAAACTTCAGAGGGAAGGTTCCTATCGAAGTTGTGTCCCTATAGGGTGCTTTGTGAGTTAGAGCTTGATTGATTTGTACCAGCTAAGGACCTCAGCAAATCTCTCCTGTGGGAAGAATCTCAACGCTTTCCCGTATCTTAAAGCCAATCTAGAAAGGAAGATAAAACCATACAGCTGCAAGAAAGAGCACGGACTAACATCCCTGATTTTAGCCCACTCCCCATTCTGCCACAGACAACCATTTCCAGGCAAGGCTCCCAGGCAGGGCCCCCACTCCAGTGTCTAACACTGTGTTTCCATCTCTTCCTGTTACAGCCGACGCTGGGATGTGGCTGGCTTTGTTCCAGAGGGCCAGTACAAACACAGACTGGCATTTGCACCCTTCCAGATGTTTCTTTGCACACAGTGAGGTGCCATGAGACGCCTGAGGATGTGAAGAAAGCAACAGGAGGACAGTTCAGACCCTCCAATAGAGCAGATGCTCTGGCTCATGGCACGACTCCCATCTCATATGCCCAGCTCGTTCTGTCTCCCAGTCGGGAGTTTGCTTCTCAGAAATGCCAAAAAGTCACTCACTATAAAAAAACCAATCACATCCCTTTGCAGCAGCATCCAGTGTCAATGTATCAGCCTTAAACTCTGCCACAGAACCTTCTCACAACACAGGACCAGGCAGAAAGCATCCTGCTCTCCTGTGGCTGCCTGGACTGTTTTGGGGATATGGTTTAGAGGTGAACACAGCAGTGCTGGGTTACCAGCCAGATCAATGATCTTAGAGGTCTTTTCCAGCCTTAACAATTCAATGATTTTGGCTGCAGGCATGTTTGAGGAGACGATGCTTTTCACTCCCACATGCAGGCAATGCAGATTCAACACAAGCCTATGGGCTGTAGGCACCATCTTAGGATTTCTGGAAGCACAGTTCACGTCTTTGTTTCTGAAATCCCATAGCACAGGGCTTGGGGACCGAAAGTGAGCAAAGGCCTGACTAAACAGGGAAGGATGGGGGAAAGAAGGGGAGGAAAGAGCCAGGGGCTGTGGGGAAGAGGGCAGGAATACCTGGACAGGAGAGATGGAGCAGGTCCTGCTGCAGCAGGGAGAGCTGAAAGGCATTTGAGGGAGGTGGGAGGCGCACTTTCGAAGTTCTGGAGTAAGAAGGGTTGAGGGTTTGGAACCCCATACAGAGGAGCAGCAGCCCTGGAGCACAGAGCACTCCAAGTCACGGCCTGAAAGAATAAAAAAACAAACAAAAAGCTACAGTAAAAGACTTCTGGACACAGCACAGAGCCACTGAAAGACCCTTCTTTGCACCCCACTGAACCTGCAAAGCCCAGGATCTCCCACCAGTCCCAAAGGCTGCAAATCTCTCCTAGAAGAGCCTTGTGTGTCCTCTGACAATTTAGCCCAGCTAAATTTGAACTCCCACCCTGTTTGTTTGTCATCCCTCCCGCTTCCAAGAGGAGCCCGCGCTTCCATCCGTCAAACACAAGGTGCAGAGAGAGAAGGAATGAAAGGAAGAGGTGGGCTGGTGGCAGAGAGCACGGAGCCGCCACTGAGCGCAGCCGGTTCACGCTTCATTAGCATCCTCTCTCACCAAGCTGCGAGCACAGCCTTGCAGTCTGGCTACACGCAGACAGGCAGGCAGGGAAGGAGCACATTTCCATTTGGAGCCCATCTTCCCCCTTCCCAAACCCGGCTAACCCCCGTGGAGGCTTCCTTGGGCTCAAAGGTGCACGCTTCTGCTCCAGCGTCTCCCGCACTAGTTAAATACACCTCCAGGCAAACGTCAGGAGCGAGCCCGGTTTGAAACTTACTGCGTTGTCAAGATGACAAGTGCTGTGCCAGGCTGTTAGTCTCTGCTGCCCTTCCTGGGTCTGTTCCCCCTCCCCTTCTCCTCATTAGAAGTTCCCTTGATAAACCTAGGCTGGGTATTTTTTTTTAATCATTTAAATGTTTTCTTAACTTCAAAACATCAACAGCTGCAGGACTGAAAGAAGAAGAACGATGTTTTTACACCAATACAGACAGAGATTCAGCCTGCTACGAGACAGCAGGATGGGTTCATGGACGGGGAAGAGCCCCAGTGTATTGTACTCATGTGGCCACAAGCAGGAGCCCAGCCTGGAAGTCTCAGTTCCCCATGGGCTGCTGCTGGCTCACCCAGCCTGGCAATCCTGACGAGGGAGTTGGGAGCATGTCAGCACATCCTGCAGCCTCGTTTAGCTCAGCTTTCTCCATTCTCATATCTAGTATGATCTTCAAAGCCGCCGGTTTCTGTCCTCCACACAACAGCCTCCACAGCCCCAACCCACGTTCATGTGAGGCTGGCATCAAGGATGGACCCAGAGTCTGAATGACGCCCATAAGCATAACAGCACAAAGCAAAAAGTCCTGAGGAAGGAGCCCACAAGCCAGGCAGGAGCACAGACTGACAGACAGACATCTGGAAGCCCAAAACACAGGCTCAGTCACTGCTGATGTCAGCATGAGACTGCAGTAGCCCACAGGACAATTTGTCTCGTTATGCTCAGTGCCTTTGCCTTCAGTAAATTCTGCCCCTCTCCATGTGGCAGCCTCGGGGCGAGGGGGCCAGGCCCTCACCCCCTTCCTCCAGCACCCTCGCAGGGAGAGGCACTGAGGATTGACTGTTCTTGGTTCTCTGCAGGACAGACAGCAGGGGAGGGTCGTTAGTTTGGCTTTCTCCTTCCTGGCCTACTTCTCAGTCTCTGTGTCTCCATGTCCTTGGACTTCTGCTCTTGATTACTGGATCTTTTATTCTTATTAGTTAAGGGTTTGAGAAGCACAAAGAAGCTCCCCTTGAAAACAAGGTGAAGCACTGAACCTTCCTACAGGCCTCTTCTATTACACTCACCTGCCTGCGTTCCTCACAGCAATAAAAGAACTCCTTTTCCCTGTCAGATGGGCTGGAAAGCATCTTCACTAGCAGCCCAGCTCCTGGAAGAGCTTGCTTTAAGTCTTGGCCAAGCCATTGAACCAAAGCAGCTTGAGGTGGAATGAATTACACATTCTCCTCTTGCCTTCTTTGACTCCAGTGGCTCTCACAGCCTCTCCAAGCAGCAGCAAGTCCTGCAGCTGGGGCTAAGTGGTCAGAGGAGTCTCCCGACCTCACCTGGGCTCTTCCTGTGTGGTTCTCCAGGGCTGGCTCCCACCCCTTCCAGGAGCACACACAGCATCTGGCACCAGGTCTCCAGCCTGAGCAGGGGCTTCTTGGTACCACTGACAAATAAATAACCATGATTAGCTCCTCTAAATGAGCATTCCCATCTTCTAAAAAACATCGTAAAAAAGGAGAAATGAGCCTTAATTCACTTTTATTGTCACAACTGACATGTTGCAAGATCTTAATTGGACTGAAAAGAGTTTCCAGTAAGGAGATGCTGTTTAACTAACTCATTAGCAGCAGCCTGACAGAGAAGGATGCTCCAGCTTTAGGAAAGGGAAAAGAAAAAACAGATCCCACTGATTCTCCACCTGCCCATGCCCCCAGACAGCCCCAGGAAGGAACACAGTGAAGAGCCTCTTCTTTACCTCAGGCACACAGCAGTGTGCAGCACACACCCATTCAAACATCTGCCCTGTGTTCCCTTCCCCCAATCAAGAATGACCCCAGAAAGGGACCTGTGGGCAGCTGCCCTCAATTTGAAAATATTTGAGTCCTTCATTCCTATGCACCACCTCCAGGATATTCAAAAGTTCCTGAGCAACAAGGGCTTCACCTCTTCTCCAGAGCTGTTTCCACCCTGGGGCTCTCACAAGGTCTTGGGAAGCAAGACAAGGAGTGTTCCTCATCTGTCTAGCTCCTAGCTCCTCATCTGTCTCCCAACAAGCAGCGGGACTGCTTTGCCTCACCGACAGAAGAAATATATCAACCCAGAGACTGATAAAACATCACCCCAACAAGGCAAACTTTCCAGCAAATTCTGAACCCCAGGGACAGGAATGGAAAACGCTGTGCAGGTGTCACAGCCAGCCCAGCATCAGCTGCACCCCGGCACCTCTGGCTGGGACAGACAGCTCTGCGCCAGTTGTTCCACCCAGCAGATCTGGAGCAGTGCCTGGCTGGTTTACTCCAGCTCTCTCTGTCCCAATGCAGATAAATTTAGTTTTCTGCTCTCGCTGCCTGGGGAAGAGTAGGGAGGGGGAGCTGACATCTTTCAAACGAGACCTTAAAAATAAGCTGTCTGCATGTCTGGACGTTGAAGAATCCCAGGCAGAGCTTTGCCTGGGTAAAAGAGCTCGCTCCAGCACCCTAACCAGGCTGCACCCTAACCAGGCTGCTACCCAGCCAGAAACAGCTGCAAGCATGACTGGCATTTCTTGCTGTGCCCAGGGTGCTCTGGGGGTGCCACCATGCTGTGTGCCACGTACACATGCAGTGACAGCCCCTGCTCTTCATTTCTTCAGCTCTTCGCAGAGATTTGGAGGACAGGAGCCAGAGCAGAATCAGGAATAAGAGTCCAGACTGCCTATTTTTCACAACTGACACCCACTCCAGTCACTAGCCCAGCTGCCCTCCCAGAGACACTTGCTTTCCCTGGGGCTGAAAGCTGCTCTGTAAAGGCAAGTAAGTATTTGATAAAGAAAATAACAGGATGAATAAAACCATGTGTTTGTACAAGAAAGCTTTTGCTCTGATCTTTAGTGCTGCAGTATGTTTTGACCTACTATTGCAAGACTCAGCTACATCTTCCCTCCTTCCAAATGTGACAGAAGGCGAAAAGGAAGCCGCGGCTGATGCCGCAGAGCCCTGTGCTGGGATTCCAGCTGAGAAACAGCCTCGGCAGAGCTGCCCACACAGGCACACGGATCAATCCCCACGCCCTCTGCTCCCCTGTCACCTGCAGGAGGAAGTGCACGGGTACATACACAAATACACACACACAGGCCTGAGTCTCGGCTCAGACACTCGGTGAAACACCAGTAGCCTCCACCACAAGGAGAAACACACCCACGAGATGATATACTTCCTAATGAGGGCTGGCATTTACCAGCTACCACAAGAATCCTGCATTACCCGGAATAAAACCTACAGACAGAACCACCCCTGCTTGGACAGGGCCAGCAGCAAAAGACCTCACACCCACCCAACACTTACGAGGAGCTGAGGTTTGCCAGTGACTGCATCTGCTGTTGTGTGGCATTCAAGGGGAGGATCAATGACTCCAAGTGGCTTTTGCTGTAGAGCCTCTCTAGGCTGTCTGGCTACTATACAGCCCTGCTGGCTTATCAGTTCTGTGTTGACACAGAGGAAAAAGGGGCTCTAAGCACCAATATCAGAGGCTTGCAGAATGACAAAGATCCCAAAAAGCACTAACAAACTCCTGGGATCTCACCCAGGACAGGATTAAAACTCCAAGGTTTGTTCCAGAGAGCTTGAGCACCAACTCCTCCTCAGCACAGGCAAGCTCTGAACCACACACAGTCCAAGTGCATTTTTGCAGTGGACTCCAAACCCTCACTGGACATGCCTCATCTGATTTACTACTGCTGCCATGGAAGGTGGATTTATTCCCAAATTTAGCAGCTGCCAAATCATTGTGACAGTGCTCACATGGGGATTTGCCACAAGCTTTTGTTAAGCCAGGGCAGAACTTGCAGGCTGAACAGCCCTTCCCTCGAGAGGAGGCAGTGGCCTCGCTCCATCACAGCGTGGGTTGCTCATTAGGTATCTCACTCTTGCCTAAATCCATTGGTGAGCCTCTTTGGAGCTGGTCCCTCACCTTTCAAAGATGACACAGTGACAGGAGACAAGGAGCTGACATGGAAAAGAAGACTTCTAAACTTCAACCCCAGCTTGGCATGCAGGGCACATGGCAGCAGGTTTATTTTTCCAGCAAGTAAGTTTCCTTTCTTCCAATCAACTCTGAGGCAATAAGAAGTGGGTTTCAACAGGGCATAAATCTGCCAGCAGCACATCGAGGCTTCAGAATAGCAAGGGCACAGACAATTGTCCAGCAGAAAAGAAAAAAAAAGGGTCAGAGCAGTAACTCTTCCAGTATTTGTTCCACAAACAGAGAGGGTTTACACAGCTTTTCTGGGCAATTATAGGGCAGGAAATAAATCTCAACAGAAACTCATCTTCTTCCCCCTCTTTTTGCAGTCAAATCTCTTTGCCTCCCGCCCCTAGCACTGTCCCCAAAATGCTTTGCAACAAGATGTCACTTACACAACCCAAGGCTGAGCCCCAAGAGCCGGTGGAGAAGTGTATTAAATTTAATAGCATTGCTCCAGGTAATCTATGACCACTTATAATCAATTGTCCATGCCTGCTGCAGCATGACTGGAGCCATTTTCCCAGGCTGCAGGTGCAGGACCGGCAGAGAAAGCTCCTGTGTAGGCTGGAGCTGGGAGCGAGCTGTCACATGGCCTTGAGAGGCTGAGAGACAGCCAGGCAGCTCACCTGTGCTGCCACACTCCTGGAAAGCCAGGCTCCAAGGTCGCCTGGGGGATTGGAAAGCCCAGGCACAAGCACGCCAGCCCCAAAGAGACTATTATCTGTGCTGGGGGAAAAACAAGGAGGAACCAGTCTCTCTCCTTTGGCATCAACTCAAGGAGGCAAGAAAAGGATCACTGTCTGTTTTATGCAGTGGGAAATGATGCACAGGGAGATAGGAATGATTTCTCCTCTGCTGTGGCAGAGCTGGGAAACGATTGGCATCTCCTGCAGCCCCTGAAATCCAGCACCCTTTCTGTACTTTGCAGAACCAGCATCATTCCTGGTCAGGAGCAGCTCCAGGCTCCTCCACAGTGCTGAGGGGGAGTATGAGCAGCCCTGGGCAAGAGGCGAGGCTGGGAGAGCCAGGCCAGGCAGGCACAGGGGAGAGGGAGGGGATGGAGGACAAGAGGAGAGCTTCAGGAGCAGAGCTTGCTCCTCCAATCCTTCCATGCAGGAAGGAAATGCTCTCACACCCATCTCATCACTTCCCTGAGTGGAAGCGGTAGGAATTAGCTGAAGAGGAGACTGTGCCAGATCCCAGGTCAGCTGTTGTCACCACAGCAGCCAAGTTCAAGCAAGATCTGGGTCCACCTCTATTTCTGGTCCACAGAGTAAACCTGATTCTCCCAAGATGAGGGTACACTTAGATTCATAAAACCCCAAGGAGCCACAACGTGTACAAACAGCCCAGACCTTTGCTGAATATGGCACTTGCCTTCCACACTGCTCAGCTCTCCGGGGACCTCAGCAAGGGGGCTGAGTTTTGTTGCCAGCTTCCAGGAGGCTGTAAGAGGGAAGAGTTACAAGACCCCAGTCTACATGTGCTGCATTTCACAGCGCCCGGGGCAGGAACACATCCCTGGCTTTCTGGGTCTTCCTCTCCTCTTCTTGACCACAAATGGGTTGAGTCCATGATAAAACGTGGTCAGAAGCCAAGTGAGATTGGCACCAAGCTTGAAGCAAAGCTATCAAGTGCAGCCAGTGAGGGACAGCAGCCTTCAGGCTCCCTCCATCTTTCTCCCTTGACACTTCTATGGACAAAGAAAATACCTGTCACACTGGCATCCAGCAGAGAAGATAAACACAGGCACAGCCTCTGAGGTGTGGTCTCCATCTGGCATCGAAGCAGAAGCCCTGGGGAAGGAGGAGGGTACTGAGCCCAGCATCCCCATCACTCAGGCACTGAGCAGAGGCAGGTGCAGGGAGGAGGTGGCAGCAAGTGACAGCTACAAGTGTGCAGGAGCAATTACGGTCCTCTCTCCAGCAATACTGCCCTTCCCTAAGCTCCCAGCTCTCCCCCAGCCAAAGACAAGGCCCTAGTTCCACGGAGGCAGCCTCCACACGCATTGGGAACAGCAGAACCCCTGTCTGCATCCTCAAGCACACGGGGGAAACGCCTGAGCTTTGTCACAGCAAAGGACACCCACCACCTTCAAAAGCCCTGCTACCTCCTTGACCAACAGGCAATTGTCCGAGCACTCAGTCCTGAGCCAATTTCATCACGTGGAGGGGAAGGACAGCCAGGAAACTACTGTCCAGCCTGCTAAAACCGCTGGTCCCCCGAGGTCACAAAATTCAAGGCACTTTCACTGAGGAAGCGATAAGAGGCAGCGGGGTGCTAAGCTGTCCACTTCAGCCCGGCGTTAATCGCGGAGCTTCTCCAGAGCCTGGCACGAAAGGGATCCACGGAGCTCGCCCGGGAAGCGGCTCCTGGGCTCCAGAACAGAAACACTGCCATCTAGAGGCCCACTGCCTTTCCTGGGAAAGGGGCTGGGAAAACCTGGGAGGAATTTCCATGCTCCCCAGGCACCCGTGGGGAAGAGAGCTGTCAGAAGGGACACGCGACCTGAGGTTTGGGCCAGACTCCAGGACATTTCAGTCATCATTGCTCAGAGAGCTTTAAGGAATGTTTCAACCCTTGCGTCTTTCTTTTCTCCTTGGGAGAACTCGGTCAGAGCTTGGCTAACGATTGTTCCTTCTACTGTGGGGTGTTTGAAAGCTTGGAGAGATGTGAGCTGGGGAAGCATCTCTACACCCTTGGGCAGACCATGCTGAGGGGACTGAACTGTCCTGTGGCACCAGCGCGGCACCACTGCAGTACCCATGAAATGGAAATAGCTGTGAAAGCACCTGGCTCAGCCGTGGAGCTCAAACTCTTTCTGCACACAAGAAAAGTGCCAACCACCCAAATTCCAAGGGTGGGCTTGGAATCTGAGACAAAGGTAAGCTCAGATCCCAGCAGACACCACTTCAAATCAGGCCCACACTCCACAGCAGAGACATTCTCCATAACACTTTTTGGCCCGTGCTCCTCTCCCAGTCAACAGCCCCTCCCTGCTGCCTCTATCCCACAAGACCAGAGTGGCACATCACCAGCACCTCCTTGTCAGCAGAGGGAGGCAGGTCCTCCACAGAGCAACATGGCTCAGGCAATGAACGCATGGGACATTTCCAGGGCTGCCCGCAGTGTCCTGCACTGGTGCGTTCAGTGCTGCAGAAACCACACCTACCCCAAAGCACCAGGAAAGGGGAGAGCACAGCAGCCTCCACCCTTTGCAGTGGGCCAAGCACCAGCAGCCAAGGCCCAGCATTGCTCCTGTGGCTGAGGTGGTGGCCTCCACAGCAGAGGAAAGTGGGACGAGAAGCTGGGTAGATCACAGAAGAGAGGATGAGCCAGAGAATTCAGCTGAATTTACCTACCATCCTTATGGTAGGTAAAATAAGGCTGGCCCACTGAAGTCACTGGTGTAGACTGGATGGTACCAGTAGAGAATAGGAGCTGGAGAAGGCAGCCTCCAAGCTGAAGAAACCTCTCAGCCCTACAGAGCAGCTTGCAAGCAAGATGCAGATGTCTAGCACTTCACCCTCCAAGATGCCCAGCAACAGCACTACACAGTCACTGTCACACCCAGAGAGCAGCCTGGACCCCCTAACTCTGCCCCACGGTGAGTGCAGACCCTATTGCCATCCACTGCCACAGTGGTGGGACACGCCAGTGCTCCTTCCACCTCTGCAAGCTCACCTGGGAGCATCAAGCACATCCTCAAATCCAGACCAGTGCTTAGTTGGAAAGCTTTTGTCAGCAAAGATTAATTTCTGTGGTTTGCAGGTTTCTACCTGAGCTACCTCAGAGCTTGAGCTCTCTGGGGAGGAAAAGAAAAGATAATAAAATCCCCTGAACGTGTGATCAGAAAGGAAGCCTGATCGGGTGTCCTGCAGTCCTCTCACGTTTTTAAACGGGTGAATCACTGGAACTACTAAAGAAAAGAAAAATCACCTAGCCTGAGCCCTGGAAATCTCATCTGCGAAGGTGAGAAACTAGAAAAACACACTTGAGGCACAGGTTTTGAAAAGAAACCACTCCTCAGTCTTAATTAGGGCTTGCCCAGACGAGGCAGCCATTAAGGTGCTTGCACAGGGAGCTGTGGTTAGTGTCCACTAATGGATGAGTAAGAAGACACCCCAGGATTTAAGCTACCAGCGCCTCCGAGGACCTATGGAGGGGAGGCTTCTTGGCAGCTCTCTCTTCCTCTCCTCCACGGTCAGCAGGCTGGTGATGGATGTCTGAGTGCCAGCCCTCCTCTCCCACAGCACATCATTTGATTTGCCGCAGACGCGGCGCTGGAGGTCCCTGGCAGCACTCTGCGTGCCAGGAGAGGTCACTGGCTCTTTGAATAACGTCTTCTTACAGTGCCAAGAAGTGACATCAAGCTTTGCCCCCTGCCACCCCCCTGGCATCACAGGGATGCTAGTCAGAGTAGGGGTGAGAGGAGGCGCGTTCCCCGCCGTCTCTGCTGCCCGTGTGTGATTTATACCGGCTGTGCCAGACGGACAGGCCCAGACGGGGGACCGAGATGGATGGGGATACTGCTCTGCTCCACACCAGCCCAAGACTTCCTCCATGTCCCCTCCACAGAGGGCTTGCCCAGGACAGATTACTGTTTGCATGCAGGTGTTTGACGGGAGAGCATCTCCTGGGATGTTGCTCTGCAAGGGGCCATGTTGGACAGCCCAAAATGCTCAAAAGATCCTCTGCTGACGTCCTGAGACAACATGTGAGGCAGCAACATGCTGACACAAGAGACACAGATCACATAAAAGGCACTTGCATTCTTATATTCCTTTCCCTCTCCACCCTAGCACAGGCTTGCAAGCCTGCCTTCTGCTCTCTGACCCTGCTTTGACAGGCACAGCTGGTCCACAGACCAGCAGGTCAGACAAACAAGTGGTGGCACGTGGCTCACAGAGCTGGATAGGAGCAGCTGAAAGACATACGAGACAGACCCAACCACAGAGGGAGTCAGCACTGTGAGTGAGGACCCCTGACCCCAGGTCTTGCTTGGGAAGCTCCCCTTCTCCCAGCATTTGCAGCTTCAAGTTGCTAAATGGCCTTACTTTAAAACAAACCTGAACATCTCCTAACAGGATAGAGGCTACAGGTGTGTATTCTCCTCATTCTCCAAAATCCACCTTCACTGCTGGTCTCCGGCCCAGACATGAACACTCATGAGCAGCCACCTACAAACATCACAGACCTCTCTGGAGCCATTTGATATTTATTGTGGCATCTCCACTGACCTCTCCAACCAGCAGGATGATGCAGGACTTGAGGGCATCACTGCAAAGCTCTCAGCCTGAAAATACAAACATTGTCCCACCACTGGGTCACTCACCACAAGATCTTCCACCACTGCAGCCAGCTAGGACCCTCAGCAATTTTCAGCTGCAAAGTCAGCATTTAGACAGGGCTGCTGCTGCTGCTCTCCCAGCCATGAGCTGGAGATTTAAAAACCACACTCTAGACAGGGAAGCTCCGGGATGGGTGGCAAGGGGGGAAAATGTTCATTTGGCCTTGGCAGAACAGCACGGCAGCACCAGCAAACCCTCGGCTTTGAGGGCAGAGGAAAGCACTGGCAGCTACAAATTACTGATCAATGTTGAGTAACAACAACAGCAGCTAATAAGGAAGGGCTGATCAGCTTACCATGGCAGTAATTATTCCTGACACCAGCCCTCAGAAGGAGCATCCAGGCTTAGCACGCTGTCTACCATGATGATAACCCAAGATAACTAGAGAAATTTTGTGCTGGAGAAAGGGAGGGGGAAGAGAAAAAACCCTCAGCAATTAGCAAGACTTGTGGTGCTAATTACACTGTGAATGGTGTGCAGGCTTTGTCAGAGCACACTTGAGCCTTCCAGGTGATGCCAGGGAGGGATGAAGTGGCAGCACACCTTTTCACGTGACAAACAATTCTGGCACCTGGTTATTTTTGAGAACAGCACAACTCTCTGCTGCTGACACCGAAGCTGGCACGAATCCTTTGCCATCGTTGCCTGAGGAAAAGCCTCTCATCTCCATAGTGTAGTGGAGCTCCAGTTCAGCTTCACATCACTAGGTGGTACTGAGCCCACCTAACCTGGGTACAGGACCAATTCAGGATGAGATACAGCCAGCACAAGAATAGAAATCTTAATTAACCAACATGTCTGAGCCGTGTATGTTCAAAGCATGCTGCATTCACCCACAGCTGCTCAGGATCCCGTGGTGATGATGCTCTGCAGTGCTGCAGAAGCCCAGGCACAAAGGTCCCCATCACTTCCAGTGCAGCCACCAACCCTCCCACTGAAGAGAAGTTTCCATCAGCATCCCTTCACCAGCACAGGAAGAGTTACTGCATCCAGCAGGGGTAGCAGAGTGAATGTGTGAACACACATGTGCTTCCCCATGCGCTTCTTACTGATAGATCAGGTGAGAAAAAAATCTAACAGCCCCCGAGGCTCGCGATGGCACACTCTCCTCACCCACCTCTCTCCCAGGCAGGTGTAATTAAAGGCACCATTTTCTTGCATCCTTCATTCAAGGGGGCTGACAAATGGCTCTCTGAGCAACGGTGTGTGTTTTATGGACGTGAGCTTCTCGGAAGGGCAGCTGCTCCGGGATGCGGGTCACCGCCATTGCCGGCTCACGGCATCGCGAGTTCTGCGAGTCCAGAGACGAATGAGGAGCTTGCAGCACTCCTCCACACAGAGCAGTGCAGTCACGAGGGTCACTGGAGCCTGTTCAGACCTTATCCTCTCCGACTCCTCCCTCTCCTCCAAGACTCACAGGCTTTGGCACCTTATGGAGGATGGGGACTTCACCTTGGCCCTGGGGTCTTTGCAGAAAGCCAGCCCCCTGTCAGGAACACAAACCAGTCTGGCAAGATCCAGCAATTCAAGAGACAGAGAAGGTGCCCATAAGCACTGGGTTTCTGGCCCACACATTTGCCAGCACTTCCCATAGGTGAGTCCTACTCCTCTCCCTCCCTTCAAGGGTGTTCTGTGCCAGCCCACCCTTCCCATCCCACACAGAGCTGTCATAAAGCCCACAATCCTAATATAGGGCAGCATCAGGGGGACATGGCTACTAGCCCTTGCACAAACAAAATCCTATTACAACAGAGATCCTGATTCCAGCCTTTATTTACAGAAATTATTACTACAAAGGACCCTGAGGGAAATCACAGTTCTATGCTGCATACACTGAATTCATCACTGCTAGGTAAGAAGCCTCACAGTATTTTGAGACACACCGAGATGCAAATAACATCTGAGTTTTATGTCGTGGAGTGGGAGACAAAAGGGAAAAAAACAACCACAGCCTAAGCCGTCGCAGGAGGAGGAAAAGGGAATGGCATGAGTGTTTCTTCTGTCCAGCCCAAGGCAATTGTTATCCACAAGGTGCACTAAATCCTTTGTGCCGCTCGATTAAATTTACAGCTGACCTAAGCACAGATTGCTGTTCTGCCAAAAAAGAGCAGTCCAGACTCAGAGCTGTCCACAGGGTGAACGGCCATGGCCCTGTGCAGACATGTGGGCAAGGTAGGGCAAGAGAACGGAGATGCTTGCTGCAGGGCTGGAACAGTTCGGAATTGCTGCCATGTGCAGTATCATGAGCCGTGCCAGCACTGACACCAAATCCTGTGCTGGAGCATCTACTTTCAGGTGAGGGAATACAGATGAGGAAGGGGAGCAAACCCCCACTACACCCTCCTGAGATGCCACATTCGGACAAGCAGGGAAAACCAAGGCATCAAGCACCTGGGGCACCCTCCCATCTGCAGCTCCTGCATAGCCCAGTGATGCTCAAACACCAACACAGTCCAGCAGTCAGAGCATTCCCCTGTCACAAACCTTGACTGGTTGATAGGAGAAGAGAGGGAAAAGGATTGTGATGTCCAACAGGGAACCGACAGATCTTCCTGGGGCAGATCAACCTCTCATGCACACTGGTCAGGCATACTGGAAGGAAGGAGGAAGAAGAGAAGGCATCTGACCTTACACAAATCTACAGGAGCTGCTCCTAAAATTTGCCAGTGCGAAGCAAGCAAGGCATCGGAGAAGGGGAGGTGAGGTTTCTGACGCTGCAGTGTGGGTTCCATGGCACTGTAAGGGTTATAAATCAGAGAGCTGACACCAGACTGACTGCATGGATCACACCAGGCACTATCAGAATCACACACACCCACCACAGAGAGACCTTCTCCAGCAGAAGGGTCTCCCTCGCACTGCTGGTTGTAATAACAACCCATTATGACTTTGCTGTACAAAGCCAGGAATGCTGACTTTAATGACAGGCCAAGGATGCTCTCAGTGCCTGACCTGCACACATTTCCATGTGATGTTTCTTCAGCTGCTCCCATCCACCTAGAAATTATTAATCCCATTTGCTTGAAAGTATCTCCCCAAGGTGAAGCTCCCATGTCTCAACATTATCAGAGGAAAGCATATCCTGACAAGAGGAAGGTCCCATCAGTTGACACTAATGGGTGAACATGACAGTTCTCCAGGAGGGACTCAGGAGAAATGGTGTTGCTCTGGGACAGCCCAGGTAGGATGGGAACATCACAGAGGGGACATCAGCACAGGGTGCAAGCTCAAAGGCTGAACCAGACTTCCAGAAATGGAGGCCAGAACCAAACCATTCCTTCTTTGTGTCCTCAATCAACTCATCTCTCCTGCTGCTGTCTCCACCAGAAAGGGAGGCCGTGGTCTTCCTCACATCTATGGACCACAGCCAAGGCAGCAGCCCGGACAAGGCAGGGTAACTCGAGGGTTGGCCCCTGCAAAGCTGTTCATCAGTATTTCAAGGTGAATCTGACAACACAGCTGGTTACCTAAGTGTTAAGAACATGCTTCGCTCCAGCCTTTCATCTCGAGCAACACACAGCGCCAAAGGGCAGCTTGCCAAAAGCAAAAATCACATGCAGGACGAAAAGCATCACCCCTGGGAAATCTGCATCCAAGGAAGGCTGGAAACCTCCCCCCCAAATCTGACAGAATTCGAATCCCTCCCCTGCTGAGACAGTCTCTTTCAATTTCTTCAGTGGATGTATTTCACGCCTCACCTGCAGAGCGACTGTTTCCTGGAGAAGGAGGAACCATGGAGAAGTTTGAGCACGGCACAAAGCCAAACCTGGATCGTGTGCCTTTTTTTTTTTTTACCCTTTCACCCCCCACTGAGGCGTGTTAGGAGTGAGATTTCTGAGAGCCCAGCAGTATTGTCAGTGCCCGAGCCCCCTGCCAGCAGCCCTGAGCTGGCAGGAACAATAGAGCCTCTTCGGGAACCTTTCCTGCTTGCTTTCTCCTCACAGCACAATCGGAGGCTAAACTCACACTCCAGCAACAGCGCCGTGGATGAGTCATCCTGGCTGCTGTCAGCCGGAATGACTAAGGATGAAATGGCATCGCTTATCAGCAATGAGGTGGCTGCAGGACCACTGAGACAGCCACAGACTGGGACTAGGAAACAGAGCCCAAAGCAGGGACTTTCTCAAAAGACCCAACCTTTTGTCCAACTCCTACACAAGCTCAGCATTGCTTCAAAGCCTAAAACCAACTTAAACTTATCTGCTTGCAGGGACAGCAACTGGCTCTTGCACATGCCTATGGAAGATAAAACTTTGAGGGGCTCAATGACAACTATAGCACCAAATTGTGTCAAGTTTTTAATGTTTTCAAGTTGGGAGTCCAGCAGGGTCAACAGAAGTGTGCTCACAGATCATAATGGCTCTGACTAATCACAGCCAGCTCTTGGCTGGCTGCCTGGTTAAAACCTGGATTACTCCAATGGGAAGCTGACCCTGATTTAAACTCAGGGCCACATTTTACAGCTTCACATTGCAGCTGCCAGGCTCTCCCTGACATACCTTTTTTATGACATTGCTGTTTCCCCTCACACTTCTGGTGAGCCACCAAGAATCAGGGCCATTAGCAAGGTCTCGTAGCTGACAGGTCTAAGACCGCAACCCGCAGCCAGCAAACCGGTGTGATACATTAAATAGCTGAGCAACTAAACCCACTGGCTAAAACATCAGTCCTGTGGGGAGGTCTCCCTAAGCTAGCCCACGTTAGTATTTATTACTAATAACACCTAATAATACCAATATCTTTCCACTCACACACTTTTCCATCAGGATGCAGGAACAGGAAACCCATTGCAAGAAAGAGCCACACAAAGTATAAAATAAGACATTTCAAGAGCATCTCTCCAGCTCCAAAAGCAGCCCCCGAAGTAGCCCTTGGCCTGCAAGACAGGTCCCTGTGTTCCTGCGGCACATGGAACCCTAAAAAGTCACGACTCACCAGCATTTCCACCCCTGGTATTTGAAATGTAACAAACTAGATGATTTTTAAGGTCCCTTGAAACTCAAGCCATTCTGTGATTCACAATAGAGTGGGTATACTAGAGATCACCTCTTGCCCAAATATATATAATTTTGGTTGGCAGCTGTAATGGACATCAGAGCCTCGCTCTCCAGGGGAGATTTGGCTGGAGATCACCTCCAAATCAGCTGTCTGACTGGAATACAAAGGCAGGAGCTGGCACTGAGAATGGTGCTTCAGGGATTGAGAGCTGACTCCTTCCCAAATGGCCAAGTAAAGCAGATAAAGGAGCTGTAGGTTGATTTGATGATTTAATCAATAAGATAATTATATTAATTCAATAGTTTGATACAAAGCCACTTCCTTTCTGTTTAACTGCATTTCAGGATTTTCATGGCTGAGTTGATCAAATACATAAAACAGCAAATTTGTGCTAATTAATTAATATTATATGTATTTTCCTTAACTATGAATTGCAGAGGCCCAGAGGCAGAGAGCACTATCACCCAGCAACCACATCATGACAGCCCATAGATTTGCATCTACAGTCACCACACAGCCAACTACCTGTGCCAGAATTCATCCAAAATGCAGGACAACTGTGCCATGAGGGCACCTGGCAGAGAACAGAGATGCAGATGCATCCACATCCTTGAAGTGTGGGCATCTACGCTTAATAGAAATTACGACTTCTGCTGATGGAGTAAAGAAGGATTAATATCAGGTAGAGAGTGGTTTTCCATTTACAGGAAAGAGGAGTAAAGTGTCATCCTTCAGGAGGACGGAAGACTCTAGGGGTTCACCTTTAGCCTTGCACCCTAAGGGAACACCAGCTAGAGAAGCCAGTCAGCAACACCACCACCCCTGCCCAAAGCTAAAATTACATGGTGAGCCCCATCCCTGCTATTAATGCCCTAGAGAACCACTGTAAGAGGGCAAAAAAACCCCACTGCTACTCATGCCCCAGAGAACCACTGTAAGAGGGAAAAACTGTGACAGCAACCTCTACCTTGTTAGACTGCAGGGCATTCCTCCCCAAGGCAGGGAGCAAGTGTTCTTCACTGTCCTTCCCACAAAGGTGCTCCACTGCTCCTGTTGCTGGGCAGCAGCATTTGAGAAAGCAGACTGAAGATGCTGGGGAGCCTGGAGGTGTCTGCAATGATCCTTGGTTTTTCTGCCTTTCCCTAGGAAGGACAAAAAACGCACTCCCACACTCCCACCTGCAACTACATCTACACAGTAATTCCCAGTGCTACCACAACCTGCTTTCAGGCTTGGTTCTTTTTCCTCCCTCTTTCTCCACTTAAAAATTCACTAACCCCTGACACTGCCAGGAGAGATGCAGTGAAGGCAATCGTAGGTCAGCCTTCTTCAAACAATTCCAGGCCCTCTTGCCAGGTTTCTCTCTGGGTAATACCATTCCTCCAGCAAGGAAGAAAAGCCTCTAATTAAAAAGACCTGGACAGCAACCCACCAGCTCCCACTCCTGCCTTGATCAATGAAGCTTGCTAATTAAAAGCAGTTGACCTGAGCAAAGAATGGCTTGGACGAGATTAGCCCAAGGGAGACAAGATTTAAGAATTAAATTACTTGACTGGTCTGTTTCATTTTATTTTACAACCCCGCTTCTTCCTCCTCCCCCACTCAGGTAAACGGTGGCTTTGAGGACTCAGTCCCAATTTGTAAGAGCAAGGGAGCAGAAAGCACGGTCCTGCTGCTTAATTCACTGTCAGACACCACAGGCTGAGTGCTTGGGGCTGCCAGAGCAGCTGCTCTGTCTGATCACCAGGTGACAACTGAAAAACGGCTGGGTGGCACCTAATTTCTGCAGTTTGATTAACTAGTCCTTTGCACCCTGCCACATCAACAGGGCTGGGGACAAACACACCGGCAGCACCTCAGACACTCGCTCTGACTCCACAGCCAGGGTCTCACTGACGGATTTATCTCTGCCTAATACCCCCAGGAGATTTATGCCCAGCAACCACAGGGAGACAACCACCACCCAAAAATAATAGTGCTCAGGTCAGGTCCCCATCATCTGGCCTGACCAGTGACTCACTGGTTTGAGTATCCCACCACACAGGGATGTGAAGCAGGTGAGAATCCTAAGGCAAACCGACGTGCAGCAAACACACCACGTCCCACATCCGGGATGCTGCAGGATGCACTGGGATTGCAAGGAAAGCTCTCTTTGGAGAGCTCTCACATCTACTTTCCAGGGTTGCTTTGCCCTGCTCACGTCAGCGAGAACTGCAGGAGCTCTAGAAACTGTTAATAAAAGGCAAAGCAGAAGAATGTAACGCTTCCTTGCTTCAGGAGAATTGGGTGGAAACATGAGGTTTTTCCCCAAACAATTAGAAATTCCAGTGCAAACATAAAATATGTTCCCCTTCAACCACCAGTATCGAGGGCCCTCATCACAGAATAACTTTAAGGGGATTTGCCCAGAGCATATACATTTCTCTCTCAGAGAGAAAGAATATTCTTGAGAGAAACAAGAAGCTTCCTAACCAAACGCTTGGGATTTTGTGTATGTTCCACACACAGTCTTAGCATTCATTTTCTTTTTTAAATCCCTATCTTGGAGCTGAGGGGAATAAGACCAAGCACAGGAGTGATGGCAATCCTATTTGTGTAACTTATTAATCCACTGCCCTTTTTTTCTCTGGCATGCCATTTATTTCCTCTTCGCCTCCGGTGTGGCTGCAGAGCCCAAAGTGTCCCCCCATACTCCTGACTGTTGATACCAGATCTTCAGAGCATTTCAGCTTTCGCTCCCCCATGATTATTCTCTCTCCTTTTCTCCTTCATGCAGCCTACAGCTTACCCTTGCTTACCATTTTCCAACCAGCACAGCCGGACACATCTGACACTGAACTGACCACCAGAGCAAGGCACTTTCTATTTCAGCTGTAATTCCCAAATGAAAATAATACTCTATGGCTATTTCCAGTCCCCTTAAAAAAAAACCTGATTGTAGGGTGAGAAAGAAGTGATTGCACAGCATCCAGCAAAAGGAGCTGGTCAGGAACTAAGACCCTAGGGCTCCACCACCAGAAAAAACGCCACAATACCTCTTTATGAATGCCAGCCAAAGGAAAAATAACTCAGCACCAGAAATCCAAACAGAGCCGCCATCTCAGCGAGGCAGTAATTCGTATTCCTCCCCACCAAGGAAAGTAGTGCATAAGCATGTAGCAGCAGACAGAGAGTTAAACCCACAGCTGCTGCAAAGCCAGAGATCTGCCTCCGAGGTGCCCTAGGTGCCCACAGACCTGGTGGGGCTCACCAAGCCCACAGGGATGTCATGGTTCAGGCATTGTTTAAGCTGCATAAACAAAGATGTCTGAGATGTTGTAATATGCTGTTACTCAGGCCTAATTCCCAGGCTGCTGTCCCTGAAGCAATCCCATCATTTTTATTACCAGGAGGGAGCCTATTGCAAACCCAGACGCTTCTCCTTCTGAAGGGAGGAAATTTCATCACAGATGCAGCAAAACATCCTCATCTGACTTGTGAAGCAAGAGATTTCTTTAAAGAAAGTAGGTCTCTCCAGCAACACCTCCCTCCTGCCCTAAGGAAGAGAAGTACAGGGAAGCATGATGAGAAGCAAAGCTGGATAGTCCATCAGGGGAGGGTGCCGAGGAGATGCAGTCCCTTTCAGCTACCTGGCTGAAATTCAAATGCTGGATTAGTGTCTCTGGCACACTTCTAACAGGAGGCAAAGGAGAGAAATGTAGCACTTCCTTCCAGCCTTTCGGATCTACAAACCTCTCCAAGGCAGCAGACATTCCAGCCCACCAAGAGGAGGCTAGAATTAGAAATGAGAGCCATTTGTCATCTAAAATTTCCAGGTACAAGGAACAAAGCTGAATTTCTATCAGGAAGAGATGCTGTAATAATGCTGTAGCAGCTGGGAACTCCATTTAGGTGAAGGTCAGGGCTGCTTGGCATCCACTACAGTCACAGGCCCCTCAGAAAACCAAAAAGAGCAAAGGACAAACAGTTCCCCTTGGCAAGCTCACTCCTGTCCAGCTGGATACGATAGGCTTTGAAGGCTGGAAACTCAGCAGGGCTGGCTGCAGCGAAACACAGAGGAAAAGGGAGATATGGAAGAAGAAAAAAAAGTTAATCTTCAAAAACAAAGTGGTTTTGTTCATCTTCTCTTTGGTCACCAAGTTGGCTCCAGCTGTGACTTGGGTCTGGGACTGAAAGGAGAACGCTAGCTGGAACCCTAGGGAATTGGAGTCACTTATGTGTCTTCTTTGTACTGAGTTACAGCTCACATAAAAATGAGGGTGGCAAGCCCTGAAGGTGCCCTTTAGCCACATAAAGGGAAAAGTGCTGCAAAAGACAGACCTTGATAAAACACGATCCAAATGGGGACACATCCGGCATCCCTTGGGGTCCGTGACAGCTGCCCAGGCAATCATCCTGACAGCGCCGGGC
The DNA here is from genome assembly GCF_000691975.1 of Corvus brachyrhynchos. NCBI lineage: Eukaryota > Metazoa > Chordata > Aves > Passeriformes > Corvidae > Corvus > Corvus brachyrhynchos. The sequence goes on from NW_008238635.1 coordinate 1,382,704, forward strand.
AGGGCTGGGGCTCTGCCTTTGGCCCACATCCATTCCGTGGGGGGCAACGCGGGCAAAGTGCAGGGATGCTCAGATTTGGCTGTGTCCTATTTCTCCTATCAAACCTCTGCAAAAGCAGCATTCTTCCACCTCCCCCCTTGGACACCTAACAAGGATCAACAGCTGGAAGTCCCTTACCACTGCCAAGCCCAGCACCCAAGGACCTGCCATCTGTGCTCCAGCCTGCCTTTTGTACTGATTTGTTGCGTTTTCGCCCTGATTGCACGCCTCAGGCAGGCGACAGTTGCTCTGTGCAGGACTTGGAGGAGGGAAGTTTTACAGCTTGGCTGCGGCCAACGCACAGATGTTACAGGCTGGGTCACGGCAAGGTGCTAAAGGCCTTCAGAAATGTTGCAAAGCATGAATTATGTTCCTGCAGCTGTTCTTTAACCCTCATCTGTGTCTCCATTCTTCCACGGGCTGCCAGAAAGACAACTGTGAACGGGAAATCAAAGCAGGAGGCTTTGAAAAGAAGTAAGGCAGAGTCTTTAAAGGTTAAAAGAAACAGCACTCTGCAAAGACAGAGCTTTTTTAAAGCTGTTTGTCCCTGCCACTTGCTTGGACACCTCCTCTTCTCCTACTTCGGTGCAGTGCTGAACTCCAACAGCATCCAAGGTGAAATGGAAGAGGTCACCCAAATCCTGACATTTCAGAGAGCACGTCGCAGCTTGCAGGTTGATCCATGAGCTTGGGAATACTTTGTCTCACAAGACTAGAACAAGGAATGATTAGTGGCATGGGTTTAACCAACCCTCCCATCTGTGCAGATCTAGAGATGAGGGGTTTCCCTCGTTTTCCACAGGTTTGTGTGAACTTCTTGAAGCGAGTCCAGAGGAAGGCCACAAAGATGCTCAGAGGGATGGAACACCTCTCCAATGGAGATAGGCTGGGAGAGTTGGAGCTGTCCAGACTGAAGAAGAAAAGGCCCCAGGGAGACCTTAGAGCCCATTCCCATGACAAAACAGGCTACAAGAGAGATGGAAAAGGACTTTGGACAAGGTTCTGGAGCAACGGGAAGAGGGGGACTGGCTCTAAACTGAAAGAGAGGAGGTCAGATTAGATATTTGTAAAACATTCTTCCCTGTGAGGGTGTTGAGGCCCTGGCACAGGTTGCTCAGAGAGGCTGTGGCTGCCCCATCCCTGGAATTGCTCCAGGCCAGGTTGGACAGGACTCAGAACAACTTGGTTTAGTGAGAGGTGTCCTTGCACACGGCAAGGGGGTTGGGATGGGAAGATCTGTAAGGCCCCTTCCAATCTCAACCATTCTGTTATTCTGTAGTCACAAAAACCCCATTGTGCCCCAGCTGGACCAGAGCTGTACTCAAACAGACCGGTCACTAAACTGACCTGCAGAACCCAAGCTTAGAGCTTCTGCCATCCCTGCTACGGAAGCTGGGGTTATGCCAAGTGTCAAGACAGCATTGGAGCAGGCTTACCTAGAACAGCTCAGGGAGATGTAGGAACCCAGGTCTCTGAACTCACCTCCTGTGCTTCAGTGCCCTTGACAGCCATCACGTGCCAGGGCTGGCAACACACCTCCCGGGGTCCCTGCACAGGCACTTCTCTGGGCAGTGGGAGCCCTGGAAAACATGAAGCTGCTGCTGAGAAAGTAGCTCCATGCCTACAGCACGGTGCAATTCAGAGCTGCCACCGCAGGAAAGCGGTCCAGGAGGTCTGCACCCAGATCTGAGCCCCGCTATGATGAGTATCCACACACCACCAAGGCAGCCATTCTGGCGCTGAAACTGCAGCCTGGCTGGAGGGGGCATCTCCATACCCCACAAACCAGAGGTTCTCAAGGGGACAGCTTGTCCACTGCTAATCTTCAGACCAGCTGCAAAGTAAAGCTCCATCTCAAACATGGGCATTCACTGACATATCTGCACAGGCTGGGCTGCAGCTGTGCCACAGAACCGTAAGTGGGCTGATAAAACCCACCAGGCTCCTGAAACACCTCTCCCTCCCCTATTCCCCATGCTTTAAGCTGCAGTCAAACAGAGCATAACTCCTTTAAGGACTTGCAGATGTGTTTCTGAATCTGGCTGGGCAGCTTGTGCTGGCGAGAGGGAACAAGATTGTCTCTGGAATCCTTTGTGCTGCAGTTCTCTGTGCACAATAGGCTCCCGCGCACTCGGGGGCTGAAAAACTTTTTATGCTAGAGATGAAGCAAGAGGGGGGAGAGAAAAAAATAATACAGGCACAATAGCAAACAAACAAGCAGAGAGAGCGAGGTGATGGAAAAGCAGGCAGGAATAGCAACACTGCTGTGCCCAGACACACATTCCAAATAGCATCTCCCACATCCAAAAAGGCATAGACTAATAAAGGATAAGTTTTTGCCTGACATCTCTTGGACGTGCCTTCAGTCGGGGATCGTTAGGACTCAGCACGCTGGCCAGGACTTGAACTTCTGCATAATGGCCCCAGACAGCTGCTGATCCCCTCAGCTGCTGCTGGCACAAATGTTCATTCCTCTGCATCACTTTAGAGAGATGATAACTAAAAAACCAAACAAAAACCTTAACGTCCAGGCCTTGAAAGGGGATCCCTGACAGCATTAAGCAGTGAACCCCAAGGCCATGTAACACCAGACTGAGCTATGCTGACAGCCACAGGTGAAGGATCTTCCTTCAGGTGGCTCAGGAGCCTCACCCCAGATGCCCAAATAAGATACAATTCCTCCCACACCAAAGCAGTGAGTGATGGCTTTCTCCCCTTCCCTCTGGGGAAGCCTGCCCCTGCGTGTGCAGCCATTTCAAGCAGGAATTGGAGACCAGCAGTGGCACCCTGACAGTCCTTACACCCTGGGCAGTCAAAGGTGGGCCAACATCAGATTCCCACCAGGATGTACCAACAGCCAAAATCAGATTAAAGGCTTTGCAAGAGCAGCTTTTGTGTTAAGACATTTCTGGACACCCCCATTCTGCCTAAATATGAGGGGACAATGTTTTTATCTGACTAATAGAGCTCCTCAAACCATGTGGCCCAGGGTGGCTGTTTTAAAAAAACATTCAGCTGAGACTTTTGTTTCTGACAGAATAATTTAACACCCCACTCCTCCTGAGTACTCTTACCCCCAGGTATCAGAGTGGATCAGAAAGGCTGCGCTGGGGAAAACCACAGAATCATTAAGGTTGGAAAAGACCTCCAAGATCATCAAGTCCAACCACGGATGCAGCAACATAACTCACATCACCTGTGATCCTGGAGCAGAAACTCCTACCTGCCCAAAAGAGCCCTCAGCAGGGATTTGCAGGGAGGCAGCTTCTCCAGAAGCCTCTCCCAAACAGCAGCTTTCCTCTTTCCACTTTTTTTCCAGCATTCTTTATTTATTTTTTAATCTGCTTCCCCCTCCCCCCTCCCCCAACTCCAAACTCAAGTTATGTAAATTTTACAGAGGGGCTGACATTCTCTGATGAAGATGATCCCATTGGTGTTATTGTCTGGCTGCCAGCTCCTGGGAAACAGGCAAGGCACGAGGGTGGTTGCTGTTTTTAACTGGAGGCCGTGTCTGACTGGAGCGTTAGGAGAGTTAATGAGCACTGTGCAAAGGGAGGGAGGGCTGGCAGAAAGCAAACAGGGAAAGCTTTATTTTTACATTTCATTATTTTTGTAAGAAAAATAAGCCTGGGACCTTAAGGGAAACGAAAAGGGGATTTTTAATTTTTTTTTTTAAATAGCAGAATTTGCAGCTGGGAAGAACCTGCTGAGATGTCCTGTGCCTAAACAGCAGGGAGGTGCCTGGGTCTCACACAGGGCATTACAGGTTACCTTACTCTTCTAGGTGTCAGCATCTGCAAGGGGGACATCCCTCATCCTATACCAGTGGGTCCTGCTGGGGATGCAGCTGCAGCCATGGTCAGACAGGGAAAGCTTGGACCATGTGCAGTAAAGGCCATGTTCTCCCCTGCTTAGAGACCACCTCACCCTGTAGGAATCGACACTTGTGCCAATTTGCAGAGCACAAGGAGCAGATCACACCTACTAATGTGAACCCCAAGGTACTGATATACACACACACCCTACAGCTCTAGGAGAGAGCCCTCCATCCATCCAACCCCATCCCACATGCAGGATGGATCTGCACCATTATCTTCTCTTGGGGGTCACAGTCTGCAGGCTGCCCCAAGGAGTCCAGGCAGCCTGGGAGCTCCCTCTCCAGCTCTGAAGCAGATTCAGGCCACTCAGTGGGTGCTCAGCACCGAGCAAGTTGAAACCAAAACCAGTAGTCTCTAGAAAAGATGGATGGGGCCAGCAAGCCTGACACTATTCCCCATAAAGCAACAGGGAAGAGGTTAAAAGAGAAGATTTATGGGCATATATCTCTGCCAGAACCACCAGGTGATCATGTGTACACATTTCTCTACTCTAAGACCTAATTTTCCACCATTTCCCTTGATTTGCTGTTCCTATTCTCCCATTTCCTTGATTTAAGGCCCAATTATTTCTTGTCCTCTTGCCAGTGAAACAAAATATTTCATAAGCACTCCTGCTGCCTCTCGCCACTCCCTCCCTCCTTTGGATGCTGGTTTCAATGCCTGACTCACGCTTCGTGTTCTCTAAAATTTAGAGTATTTTAGTGAACACCTAACAATGATTTTACCATTTTTCTCAGTGATACAAACGGGATTTGGCACCAACTAGCTCGCTGTTGGAATTTAAGTGAGTCTGTGGCTGCCACAGCTCTGGCACATCTTTGCAAAGCAGTCCCTGAAGATTGTCACCTGGGCAAGATTTCATTGTGGCCTTCACAAGGAATGAGCCACACATCCTGGGCTGAGCTGGAGGTGACTCTGTGCTGGGACAGGGAGAAGGGCAGACAGGTAAAATCTATAATTCATCCAGGCCAGCCCCAGCCCTCCGGGGGAGAGGTGGGGACACCAGTCCAGGATCTGGTCCCCCTCCTGGAGGATATGGCCAAACTCTGCCTTCATAAAAAGGAAAGAATAATGTCACTGGTGGGTCCTCAGTCTAAACTTCCAAGCATAATCAAATCTTCCAAGTGGTTTGTCACAGACTGGCTTCTGTCAGCCCACTGAGCACCAGTCCTTCAAAACATCCCTCGGCAAGCACCCTCCCCTCCCCTTGGAGCAATGGTTTTACAATACATTTCCATTCCTCTTCCTCCTCCTTGCCCAGGCTTGCACGATCACAGCAAATAGCATTTCCATAGCATCCTCCTACCAGCTCCCACAGCCATACCCAAACCTGCCCCAACACAACACAGCCACGAAAAAGACAGCCAAAAGTGCTACTTCAATACTGCAACCTTTTTCAAGGAGATGGATCCATAATGTTGGGTGAGATTACGCACAGATCAAAAAAAAGAGGTTCCTTAGGCTGTAAGCCTAAGAGAGGGAAAAAGCTCAACATTGCTCTGAATCAAGCTGAACATGGACTCAAAATTGGTTCTCCTGTATTCTCAACTCATGCAGGTCCCCGAGACCTCGAACTTCCGTGACCATCAGCTGCTTACCTCTACCTGCACAACACAATCCATTTGGCCTTTATTTTCTCCCCATAAAAACACCCCAAACAAAACCGAACATAAACCCACAACTCACTGGACATGCAGCCTTTCCACTCAAACACCGTTGAAAAAACTTCAAATTTGGAAGTCACAGCTCACCAGATGGCTCTAGCTTGGGTGGTTCTCCAGAAGGGACACCTCCAGAGATTCCAGTCCTTCCAGTGGCTGGCTGGAAGCAACAAAGAGGAATCACCTTGAGAAGATGATCAGGAGGAAGGAATAGGATGAGGTACTCTCTCCTAGATATTTTGACCTATGCCTCTTCTCTTCAGCCACACATTTACCACAGCACATGGAGAAGTGTCCAAACCTGATCTCATGCTCAGATTTGGGGTCAACTGCGCAAGAGAGCTGGACACAAGCTGGGAGATGCAGAGCCCTGTCAGAAATCAGGCCCTAAAACATTGCAGTGGGAAGCCCTAAGAAGGTCAAAACATTCACACATCCCAAAGCAGGCATGATCTGGTCTTCACACCCACCACGGCTGCTGGCAGCTCGTTCACACATTTCATGCAGCCTGGAGGACAAGCTGAGGCCTTCGATGCTGTTTTGCCACACCAGACTTGCTGCTCTGTTATGGGATTGGGCAGCTTCACTCCAAAAAGCTTCACGAAATAATTGATCACCACATGCCACCAGAGTGAGAACTCTTTGGTAACCCAAGAAAGGAATGAGGTTTGTTAAGGGGGGCAGCTCTTTATCTGAACTTAAAAAGAAGAAAACTAGCCCTAGCTAGAAATATCAAGTATGAATGGAAGACATGAGGAAAAACTTGAAAGACTCTGCAGATTTCCCTGTACGAGTCCATCATCTTTTCACAGCTGGGGCTGTGCAAGTCAAGACCTCCTCTATTTTGAGCTTGGCCTGGAAAAAGCTTCTGGGACCCCACCTGCCACTCTGTGGGGCATCAGATGCGCTCTGGACTCCTTCTAAGGATCATCCCAGTGAGGGCTTCTGGATTCCACTCACAGCTTGGGAAGGTTTGGGGATCTGTACCCTCCAAGGTCTGTAAAATCCAGAGGCCTCAGAGGATCCTAGCCAGCCTAACTTCATCCCTCCCTTGGTACAATCAGCTCTGCTAACTGTACTGGCCTGAGGGTTAGTAAATCAATGTCACTTTCAATTTACCATGTGGCTGTGGCTGGCTGGAAGCATCACCTCCAGGGGAAGCTGACTCACCCTAAGCACACTTTTCTGAAGGGCCAGCCAATCCTGCCCACTAGACCAGCTTCCCTTCAAGCTACCTGTCAGCCTAGCAGAGCCTGGACAGCCCCCAAAAGCTGACACGCCACAGTTCGTATTCCTGGCAAGTACCATCACAGTGCTTAAATCCCCTGAAAAGTACTGGAAACGGTAAAAGCTGGCCATTAGGGTAGTTTTATATGGAATAGATACTCTAGGTTGTAAAGTGTGTCCGGAAGAACCATTACACTCCCTCAGCTGTCTGTCCTCAGAGGAAAGAAGATAAATATCCAGACAGATGTTCATAGCCCAGGGCAAGGGAAATACAGCATCCTCTGGGAGAGCGAGCAGAAGTACCGGAGAGCAGAGCCACGCGCAGACTCCGCTCAGAGCCAGCGGGACCGGCTTCCCCAGCGTCCCACCAAACCCAAGCCCACTCCAGAGCCTCTGTGCCACTCTCCCAGCACCCCGGGAAAATGCTCGTTAGAGACCCCACCCTGACCCTGGACAACACAGCAGCATCAGGGATGACTCGAGATAACAAGACTACAGCATGTGAGCAGCGCAGTGCCTCTGTGTGCTTCCTCTGCTGCCCAGACAAATCCTCTCCCATTTGATTTGACCATCCCACAAGCACAGGGAAGAACTGTGTGGTCCTCAGGGAGCTCACTAAGCCAGTATTTCCATAGGAAACAGAAGCTTGTGCACCACAATCTAAATATAGCTTTAAAAGAATAAAATCAGCTTCTACTCTAGCCGATCAAGAGAAAAGTGTTTGGAGGGTAAATTGGGACAGGAGTGTTTGCTCAGATTTATGGGGAGAAGGAATAAGCTGGAGAGGTCTAAACTGAACCCATCCCTTGAGCAGAAGTGTAACTACATGACCCTGAAGTCCAGCTGTAATTTCCTTTGTAATTTCCCTTCAACTTCAACTATTTCATGATTCTGTGGGATGCAGAATTCATGGTACTCTATTTTGATGCTGGGAATAGGAGGGATACGGTTAGGGCCACAGCAGATCTTCCATCCCTCGTCCCACCTCATCTGATTGAATACAAACCTTTGTTAAAAAAGACCTCCAGCCCTTTTCCCAAAAGGAGCTGTTAAAAGACATTTATAACCTTGGAAGAGCAGATGTCCACCAGAGGTCAGTTTTTCCATTCATCCATGGGATGGATCAGACCAAAAGAATAGGCACAACACAAACCCTAAAATGCACAGGTCCTCAAATGCTGAAACATTTCTCGGCCTTTTCTTTGCTAGATTGGGGGGTGGGAAAAAGACAGCAGGGAAGAAAGATGTAACTTGGTTTACTGGACACTCCTAATCCAGCTCTAGTGCCTAGGATCAAAGATTAGTTGATTAAAATCCAATTTCAAAGCTTATTAACTTTTGAATGAGAAATGCTGCTATGGTGAGCTTACTTGGGCAGGCTATTTCTGGCTTGGCAGGGAAAAACAGCTCTTTGCTTATCAGCACCCAGCTTAGACCCAGATGAGGCAAGAGGATTTCACCTCCTCAGACCACTTTAAATCAACACTAAATGAACAAAAGGACTTCCCTTAAGCTGGATATTAAAACCAGCTGGGCCTTTCCCCTTCATGCCACCACAGCTCATCTGAAAACCACGCAGAGCCTTTGCGTTGTTTCGCTAAGTTACCCAAAATTCACTTCCCTGCACGGCATTCTGGTCAGGCTGGCAAGTGACAGCTCTGACATGAAGTCTCGAGGTATCTTCAGCCTGTGTCCTCCTCACCAAGCAGCTCCTTGTCCTTACAGCAGCTGTACCACCACGACCAGCTCTGTCCCACTACAAAAGGGGCACTGCCAGCCGAGAGAGATGACAAGCCACGCTGAGATCTGTTTGCCACAGGCTCTTATCCTGAGGGACATAAATCCCAGCTCCCAACCTGAGATCCTTTCAGGACCCCCACGTATATCTTAAAGCACATAAGATACAGAATCACTGAATCATTTAGGTTGGAAAAGACCTCTTAAGATGCAGGGTGGAGCTGTGTCCTAGAGCTTTAGGGTTGAACACATTGCTTGTCCTAAGGACAAATGGGGGTTAAGCACTGCCTTTGGGGAGCCAGTTCATCCCACTCCCTCCTGTTTGAGCTAATCCTAGTACTGCTTGCAGAGAGTTTCCCAGCTTCTTTGCTCTTTCCCAGGCACAGCAACCATGAAGATGAGAACTGCAACACACAGTTTCACAGCAAACTTTTTCAGGTGGTAAGGGGCCCCTTTCTCTCTCAGGTACACAGTTTTTCAGAACATCTCTCATCCAGGGAAACAGTATTTAAGGCCATCTGTGGCCAAACAATGGGCTTCACCTCTTGTGCAGAAGGACTGAATTTATCAGCTGAATGCAATCATTGTCTAGATCAGCTAGTGCTGGGGTCCCATACGTGTGTTGTAAAGGTGGCAGCTGTGAAGCACCAAGGTCTGGGTCTGACTCTTGTCCTGCTCACAGTGAAATACGTGATGTATCCTCAAAAATCACCAGAATGAGAGGAAGCTAACACCAAAGCAGGGGGGACAAAGGCAATTTGTGCTATTGTACCTTAAAGAGGGAAAGCAGCAGGCAGTCTGGGTGACCAAGTTTGCTTTGAAGAGTGGTTGGTGACAGCTACATGACAAATACCTTGTCTCTCTGGGAGGCACCTCAGTAGCTTCTTTCCTCTCTCCTGCTGTGCCCTGGGAATTGTAGACACTGCCCAGAGCAGTGTGGCTGAAGGAACTCCACTTCCAGACACTTTCAGACCCAACTCCAAACAGCCACCAGATCAGTAAACAACACAGCAAACAGTGACTTCTCCGTGGTTCAATTAAACCTTGTCTTACACCAAGGAAAAAGGAAAACAGCCTTGCAACCCGCCTCCGGTACACATGAAGTATGTAGGAGCTCTTCAAAAGGATTCCTGCTCCTGCAGATCAGGCACAGGCTTTCAGAAGAAGAAAATCAGTTATTTCTACACGTCTTTTTGCAATGTTCCTGTTACACATAGTGCCTCTGGGGGAGGAAGCAGTGTGGACAGCACAAACCAGAGGCCTCCCCCATCCCTGACAAACCCTGACATGCAATAATAGAGAGAAAAGGGTATAGCTGCAAACCTCACCTCCACATGGGCACAGCAGGGATCCAGTCTCTGAAACCAAGCCCACGGAAAACTTTGAACACAGAGAAAAAACGCTGGCATAGAAGTGCTGGAGTATAAGAGCTCCCTGCCGGTGGTGAGGCAGCTCTTGCCTTGGGGAAAGAGCATGTGTTTCGCCCCTAAACTGTAGGGAGGTCAGGATGGAAAGGCACAAAGTTTCTCCTATGAGTAAAACACTGGTTTTTAAACTACCTCTATCAGGAGAGTCTGACTCTCCTGTTATGCAGCCTATGCCAGCGCACCAGCCCAAAGGGCTAAGAGTCCCCACACAGCCTGGGAAAGGGCCAGGAGGTCAGCGTGGGCTTGGAAGTGCCACCCTTGAGCTCCACCGTGTACTCCCAAGAGCAGTAGCCCTGCTCTGTGCTGCAAGCCTACCTTGTGCATTCCCTGCAGCACACTACAACTGAGCTGTGAAACAACACTTGGAAGCAAAGGCAACACCAGATCAGCCAGGCGAGTGCTGAGGAGAGGTGACAGTAACAAGGAAGGTTATGTTTAGCCTCACATCTGTGCTGTTTGGAAGCTCTCTTCACAGGGAAGAAAAAAATAGCCTAAGAATAAATCTTTCACTTGGAAAACATCCAGCCTGGGAATAAAAAACAAGAGTCTAAGAGAATGAGTAATTGAAAGGAGAAAGACTGTTGAGCAGGCGAGGTCAGGGGATGCAAGGAGCACACACGAAGGACCACCAGCACAGGAAGGATTTGGGGAAAGCAGCCATCTTCAGGGCAGACAGGCATGCTCCAGCTGTCTTACCAGGATCATCTTAGGGAGGGGAAAGAACAAAGCCCTGTGCTGCCTCCACTTTGTGCAGACCCCACTCCTACAACAGGGGCAACCAGCTCCATTCTTCCCTGAGCTCTTCCAACCCAAAGCCCAGAAGAAAGCCAGATGCTGGGCAGGAACTGGGAGCTACTAGTGAAGGTAGCCCAGTGTGGAAGACATGGAAAGCCACTGAATCTGGGTCTCAGTTTGGAGCCAGCCACTCCACACAGTATCCTAACATCACAGAGTCCACCTGCACCTCCTCTGAAATGCCCCAGTACTTCCTTCTCAATCCTCACTCAGCCTGGATCACCTCCTACTGTGGCATGAAGTGCCAGCAGAGGAGTAGAAAGGCACATGCTGTTTGCTCAGGACCAGTTCAGGCACACATGACTGCAGGCACATTCCCATTTAGTCTTCCAGTGCCCCAGGAGCTAACACACCACGGCAGCAACAGGATCCTTCTCTGCCCACTGCAGTCCCAAGAAAGCAACACCATGCTTGGTTAAAATTCCAGACAAACAACCACCCAGGCCACATAATCCAGCTCCAGACAGGCTTGCTAGGGATATTTCTCCATTACTGCTTCAGTGCCGAGCGACAGATCTGAGTCCCAGTGCATTACAGGTGGCTGCAAATCCAATTTCCTTCCCCAAAAAACTAGGCATGTTTGCAGCCGCCTCGACCCCCCTGCACCCTGCATAAGGATGGGCGCCTGGCTGAGCAGTGAGTGCAAAGCCCACATGGCATTAATCCTCCATGTTCATATCAGAAATCCAAATCTCTAATTTACTTCATCCTGAAGTCACTTAAATGTAAGCATCACTCCTGGTCCTACTTCTGTGTTTAATTTTTCTGGTTGCAGATATAATTGTTATACTAACAGTGCTTCAGTTGTGATTATAAATACCCAAACTCCCATGCCTATGTATGTGCATGCACGCATCCACACACGCTCATTCTTCTACCTCTTGAGAAATGGGTCTGTTCCGCTTTCTTCTGCTACTGATAAAATATTGATTAGGGAATTTGAAAATTTGAAATGATTTAGGAGTCCCTGGATGGGAAACGTAATGTACTGTGCCAGTCGCATTATGAGCCATCCATCACCTGTCAGCAAGCAGCAAGAAAGTGACAGAATCAATACAAACGTGTCTGAAGATGGGTTTAATTCATTTCCCTTCCCCCTCAGGCCACGGCTGGAGCATCCCAGCCGGAGGAGGAGGAGGCTCGGTAACACCAGCCCAACCTCAATCCACCCAAAGTGCAAGGGGGTTAACTTCTTCCTTGGCAGTCCAACCACATCAGAGCCAAGATGGGTGACCTTGGCCACATTCCCAGGGGAGCATGGCCAGGCCAGCCAGCCAGGAATTGCTAAATCAGGTCCTGAGGGCTGCATTCAGCTGCCCTTGTGCCCTGAGATGGTCTGGGGTACCTGCAGTGTCCACATGGGTCAGAGCACCTGCACGACTCCTACTTGAAGCTGCTTTGATTGACTTGGGCAGGTTGTTATTTGTCCCTAAAGCCTCCCCATGGCTGGTAATTCCAGCCTGTCCCAGCACATTTTACACCATGAAACACTCCCATACAGTAGTCTGCTTTCGGAGGGACCAGACTGGCCAGCAGACAGGGTCAATCTCTCCTTGCTTCCCTGCTGCATCACCCACCCTTAGTCAGCATGGCCTGATCCAGCTCCTTGCTCCTACTTACTCTCACCAAGAGTTTTAAAATAAAATTTAAAAAAGAAGGGGTGAGCAGAATCCATCCGTAGGGTGATATATCATCCTCCTGCATTTTGCAGATGGATTCAATTGGTCTGTGATCCTATTTTGCAGATTCCCTTAGAGCACTGTAATTCATCCTGCAAGGCATTTCAAATGAGACTGGACAGAGCACTGGAGAAATGACAGGAGCCGGGCGCCCTGCCGCGCTCCCCGGGAGCAGAGAGGGTGACCAGGCAGGCTATTGCTCATGTGTGATTAGAGCTAATTATTCCAGGGCACACCGCAGGAGGTGATGGCAGCGCAAGGGCAGCTCAAACAAGGCCAACAGAGTTCCCAAAAGCTGCTCCTGAACTCAAGCCAGCCCACCATGGACTATGTTAGGCAGCAGCATTAATCCTGGCTGCAGAGCACATAGTGTGGCACAAGGGATGTTCCACAGCACAAGACAACTTTTGATCTGGCAGCTGTAGGGTGGAAGACCCAACAGCCAGCTGGGTTGGGAGCAGGAGGATCTCCAGGCTTCCCCCTTGACTGGCTCTTTGTCCCGGCAGAAGCCTGGCAGACAACCCTCCCCTCCTCCCAACATCTTTCAAGGCTTCAAGGAGGCAGCACAGGCCAGTGCATACAGGAGCAAGCACTCATCTTCTGGGCAGCACATTTCTGCCCTGTTCTTTGGCTGATGATGTGGCTGCAGGTATGACTTCTTGGACAAAACTTTCTCATTTATTTTGATTTTAATTCCATTATTTAATAGACTGCAAAACCCTTCATGTGGGAGTCTCAACTACTGCAACTGTGCAATTCACTCCAGATATGTCCCTTCTACCTCACCATCCCTAATAGACTCTGTAAACGGTTTCCAAATCCAGCAGAAGTGGTCTATTTGCTGCCTAGTATACCATATAATCTTTCGCAGAGGTAGTATTGATCTTACTAAACGTGCAGCCATCGAGTCCTCAGATGTGTCTCAGCATTTGCTTGCCTACAGCAAAGTGCCTCTTCCAGCCCCACAGCAAAGTGCAGTGACAGCACCAGCCTACACTGACCTGGAGACGAGAGGATCAGTGCATTCCTGAGAACAATTTAATGGTCAGTAGAGCCATGGCTGTAGGGTATTCAGTCAGAAGCAATCCCCCATCTCAAAAAGAAATGTCTGAGTCATTTTAACTGTAAGGGACAGAAATTAGGGACTAATTCAGGCCGTAACAGGTACCGAATGCTGAGTCCACACGCAGCTCTGCTCATGGCTAATGGATTTTGCACAGTGAGACTGGCTCAGGGCTCTCAGCTCATCGTTCCAGAATGCTCACAAGACTCACTCGCTGCTGCTTTGGCAAATTTTCCTCACCCATCCATAAAGGGAGAAACTCATGAGATTATTTGCACGGTCCTCTCCAAACAAGCAACCCTTCCCACAGCACAGAAGCTGGCTCCAGATGAGAGAGGAGAGGCTGTAGGAGGCTGGGCAAGGAAAGCAGCATTAAGATGCAAAGCACAGAGTTGGAACTCTAAAAAAAAGTACATACACACATCTCTATGTGCAGGTGCATGAAGCTCACCTTTTTGAGGGAAGGCAGCACCACGGTGTGCTGGGAAGCAGAGGCACAGAGCACAGTCTAACCAGATGTTTGCCTGACAGAGCATCAGCACTGGGTTGTGTTCCCAGGCCGCCCCGGCAGCGACATCCAAGGAGAGGACAGATGGCAGCTCCACAGCGCAGCATTAGGACCATGACTCGTGTCTTTCTTCTAGACAAGGCTCTGGTGCTGCCAGCTTACAGCAGGCACGGAAGGAAGGGGTGATAAGTGGCCACCGTCTGGCCCAGAGGCGCTGGGGTGCCAAGCAGAGGGGAGAAGGAGGCCTGGCTTCCACCCCTTTGACATTCACGCTGACCCAGTTGTGTCAGCCCCGCTCGTCAGCCCATCCGTCACCCTGCTGGCTCCTGCCGGGGCCTCAGGACCTGCAAAGGTGGCTACACATGTTGGACTATTTGTCTTCTCAGGTTCTTGGGACAAGGGAGCTGACAGCCCTATTAGTTATCTCACAAAGCAGAGCCCAAACACATCCCCAGAGAGGACGACAGGGAATAACCCCAGGGAACAAGAGAACGTCAAAGCCACATGGCTCCCAGTTTCCCAGGGAAAGGCAACAGATCAGTACAGCCCAAGAACTGAAATCCTTGAAAGATGTACATGGGGAAGAATCCTGGAAGCTGAAGCTTTCACTCATCACCTGTCATCTTTCCTTAGCCAAGAGTAAGTTGCTTCTGTTAACAGGCAGGGATCATCCCCACTTTCAGCACCAACCTTTTAAGCCTTGTCCTGGGATGTGCCCAGGCTGGGTGACCTAAACTACCCCTGCACTCCAACCCCAACTAATCCTGCAGTCTTCAAGAAGGCACATCATTGCTCTGGGAACTAGCCATGCACTCACACACACTGCTATGAAGAGGAACAAATACTGATCCAACAGCCCAAAGAAGCCATCCAAGCCTACGTGATGACCACACATGCTGGAAACAGCAGGTAGGGACCTGGATCTCTCTGTGCCAGAGGAAAACCAGGATGTATACAACAGCTCACCAAGGCACTGAAAGCACCAGGCACAGAGGTCGGGTGACTGAGAATTGTACTACAAGTGCTCAGAACACATCAGTGGGATGTCACATCATCTTATGCCAGAACAACAGCAAAAGAAGTGCCCTGCTCCCCACACTGCCAAACCAACACTCTTCCAGCCAGTGCAAGTACTTCCAGTGCACGCATACACCCAGGCCGCGCATCAAGGCAGCTCCTGAACTCCCACATAAGCTGGTTTTTAGGCAGGGATCTCCATGTGAGTGATTGTAACCCAGCTTATCACTGTCACCCAAAGCTGCCCACCTGCCCTGCCAACACCTCCAGCAGAGCAGGATCCCAGCCAGCACCAATTCCAGGATCTTCCCCAGCCGTTCAGGACACAGCCAGAAGGCAGAGACTGAGCCAAGGCTTTGTAAAATGGAGCATGTCGTAGGTGGGGAGGAGGGGAGACAGCTCTTTGAGCAAGTAATTTCAATTGCCTTGAGAAAACAGGTTGTTAAAATGATAGAAATAAATGGGTTGTTTGAGCAGCCTCAGAGACGCTTTCAGAGAAAGCTTCCAGGTAGGAACATTGATTGCAAATACTTATTAACTGCTCCTTCATTATCAAAGAGATGTGATACATGTGTTTACAAATTTCGATGCATTTTTATTAAGCCTACTTAACCGTTTAGTTCTCTAAACCTTCCCAGAAGAACCGTCACCAAGCAACTCCCTCAACACAACTTCCACTTCTGCACAGGCAGGCGTGGGCACTGGAGGCTTCACTCAAGCATCTGCCTGTCCCAAGGAACACATGGTGCCAGTGTTAGACCCAAAATGGCTCTTTTGATCCCAGTCTCTCAGAAAAGGAGGATCTCACTTCAGAGGATGTGTGAGAGGGTCACTTACTCTTTTTTAACCTTTGTCCACTCATGAAAGCCATCAGCCAAGAGACTGTAGGTCCCTCTAACTCAGCCTCCTGTCTCCCACAGCAGCTGGGCTTGATGCTAACGGCAAGAACTGAAGAGAAGGTGGAAGGTGGAGGGGTTTTTTCCCAGGATGATTCTCCAGCTCCTAGCAGCCCAGCACTTAAAAACTCCCAAGCTGTAAATTGTTTCAGGGCTGTGTTTAGGCCCATCATCAAGAGTTATCTGCCATGAAATTGCCAAGTTCCTTTTTAAAGGTTCACAATATTTTTTGGCCGCCACAGCATCCCAGGACAACACGTTTCCAGGGCTGAATTAGCTCCCCCCACACACAGCATGTAAAGCTGTTCAATTTAAACCTGAAGTCCATTATTTTCTTAGCCTGCAGGAAACAACAAACAATTACCTTCTAATCATCTTCTTGGGTGATTTTATCCGTGTCTCAAGTCCTCCTTGTTGATGCTTTTCCCAGGCTGGTGAGTCCTGACCTAGGCTACCCTCAGATGGAAGCTGTGACACTAAGTTATATAAAGCATGGCTCCTCACTCTTGCCAACATCTTCTCCAGCAGCAATGTCAGCATGAGCGATGCCCTGTGCTGGGACAAGTGCTCTCCTCTGGGGCTCCTCCCTGGAGCTGCTCTTCCAGTGAAGAATCAGAAGCTCTGTTTATTTTAAGCAGGCTAGAGAGAGGCACAGGCAGAAGGGTGAGGAGGATCCCTGCCACAGGTCACTGCTTCAACAAGAGTCAAGATTTCCCTCTGAGAAAGCCTGTGCCAGAGGGATGCACAGATTGTCACCTCCTGGCTACTTGGGCAGGAGTTTCTGTCCAAAAAAGAGGCATCATGCTGATGGCCAGAGTCCTGCAGGCTTCCACAGCCTCCATCCGCCTGCTGGAAGAAGGGGGTCCCGCCAGCCCTTCTCCAGTAATCCTGCCTGAGGACTGCAATGTCCCAGCTAGAAACAGCCCTCTGAGTACACAAGAAGCACAGAAGCTGGTATGGTCTGCAAGCTCCACCTGCCACAGAGATCACAGCCAGTCCACCAGCACATTTTGTTTTCAGAAGCTGAAAACCCCGGTGTGCTGCCAAGTCATGGATTCTCCATCATTAGCACCTTGCCTAAGAGTGCACATAGCACAGCTGGGGTTTGCAGGAGAAAATGGGAAACAGCCTCTCTCCGCACACAGCTGTTACAGAACACTTTATCAGAACAGGAAACCCAGCAGGGCCCAAAGCAGAGGTACAAACTGACAGGCACAGTACATCCCAGGGCCTGCACTCCCCGGCAAACACCTCCTACCAGCTCGAGCACTAGAAAAGCAGTGACCCCTTTCTATACACATTGCCTCGGTGTTGCAATTTTCATACCACTAAAGACAGCGGGTTGCAGCACCCAGGTGTGTTTGGGCCTTCAGCACTGCTGCAGGGTCACAAAATGGAACCAAACTCTCTGCCACAAAAACTCAAGTACCCTGTGGGCCAAACCCAGGCTCGTGTCTCAGCCACACACCTTCCACAGACACCTTTGCCAGATAAGCCAATTTGTCAGTCCAAGAACGCCGTACCCTGCACCTGCAAATCCCACTGAGAGGTGGAACAGAACATCTCTGTCACCAGCAGTCGAGCACACTCAAAGCTTTGGGCTCATCTGTACTGCCCAGGCATTATTTCCCCCACAGAGAGAATGCAGCGGAAGGACTTCTCAGACACACAGACCTTATCCCTCCCTCGCTGCAACTGCGTGGTCCCAGGGGCCTTAATTAGCCAGCATCCTTCTCGCAGGGAGCTGCTCTCTGGGAGCATTTGCATGTTCAACTCCTCTGGACAAGTTCTGAGGCAGGCAACTAATCCTCTCCCAGGTCTCAATGTCATATCAATTTTCCCGTTCGAAGCTCAGCTCTCTCCATCAGGGGTTTTAAACTAATGAGATGCACTGAGGCCTTCAACTCTGGGAATATCAAATGCAGTGGGATTCAATTTCGTCTGATTTTCGTGTGGTTTTTCCCTTTGTAATTAACACCAGACAGCATGGAACTTCTCTTCATCCTTACCACTGGATAGATACCATCTCTGCTCAAGACAAACATGTCAGGAAAGGTGATGCTTCTACCCTACACTGCCAAAAGCATAATAATTTCTTTTTGTTTCCTTCCCCCCGCTGCCATGAATATAATCCACTCCTCAAGGTACTATTCAGACCCTTAAATCTCCTAGAGCAGTGGCACAGGTCCCTCAGGGTTCACAGCCCCTCCTACTTCTTACTCATAAGGATTATGCTCCAGAAACACTGGTGCATGGCCACGAGCTCTCAAAGGATTTAATGGGTCAGTCTTTCCTAAACTCCTCAGGGGGGTGAGAATCTCCAGTGTGCCCTAGCAAAGATGAGGAAGTACGAATCCTAGAATCATTAAGGTTGGAAAAGACCTCTAAGACTATCGACTCCAACTGTATCTGTTTCCATGTGCACCCTTTCCAAAGGCAGCCCAGTAGCCTTTCTACTACAGGTTTTCCACACTGCTGAGACACAACAGCTGGCACTGACCATTGGCTTGGAGACCACACACTATCCACTCTTTTTTTAAAATCTAAATGAGCTCAGTTGTGCCACATCTGGCAGGACCTGCAAGAAAGGCCATGCTTGGAACAGTCCCCCAGTGCAGCAAGGGGCTGCACAGCAATGTAACATGGTGCAAAAACCTGATCAGCAAGGGGCAGCTCCTACAGGTGCTGGTATACAAAGGTTTTGAGGGATAATGTGTGTCTTTTAATGTCCATTACTAAAACGAGACACTGCCAACATCCTATGGCCTTGATCCAGCAGAAATCCCTGCAGAAGGGCTCTCCTGCAACCTCTCTAGCCAGAGAACACCTGAGGCAGGAAGGGAAGATACTGCTCTAAGCAAAAGCAGGTCAGATCTGCATTACACCAAGAGTGAAGAAGCTCCTTCTCCACAGTTAGGAAAATAAAGGCCACCAATCACCTACCCCATACATCTTGGCCTTGGACTCTCACTGCAGGAGCTACGTAAGGGTTCAGAGCAAGACCTGGGGTTCTCTCTGCCATTCAAGCACATATATTAAATACACCCTTGTTGAAGGCACAGCATACTGTGTGATATATTCCAAATTAGCATGTAAAATATCTTATTTTTCAAAGAAAAAAATGGTATTGTTTACAGGGGCTCAGCTGTCACCTTGACTTTTTACACAGGATAGCAGAAGCTGGAAGGGACTCACATGGATTAATGAAGTCTGCAAATTTAAAATCATGCTCTTCCCTTGTATGTCTATTACAGCCACATCCCATTTCTTATAGTGATTTCCATACCATCAGCCCAAAATGACCATTTCAAGAGACATTGCATTGCATCTGCCCTCGTCCCAGTTCCCCCTCGGAAAATGCTTAGGTTCCATTAACCACACCATTTGCCACCTGACGCTGCAGCCAACAAACTCTCCCATACCTGCAGCACCCCTGTGGATGTTTGAGGGATGGATCCCTCCCTTGTTCACGATCCCATGCTGTGTCCCTGCTTTGGAAAACGCCAGCCCAGCCTCTTGCTGCTGCACCAGGAGCCTGCAAGCTCCAAGTGTCGAGCGGCACCTCGGAGCAGAGTTCAGCCACACTTTATTATCGCTCCATCACAGAGTTCCCCGCACTGCCTGGCGGCTCCAAATGAGCCCTCCATGCTGTGACAGCACCACAGGACCACCGAGGTTTCATCAATATTCATGTCCCAGTGACACTCCAGCGAGCAAGGGAAGCTCGTTTTCGCCAGCAGATCATTAAACGAAGGGAAATGAGTGACCTCGCAAGACCAGCTGTATCACTGATGTCACCAGGAGCTGAAGGGACGGGAGACAGGGTCATCACCCAGCCCTTCTTTTAATAAATAACTGCTCTAAATGAGCGTGGCCTTGCCATGCCCAGAGGGACCCACATGAGACTGGAAACAAAGATGCCCAAACTGCAACGGCGGGCACGGCAGTGCCTCCTCTCAGCAACCCTGAGCATGGGGATGCTGTTGGAGGAAGCAACATGCAGCAAAACAGGGCTGTAAATCTGGATTAAATTGCTGTTTCAGGTAGAGTTAGCCCAGTGCAGGGAACACACACAACTCCCTCCAAGGGCAGTAGCATTTAGGAGCACCCCAGGGCTTCCTGGAAGCATCACAGCGCAGGGTGTTTAGCAGAGAGCTTCCCCAGGCTGCACTACAGCACTCCACATGCAGAGACTGGATCTCAATTACAGACCCTAATTGCTCCCATCAGTCACGCTAACGATTAGCATCAGGTTAATGCATTCCCACTGCTCTCAGGAGAGGATGGAGAAGGAAAAGAGAGTCTTAGTCCCAGTTTACCTGGAGTTCACTGGGAGGCCACAAGAAAGCAACTCACAGGCAAACTTTCCACATACCCAGGTTCCCCAGGATATTCCCAACCTCTGAAAAATCCAAAACCCCACAGGAAAACTCAGTTCCTTCAGCCCTCCCAGTCCAAGCAGACAGCTGCCCTACCTCCACATCCCCATGTACAGAAAGTAGCTAATGGAAAATCACCTCTCGCCAAAAATGAAGCAACCTCCCTGGTGGAAGAAGCCAAACACTGGTCTTCTTTTTAGCTCTTTACCTGATGTTGATCCCCAGCTCAGGTGCATCAGGTAAGGCTGATTCAGCCTCTAAACTCTCCCATGACCCTTGATCTCCAAACGTGGTATCAAGAGTGCAACAGGCAAGCAAAGAACCTCCTGTACCCCGTGCACATAGCTGCACACTGAGTCTAAGGGGATTTGCAGCACACTTTGCTTCAGAAAAGTTTTGCTATTTGACGCCTTACAACCTCAGGGGGACGAAGTGTAGAGTCAGAAACCAAAAATCTGGGGAGCAATCCCAAAATCACAGGATTTATTTCTAAAATTATTTGCCAGATCTGCAACTTCCACAAGCAAGAAGTCCCCTGTATTTATCATTTTCCTCTGAAAAAGAAATTGCCTGAGTAACATGATAGACCATGTTCAGTCTTAGAAGAGCAGGATGTCTAATGCCTGAGGTGAGAGATTTGCACACTCACACCCCTTTAAGCCCCGACTGTGGGGCAGCAAAAAGCCTCTGCCAGGCCAAAAAGCAACATAGTGACCCCCCCCAAAGAGCTGCCCAAA
>NW_008238635.1:1403769-1404418 GCF_000691975.1 Corvus brachyrhynchos
TAGCTGGGCCTGAGGGACTTAAAGGTGTGTGGATGCACACAGGGCTGTGAGGACGTCCAGCAACGTGGAGGTCCCTCTCCCTGCACCCACAGAGGCAGAAACATCTCAGAATTAGGAGCCCATCCTCAGGAAACGCGCTGGAATTGTGTGCTGCTGTCAGCCAGACTCACCCCAGTGCAGCATCCTGGGCTCGGCCAGTCACTTCCAGCTCTGCCGTCCTGGGAGCCGAGCAGCCCTGGAGGAAGGGACAGCCAGGTGAGGGCACCTGTATCTGCCCAGGCAGGTGCCCTGAGTTTGTGTCGGCCGTGATACCCTGGTATTATTAAAAGGCATCAGTCCCTGAACTGTGGGGGGCGGGGGGGGTGTTTAAAGCCATCCACACACTCACCACTACCGCCGACCCCCACAGCACCTCCCTGGAGCTGCCCAGGGCAGCCTGGACTCGGCCCCAGAGCCCGTCCCCAGTCCAGCCCCACAGCCTGCCACCAACAGGGCTTGGACCCCAGATTGGGCGCACAGGCCCGAACCCTACAGTCCGCCACGAGCGGGGGGCTCCCCATCCCACAGCCCATCACAGGCAAGTTTTAGCCCCTCAGTCCTTCAGATCTAGATCGAGACCCCTCGGCTTGCCACGGGCACGTATCAGCCC
>NW_008238635.1:1404909-1425516 GCF_000691975.1 Corvus brachyrhynchos
AGACACCCCAATATTCCACCCCTACCCCTATTCATTACTGACCTTACAACCCCAAACCTGACACCTTAATATTCCACCCCTACCCCTATTCATTACTGACTTTACAACCCCAAACCTGACACCTTAATGCTCCACTCCCACCCCTGTTTAATCCTGAGTTTAAAACCCCGACCCTGGGGCCCAGCAGAGGGCAACAAAGATCATTAAGGAGCATTTCGCTTATGAGGAAAGGTTGAGTGAGTGAAGAGGCAGCTGAGAGAGGACTTGATTAAAGTATGTGTGTATAAATATTTAAATATTATCAAAGAAAGATTAGACAGGGCTTCAGGAACCATACATAAGGGATGACAACGAGTTATACAAACCAGATCTAATTTTTATGAAGGAGGAAGGTAGAGGCCTGGGGTCCCACCTGGGTGGCCAAACTGTTCAGCCCCATCCCAGCTCCACACCCTCCCCATTTATTGATTTTGAAACCCAGAAACCTCCCCCTTATTTTACAACACCCCTCACCAAGCAGGCCCAGACTCTGCCACCCCATCTGAAATAACCACAGACACCGTTTTGGTTAAAAAAAAAACTTCCATCAATTGGTCTCTGCTGTCCCCACCCACCACCTCACAGTGGCTTGGGGTAGCGATGCTGGGAAAGCAGCCTGGGTTGGGTGGGTCGGGCAGCAACCTGGAAAACAGAGAGAGAGGTGGTGTAAACAACGGGCTGTACCCCAAAGTGTTGATTTGCCATCATCAGCATGCAACCACAAGCATCCTTCCTCCATTTCGCTCATTCATCACACCACCCCCCCCCACCCCCCCCCTTATACCCAGGACTGGTATCACCTAAATCCCCCTGCCCGCAGCAGATCACCTGAAATCTGGCACCACTCCAAAATCCAGGAGACAGCTCCTCCCCCAAAGTCAGGAGCCACCCCCAGCCCAGTGCAGCACCACCCCCTCAGGAAAATGCTCTCACCTGAGACACCTGGGCTGGGTTGAAGAGAGGGATTGAAGCCAATGGTGGGAGAGGTCCAGGGTAGCCGGTCCTGAAGGACTGAAGAGAAAGAAACTTGACAGACACGCCCCAGTTTCAGAGCCACCCCGAGCAGAGCGGTGTCCTGGACACCCCCATCACACTCGGATACGCTTCCCTCCTCTCCTCACCTGCTGTCCTGCTGACTGCCTTCTATCCTCCTCCCATGAGCCTTTCACCTCTGCAGGCACGGGACTAACAGCAGAGGTACTTTCAGCCTGCGTTCCTCCTAGGGCCAGCAATCAAAAACAAAAGCCAACTTAAAATTAAGAGGAGAAACTTGTAAAAGGCTGATGGGGGAGAGAGGTGAGGGGACCCGTGCGGTATTTACCGGGATTTCTGGCGAGAGGCTGAGCGACGGGGTTTGTGCCAGCTGGGAGAGGGGCATCGGGTGGGGGTGGCGACGTCTGCTCCTGAAATCACATCCACCCGTTTAGAGCAGAAGCTCCTTGTGTGGGGAGATGACCTCTGCACCAGACACCACACCAGGCTTTTGGGGTACCCCTTCTGCACCTGTCCTGCTGGAGAGGTACCTCAGGAGCTGCAGGAAGCATGGCTAAGGAGGGGCTACAGGGTCAGGGCAAGCAACCCTGGCACAAAGCTAAACCAGCCTGAGAGTTCAAAATTAGGCAGGAGGCTGGACACCAAGCCTGGGTACAGCGTGACGGACCAAGGTCCATGGGTCCCCTTCCGTTCTCCATCTCCTGCTTGTTTTAGAAGAATATCCCAACGTTTCTTGCTCTGGGACTGTAGGTCATTCTCAACCGGGAAGAAATTTCCAGGGGAGGTTCTCATTCCAAGCCCCACCACCAGGGATGTGACACCCTGAAGAGTTGGCCAGGTCTGGGATAACCACGTGTGGCTGCTTCCCCCTCACTGCTGCACTTCCAATTAAAGAGGTTTTCCCTTCCCTGCATCTCCTAAAACCTGCCACAGCACTGCTGCTCACAGCTGCTGCGTTCCGCTCCAGCGGAGGGCAAGCGATCCCTGCAGAGTTTGCTGAGGGCTTGGATGACCTCATGGATCAAAGAGGCTTTGTGAATTTAGAGTTATTATTTATCAAGGATTCACTTCCAGGCTAAAAGGGCTCCCAGTCCCACTCTGTCCCCACAGAGAACGGCCACGGCCCCTGCATGAGGACAGAGGGAGAAGCAGTGGGTGATGGGGAGATGTGTCGCCCGTTCTCACAGCTGCACCCTGCGTGTCACCAGGGATACGATGGCTTTTTGTCCCCTACCTGTGGTCCTGATGTGAGAGAGTCTGGGTCTGTCTCAGACTCAGCTTTGGGAGAAGTCTCCTTGGTGGGTTTCGACCGAAACCAGCCAAACCACCTGAATCCAGAGCTCTGGGAAGTGGAGGAAAGGAGTGGAAAGGGATAAGAAGGGGTGGATGGATGCCAGCGTCCCCCAGGTGCCTGCTGGGAGTGGGCACCATTTTTCCAGGGGCAGGGCTGGCATCAGAGAATAGGCAGGCTCAGTGCCTGAGGCTCATGATGGCTCTGGCATGTTCACCTTGTCCTCCTCTGGCTTCACGGCCTCCGCCAGCTCTTGGGCAGCGTCCTCATCTGCGCTGTCCAAGGAGGGCCGGCTGTCCCCCAGGGAGACTGTGGAGGTCTCCGAGACCGTCCGGATCCTCGTGGGTAACTCCTCCTGGCATCAGACAGCGAAGCTGCCACATGCTGTTCCCAGAGGAGCTGCACCCAGCATGGTCAGAGTGCCCCTGGGACTGCTCCACACCACGAGTCATGGAAAGCACCCCCAGGGACCCCCACATGCCTTACACAGCAGCTGGGGAGCAAGAGCACCCACAGCAGGATACAGCTTTCGCCCAAGGGAACAACTGGCACCACAATGGGGGGATTCCATGTGAGTTCCACACATGGAAGGATGGCTCAACATGTCCCAAATCCAGCCAGGACCCTCAGTGGGATGGTCTCCCTGGCTCCTCTGACTCACCTGCTCTTCTGGGAGGGCTGGCTGCAGCTCTCCAGGGGACAGCCTGGCACCCCAGGGCTCCCCAGCTTCTCCTGTGGAGCAGAGGGAAGGACACAGTCAAGGTTTGATCTGAGGAGCTCCGGATGTATCCATCAGAGGTATTTCCAGAGCTTCTACCATGCCCCTCCAGAGCACAGCCACCCATGTGGTGGCCAAAATGTCCCCCAAGAGCTGCAAAAGGCCGTTCTGGTTCCTGTCCCTGCTAGCACCAGGGAGTAAGTGGTGAGGCTGAACTGGTGCATCTCAAAGGCGACTTCTAAGAAAGAAATTCCTCCCTGTGAGGGTGGGCAGGCCCTGGCACAGGGTGCCCAGAGAAGCTGTGGCTGCCCCTGGATCCCTGGAATTGCCCAAGGCCAGGCTGGATGAGGCTTGGAGCAGCCTGGGACAGTGGGAGGTGTCCCTGCCTGCAGCAGGGGGTTGGAAGGAGATGATCTTTAACATCCTTTCCCAACACAAACCATCCTGGGATTCTGTGATTTTTGCAGAGAAACAAGGCTGTAGCTCTTACCTGCCAGCAGCACCGGCTGCGGAGGGGGCTCAGCAGAATCCCCTCCTGGAGGGACACGTGTCCCTTGGCCAGGCACAGGGGGCTGCAGCTCTCTCCCAACACTGGGCAGCAGCGGTGCCACGACCTGAGCAGGTGCTGGGGACCAGAGGGACACGCCCTCCTGGGAGCTACGTGCCTGGGGTGGCACAGGCTCAAACCACTGGTCATACTGGTAGTCTTCACTCTGGGGGATGTCATTGCCAGGCTCTCCATCTGAAAAAAAAAAAAAAAAACCAACCCCACACCTCAGGAGTTTACAATTTTTATAGTGTTTATAATTCTAGCGGGCTGTTGCTCAGATTTCTCCCCTTTTCCACTGCACAGCAGCAGGAGCTGGGGGAATGAGGAAAGGCTCCAGAGACCAGGCAAGGGAGGAGGTAGGACACAGTAAAGCAATAGGAACCTTCCAGAGGTTTCAAGGAAGGTGGGATGGGAAAGATAGGGGCGAAAAAAAATTTTAAATCCTGGGAATGTGCCTGATGTTATAAATGAACTCAGGAGGGGAATGCTATGGAAGCAAAGAGCCCACAAGCAGCATGCACCAGCAGCTCAAAGGAGTCTGAGGCCTCCAGCCTTTTCCCCCACTCCTGCTGCACACCCTGAGCAGGAAAGATTCGCCAGGCAGCCTTCATTCCTGTTCCACAGCAGCACCCACGGATGAGTTCCTCGCTTTAGGCAGATTTATTCAGGGTTGGGATTTTTTTTGTTTGAAAGGCAGGATGAGCGAGTGGGATTTGTTTTAACACACACCTTGGTCCCAGGTGTGTGTCCTGCTTATTCCAGCTTGGCAGCCTCCTGCCAGAAACACTGGGCACTGAGAAATTCCTCTCCCATTGCTGCGAGACGGGGCAGGCAGGACCCAGATCCCATCAGGAAGGACTATGGCACCTCCTGATGCAGTGCTACCAAACCTTTTGCTTTGCTGCCAGCATCACCTGCAGCCCACTCAGGGTTGGCTTCACACCTGTGAGCTGCTCCCACATGGCCTGGAGATGTTCGAGATCCACAGGGAGGAGGATGGATGCTCAAATTCATGCTGCCTGGCAAGCTCAGCTGGAACAAGTCAGGGAGGACAGCCCAAGGTGTAAGGATGGAGAAGGAGGACCGTGTGGATCCCAGCTTGGCACCTGCTTTGGCCTTTATCTTTCCAAGATGGATGGATTCAGCACCAAGCCAGCTTTCTCTGCATGCAGGTCCCTCAGGTGGTGACTCTGGACAGCCTTCAGAACGAAGAAAAGGGCCAAGCATAGGGAAGGCGAGCTGTGGAGACCACACAGAGCAGACCTGGCTGCTCGGAGAAGCCAAGGCAATGGGATCATCACACCTGCAACTTCCTTCCAGGGAAGGAAGATCACAGTCTCAGCCCTGATGGCAGCAGAAGGCAATCAGGATTGATGATCCTTTTTACTGCCTGGCAGAGCTCTTTGAAAAGGAATTTGGCAGCAGCAGGGAAAGCTGATAGGAAGAAACGGCTTGAAGGAATTAGTTGTGTTTCATCCTGTCTGCATCAGCCTCTGTTCTCCACACTTCAGTGCCAGCATTGCCAGCAGAAAGCCAGATCCAAGGAGCAGGGGACTGTGTGGGAGCGTCCTGCTGGTGGAGGTGGATGTGAAGGAACACCGGTGTGTCACCAGAGCCTGACTTCTCCTCAATGGGACATCTCAATGGATGCCTGCCCAGCTGGGAAAGAAAAGCTCCCCTGCTCTTCCCTGGACACCAGGGGATGGCTGTGTCCCTCATCTTGTGTTTCTGGGCCCTCTGGGTGGGTTGGCACTGGAGGGGACTCTTGGGGTCCCCAAAGGGCGAAGCAAAGGGATCAAAGAGGCAGCAGGGAAGGAGAAATGCTGGGTCTTCAGCCACAGGCATCCTGCAGCCTGGCACACGGCAGGACGGGCTCCTTCCCGAATCCTTTGCTCTGTAAGCGTGAAATCCCTTTAGTTCGGCTCCAGTTTGCACCCTCAGAGGACTGCCTGGGAACGGGGCCGTCTCCCCTGAGGCTCAGCTGCGAGGCTCATCCAGCACCCACCCCCAGCTCCTCCTCTCCTCCCACGGCACCCTGAGGGACCCCCGGAGCTGTGGTAATTAGGCCCAATTACTCAGCCTTTGTACAAGGACAGAGCACCAAGCCCTCGCTTTGCAGCCCATGCCTGAGGGATGCATCCCGGCAGGAGCAGCAGCTCCAAGTTCTGGGGGGGATGCAAGGAGCTGCTGCTGGTAAAAACTCCAGGGAGGGGGAAGCTGCTTCCCAGCCCACGGCAGCACAATTCCACCCAGGGAGAAGCCCGCTGTGGTGACCACAACCTGCTGCTTTGTTTTATTTACCTGCCGTGGGTAGAACAGCACAGGGCAGCTCGAGCTGAGCGGGTGCCGCCCCTGGAGGAAGAGCATCTTCCACCTGCAGAGGGAAAACAGAGTAAAATGGAGAGGAAAAAGGATAGCACAGGACAAAGACTAAGGGAACCACGAAGGCAATGCAAAGGAAAGCACAGTGCTCGTGGATCTGAGGCTCACAGCCCACCCCAGGCTGCAGGAGAGACCCACACCAGCACGGACACAGCTCTTTCCCAGCAAGTGAGAGGAGCTGCAGCACCCCTGAGGGCAGGCAGGAGGGGAAACGAGATGGAAAAGACCACAAAACCAAAAGTAGATGTGAAATCTGAATGAAGGGCATTAATCCGAGCACCAGACCACAGTTAAAAGACCCAAGAGGACACGCACCAGTGACCTCTGCCATGTCCTCCCTGCAAAGGGAGACCATCGCTCACCCACCAGCCCCTGCCTGCCCTCCCGGAGCCAAAACAAGGAGTGTTTTGCCCTCTGTGAAGCTCTGCAGCCCTCAGGCACTTGCTGCCACTAGAATCTGCAGAGACCACATCTCGGAGCTCACAAGGCAAAGAAGTACAACAGCTTTTGAACCTCCATCCCCTCGGGTTCAGGGAAGAGCAGGAGGATGCTCCTGCAGACAAACCACCATACAGAGCAGCTGTCCCACTGCATCCTCGCCCCTCCTTACCTCCCACTCCCGGCAGCAGGCTCGGAGCTGGTCCAGCCAGTCGGGCTCCAGCTCCTGGTCCTGCTCCAGCATCTCCAGGAGCAGAGGGTCGGAGAGCTTCAGCCGCTCGGCCAGCTGCAGGGACAGCAGGGTCAGACCCACAGGGATCCCTCACACCTGGCTGGGCACACGGGCTCGGGGAAACAGCATCACTTTGTAATGGGGGGTAAAAGAGCTTTGTAATGGGGAGTAAAAGAGCAGCAGCCTCTCGTGCAGGATTTGTTCCCTCTCCCACACTGCCAGAGGTGCCAGCCCATCCCGTGCCCCGCAGTCTCAGCAGGGCTGGCTCAGCACCTCCACAGAGATGCCAAAATACCTGTGTCACAGATGCTCCTCACACCAAGGAGACAGGTAACTGTCACCCTCCTTTCTCCCGGCTGAGGAAAAGGAGTGCCTTCAATCCCACCCTACAGCCATCCTGGGGCACTGGCAGGTGTGCAGGACACCCCACCAGGAGCCTGGAAAGAGCCCAGCTCCCAGGGCAGTTCATCAGCTCCTCACCTACCCCATGAGGACGGATGGGAGCTGGTGTTTGTCTGATCTGCATTTACAAATCTCTGAGAAGATTTTGCAGCCTCCCAGGCTTGTCCTGATGCTTGACGTCCTTAGAGCTAAAAAGTTTTTTCTCACTACCTGAGTGAAATCTTCCCTGCTGCAAATTAAGCCTCTCTATGCCTGCTCCCGTGGAAGCCGTGAGAAGAGCCAGGCAGCATCCCCCACGAGCAGCCTCCTGCGTGCTGGAGGGCTGTTATCACATCCCTCATACCCCTTTCTCCCCCACCCTATCTTGCCTAGAAGAAATAACCCTGAGGCCTTCTTCACAGGTCATTTTCCCCTCAATCTCTTATCACCCCAGCTCTCCACTCCCATGCTCGCTCCAATTTAGCCCTGTCTCCACATGCAGCAGCACAAACAGGCCCCAGCCAAGACCCCTGAGACCCCAGCATGGGGGGATTATCATCTCCTTGTCTCAGATATGCCAGCTGTGCTCTCACAACCCAGAATAACACTGTAACACGGGTGGGTTATTTTTTTTCTTTTGTAACAGCATCTTGTTATGCTGCTGCTCAGTATTTTTTCCATGCTCCACTATCTCCCCCAGGTCCCTCTCTGCAGTATTGCTGCTGTGTGTTTGATTTCTCCTGCAGAAGAGGGGGCTGTGCTGCCCTGGCTGCAGCTGCCTCGGTGTCCTGGGGCTTCAGCTCCCATCAGCAGAGCAAGTCTCCTCTAGGGCGACCCAGGAGTCTGAGGTGAGATGCAGGGCTCCCTGCAGAGCTAACTCCCTGTCTGGAGGAGTTGTTTAGACAAGGATCCAGTTTTAGGACAGCTGGGTGAGGGGAGATGGCACTCAAAGCACCGCTCTTTTTCCACGTCTTTACTGAATTTTCTCTCGCTGGTATCAGCCCACCAGCACCTTGATCTAGTGCAAGGTGTCCCCCACGGCAGGGGAGTTGGAACAAGATGATCTCTGAGGTCCCTTCCAACCCAAACCATTCTAGGGTTCTTGGGGATTTCTCCAGTTTCCCCTGGATACTTCATGCTCACTTATCCTCACTTAGCTTTGCTATGAGGCTGCCACCTTGAGGGCTGCCAAAAGCCACCCAGAGGTGACTGTGCAGCTCAGCCACACAAGACTCAGCTATCCTCCCTGTACCAGTCCCCAGCAGCCATTTCTTTCTGTTCCTGAACCTTTCAAAAACAAACTCCAAACCAGCACAAAACACACTTGAGTTTACAGCAAGACAGCTGGATGCCAGTGTGGGACTGGG
Organism: Corvus brachyrhynchos; assembly: GCF_000691975.1. NCBI lineage: Eukaryota > Metazoa > Chordata > Aves > Passeriformes > Corvidae > Corvus > Corvus brachyrhynchos. Next base: position 1,413,301 of record NW_008238635.1, read on the forward strand.
GCTGGCCACGAGAGAAATGTAACCCAGCGGCCAGCCAGGAGCCTGCACTACCTACAGACCCACTGTCCCACCTCTCTACAAACACACCTATGCTCGTCCTAAATCAATCACAGGAAAAAGGAAATTATAAGCGTGATTACTCCTAAACGGGGGGAATGTTTAATCCAAAAGCTAATGTGCACTTTGATCCAGTATTAATGAACCAGCACCTGGTTGTAGATCGTCCCCAGCTTCAAAAGAGGGGAAGTCTTAATCAAACACTAATGTGTATCATAATTTGTAACACAGTCTAGAACATCAAAGACAAGAGCATCTACGAATGCACTAGTTTTCCAGATGAAAGTGTTTTCTCCCAGGAGAAGCATTATCCCCAGCAGAACAGCAGATCTGAGAGGCTGTTAGACAGTAAATAGGCTTCAGTGACGGGGTGAGGAAGCAGCGCCAGCCAAATTTTGGGTGAACTCAGCAGCACCCACTTCAGACAGGCATCTTGCTGCCCCTCACCTCACAGCACCATGGCTTTAGCCCCTCTCATAGAATCAAAGAATGGTTTGGGGTTGGAAGGGACCCTAAAGCTCATCTTGCTCCAACCCCCCTGCCACTTGCAGGCACACCTTCCACTAGGCCAGGCTGCTCAAAGCCCCGTCCAACCTGGTCCTAAAGGCTGGAGGAAGGCGACAAGCAGCCTCAGCACTGCCCTCTCCTCGTGAGAGCCCAGCCTTCCTGGGGGACCTGGGACACTTTGCTTCACCCCTCTCTGCCCCAGGCCCCTCCTCAGGCAGAAGAGGGGCTGCACTTGGTGCTACAAGCTGGGCCATGCTCCCTCTCACTGTCACCCCAAAACACACCCCTCAGGAGGTACAGAAAATTGTAGATGATGTGCTGGAGGGGAAATGTGCTTCTTAAGTCGGTGACATTTAGAAGTTCAGAAACCCCCTCCAGACTTAAAAACATCCTTTGCTTCCAAATAACTCTGCTCCTACTTGGCAGGCAGCATAACACCTTTGTTTCCTACCCTAAATCCACAGGGATTAGAAACCCTGTGGAGGTGTTGGCTTTGCTGTACTTGGCAGCAAACCCTGGGGGGCTGCTCAGAGCTGCCAACCACTCCCACCCACGGGAAACCCTGAGGATGCTTCCCACCCCAGCAGGTCCTGAGCAGGTGTCAGGCCCTGCTTGGGATGCAGGAGGCCCAGACTCACCCTCACCACCTGCCGGGCCAGGACGGGGTGCGCGGCCGGGTCCCGGCGCAGGAGCGCGGTGCCGATGTGCTCGCAGTACTGCAGGGCCTGGGCTGGCAGCCCGTGGTCGGCCAGGCGGGAGGCGTAGAGCAGCTTGTACACCTTGGGAGAGGGAAGCAGAGCAGCCACAGGTGGGAGCAGGGAGATGGGTAAGTCTGTGGGTGCCCTATGCCGTGGCACGTCGCCCCAGCGTGACTCGGAGCACCCTGGAGCGTGTGCCTCAGCACCCAGAGGTCACCTGCAGCCAGGGGCCACTTCCACCCATCCCCATGGAGGCATCCAGCCCCCCCTCCTTGAACCAGGCAGGGAGGAGCACGGCAGCTTCACAGAATCCCAGGATGGTTCAGGTTGGAAGGGACACTAAAGCTCATCTTGATCCACCCCCCTGCCACGGGCAGGGACACCTTCCACTAGGCCAGGTCGTTCCAAGCCCCATCCAGCCTGGCCTTGAACACTTCCAGGGATATATACATCCAAATCCATGGTGCCCAAGGCAGCAACAGCTGGGTGCTGCTTTGCAATAGGAAAAGCTCACCAGAGAGCAGGAAGGCAATGAGACCTGAGCAACCACTGGTCAGACACACTGTGCACCCCAAAATCTTCCCTGCCTGAATCCCTTGGCCAAGGCAACTTCCCCATGATTCCCAAAGCCCAGTAAGGGGACAAGCCTCAGGAACAGCTTGAATTCCAGGCTTCAGGGAGACGGGTGCATGGTTTTGGGCAAGTCTGAGCTGCTGCACAAGATGTAGTTGAGCATATCCACTACCTGGAAGGGGAGAAGGAAGGATTCGGGCTGTCGCAGCTGCTGGCAGTACTCGAAGATTTCCATCCTCTGGATGGCCTCTGTCCTGGCAAACTGGGAAAAGGCCTGGCTGCAGAGGAGAGGAGCAGGGTCAGTGACCAGAGCTCCCTCCGCAAGCAGCTCCACACAGAGCACACATTGGCAGCAGGAAAAACCCCAAACAGGGGTTGCTTTTGCATAAAAGTGAGACCCCAGGGATGGGGAAAACGTGGGACAGGGGACTCTGGCAAGAACCCCAGCCTCCAGTGCTCGCTCACCGGCAGCTGCTGCCCAGCAGGGCCATGCGATCTGCCTTTGCTCCGAAGTAACCAAAAGGAATATCTGCCATCAGGTAGCAGAAATGAGCTGCTTCGACTGCTCCTTTGCTGGCTGCATGGCAGGAAAAAGACAAACCCTTAGTCCTGAGACATCACCACGTGGGCAGCTTTGCTTTGGAGGCCCTCAAGCTCACGCAAAAACCCAAACCCAACTGCCTCACTTTCCTGCCCACACAGACCCTGATCCCTCCCTTGTCCCTGTTTTTTGTCCGTTTTCCCCAATTGCTGCTTTTTGTTTTGGGACGTTTCAGTTCAGTGGTAGAACTAGGGGAGCCCAAGCAGGGCCAGCTCCAACTCTTGCAGGTGCCATTACTGGCATAAAATCCCACCACTGGGAGCAAGGCTCAGTCCCTGCAGTCACCTACACCTTCCCTGGGCCCAGCTGCTCCAGCTGTCTCCACGAGAGCAGCTAATGGATGTGCCTGAGCCCGATCCATCTGAGGATCCACCGGCACCTCACCCCTGCCATCCCGCAGGCACTGCAGCTCCGGGGGCATGGGCACAGCCATCCCAGCACCACCCCCAGCACGGTGCCACTGCAGTGCCTGCCCCTGTTCCAGCTGCTCCCACTGCTCTCAGCTCACCCAAAGTGTCTCCCATGGTGACGATGGCTCGCTGGTTGAGCTCCGTGTCTCCAACCTTGTTGGACAACATCACAGCCAGGTGGGGCCTCCAGTCCCCCCACGTGGCATCCCCGCAGCACTGGAGGGAGATGAGGAGAGCAAAGGTGAGCAGAGATGGTCACTAAAGGCGGGTGTCACAGGCAGGTGACAGCACAGGGGAGCACATGGCAGGGCCAGCCTCTTGCTCACGGACCAGTGCTGCCTGAGGGATCCTTCCTGACATGAGCTGGAAGAGGGTCTGCAGTGGGTCATTGGTAGCCAGTGTGCTGGTGAACCTGTGAGGACACAGCAGAGAAGGGCTGCAGAGCAGTACCCCAAACCTTCATTCACCTCCCAGAGCACATCCCAAATGCCCCAGGAAACTGATGCCTTGAGGGGTTTCCCAGAGAATCCAAGAATGGATTGAGCTGGAAGCCACCTTCTAGTCCAAGCCTCCTTCCACAGGCAGGGACACCTCCCACTATCCCAGGTTGCTCCACGCCCTGTCCAACCTGGCTGTGGACACTTCCAGGGATGGGGCAGCCACAGCTTCTCTGGACACCCTGTGCCAGGGCCTCAGCACCGTCAGAGGGAAGAATCTTTTTCTAGTATCTAATCCAAATCTACCCTCCTTCATCTCCAGCCATTCCGCCCTGTCCTATCACTCCCTGTCCTTGTAAATAGGAGTCAGAGAGGATCATCAGCCCCTGCGGATGAGGATCTGTATTACCTTCAGAGCAGGCAGGTCTCCAGGACAACACTGCATAAAACCTCCTTAAAAGGATTTGAGTTCCAAAAGACAGAAAATTTCTGCTTAACTCTCTCTGAAGGGATCAGCCCAATCCAGACTAAGTACATTAAATTCCTCCAGAAAACACTCATAGAGTGGGATGAACAGCTGAGACGGGGCTGGGTCACAGGGAAGATGGCTCAGCTGCCCCTGCCCCGAGGCTCTCTTTGCTAGGGCAGCATGGGCAAAGCCAAAGACTCAGAATAAATTAACCCTGCATCTCCAGGGAATGGCTTTCCTCCTGCTTTCCAGCCCCCCACTTGGTTTCTCCTGTCCTGTTGGGAAGCCTAAATGACTCAGGCCTATCTGGATGGATGCCCTCTGTGGCGCAGCGGGGGTGGGGACACTTCCGGGGAGGGGGCAGCCACAGCTTCTCTGGACACCCTGTGCCAGGGCCTCAGCACCGTCAGAGGGAAGAATCTTTTTCTAGTATCTAATCCAAATCTACCCTCCTTCATCTCCAGCCATTCCGCCCTGTCCTATCACTCCCTGTCCTTGTAAATAGGAGTCAGAGAGGATCATCAGCCCCTGCGGATGAGGATCTGTATTACCTTCAGAGCAGGCAGGTCTCCAGGACAACACTGCATAAAACCTCCTTAAAAGGATTTGAGTTCCAAAAGACAGAAAATTTCTGCTTAACTCTCTCTGAAGGGATCAGCCCAATCCAGACTAAGTACATTAAATTCCTCCAGAAAACACTCATAGAGTGGGATGAACAGCTGAGACGGGGCTGGGTCACAGGGAAGATGGCTCAGCTGCCCCTGCCCCGAGGCTCTCTTTGCTAGGGCAGCATGGGCAAAGCCAAAGACTCAGAATAAATTAACCCTGCATCTCCAGGGAATGGCTTTCCTCCTGCTTTCCAGCCCCCCACTTGGTTTCTCCTGTCCTGTTGGGAAGCCTAAATGACTCAGGCCTATCTGGATGGATGCCCTCTGTCCCCTTTGCCCCCTCTGGAAGGGCTCCAGCTGGAATCAATGCTCTTTTCCAGATCAGGGGGCACTGAAGGGGATAGAAGGCTTGGAAAGCCAGCCATGGAACATCATACCTTGCTTTAGCTTCTCCAACTTACCCGGTGAGGACCCAGCTGTATGTCCGAGGGTCCATCTTGCTAGAGAGGAACAGGGCATGGCCCCACAGCTGGTTTCTCATGGCCCAGACCAGAGCCTCCTGCAGTAGAGGGGGAGAAGAAATAGGGTTAGCACCAACTCTGCTTCCCCACCTCCTCTGCTCCTCTGTTCCCCCAGCTCGTAAAAGAGCCCAATAACTGCTCTGGCTTTAAGAAGCATCCTCCAAAAATCTTTTCCATGTTCAAATCTCTTCCAAGTCCCTTTGTCTTTCTACCTTGAAAATTTACAAGAACTTGGACCTTCAGAGCAATGTGGTGTCTCCTAGATTTCCAGGTCTGTGCTGCCTGTTAGCTCTCCATGCCGTGGGTTCCCAGTCTGGGCACCCAAGCTGCTCTGCATCCAACCCTCCTGTCTTCTCCTTGTGCCTGAGGTATCCTGTGAGATCACATAGCTGCAGATGGGTTTGGAACAAGATGACCTTTAAGGTCCCGAACCATTCCAGGACTCTGTGAAACTAAACGTGGTACAAGTGCCAGTAAAAGCCTCTGCATCTCATCTTCATTGGGTCCCCCATCCCAGCTCCCAGTGGTGGGAAATCACTGCCATAAGCCCTGTCGTACAGACACAGCTTGGAGCGTTGATCCCACAACCACAAGCCACTTGTCGACCACCCTTCCCTCTAAAACCTGCCTGAAGAGGCCCACAGGTCCAAGGAAAAAACCTTCAGCCCCATGTCCCAGATCCCACTCACCACTTACTTTCTTCCTGCCATAGTAGAGGAGCTTGGTGAACTTCTCCACTATCTGTGCCTGTGTCTCCACGACGGGAGGGACCTCCCCGGTGATGAGGTCCAGCGTGCCCGGCTGGCGCGACGCCCACTCGTCGTCCGTCAGGCCCATCGCAGGGTCCTGCCTCTTGTACTTGTCCTGGCGCCTGCAGTCCTGCATCAGCAGCTCCGCCGTGTCCGAGCCCACCATGGACTGGGGAGGGGAAGGAAGGAGGCGCGTGGAGGCCGCCCCAGGAGCAAAGGCTGGCGGCACGGCCAGTCCGCACCCTTCTCACTCCTGTATCCTCCTCCCAGCACATCCCCCTGCGGGACCGGCTGTGGCCACCAGCACGCGGGTTTGGAAGGAAAGGGGTTCAGCACAGTCAGCGAGACCTTCCCAATGCTCCCTCTGACGGCCTTGTCCACCTGCTTCCAACAAGCAGCTACAGACTGGGCTGGGTGGATTCCAGCAGATTGAGGGAATGGCCCCCTTTTAAGTGTAAGTGCTGGCTCCTCGGTGGAGGTGGCACCAGTCCACCCTTGGGAACCCCTACCATTGGGCTGCTGGTAGCTCCCAAGGACAAAAAGCAGTCACGGAGAAGGATTTGCTCCAGACATCCAGGCAGCATCAAACTGATGGACAGTGGCATGGGAATGGGATTCTCTTAAAAGGTACACCCCTCCTCCCCAGAAATAGCAACTAGATCAAGAGGCACCTAAGGGACGTATTACTTGTTTCATTTCTGAGGTCAAAAGGGTCATCCCCCTCCATGGGATACCTACCCCATTCTGCCGGCAGAGGAGGACCAGGAGTTTCCAGAGGAGAGAGGAATCTCTGCCCCTCTGTGTTGAGAGATCACAGCCTGTGGTTATCTTCTGCTGGCAAAACGTCATCACATCCACCTTGTGCAGATCTTCCCTACAGCAGCACAAAGAGGCATCAAAAAAACCCAAGGCAAAGCAATCCAGGACATCACTGAGGCTCAGTCCCCAGGTTCACTGATGGGGATGCCAAAGATTCCAAGCAAGAGCTGGAGGAAAGATGATCCCCAGTACCAATGACTACTCTTAAGTTCAAACACACTCAAATTTGTAGTGACTCTTGGAAGATTTCTGTGTTTCAGGGATGCAAAGTACATTTCAAACCCACTCTTTGCCCTCCTGATAATACTCTCCTCCATCCATCTGCAAAGAAACTGCTTGGATTTGCTGTGCTGCCATTACATCTGTGGATGTCCAAGGCTGCAGAAGCAGGCACAATCTGTTGTGGAGGCAGAGCGGAGGGTCACCTCCCTTTGGGACTGAAACAGAAACCCCTAAGCTATGTGCAAGCCAGGCAGAACCACTGCCATACAATAAAATAACCATACAGTTAGAAAGAAAGAGTGGATGAGACAGGAGAGAGAAGAGACTGCAGATGGAGGTGTCGATCCTGGCTCGGTCATTCCAGCCTCTTATACGGAGATTCCCGATGCACCCCTTGGTACGAGCGGTAACCCGGAGTCATACAATGGTCTGGGGGTTAAAAGGGAGCCTAAAGCTCATCTAGTCCAACCCCCTCTGCCATGGGCAGAGACACCTTCCTCTAGACCAAGCCCTGTCCAGTTTGGCCTTGAAAACTTCCAGGGATGGGGTATCCACTGCTTGTCTGGGAAACCTGAGGCCTTGCTACCCTCACAGGGAAGCATTTTGTCCATAAATCTAACCTAAATTTCCCCTCTTTCCATCTGCACTCATTCCCCTTCGTCCTGTCACTACAGTCCTGGCAATGAGACCCTCTCTGGCTTCCTTGTAGCCCTTTCAGATACTGGGAAGTGCTGTGATCTCTCCACACAGCCTCCTCTTCTCCAGCCCCAGCTTCCTCGGCCTGTCTCCATAGGGAAGTTGCTCCAGCCCCTTTATCCTCCTCTGGACTTGCTCCAACAGTTCCATGTCCTTCTTATGCTGGTGGCACCAGAACAGCTTGCAGCACTCCAGGTGGAGACTCTCTGCTCACGAGAGCAGAGCACAGGGGGAGCTCCAGATCTCCCACCCAGCCTCTGTGTATACACAGCTCTTCTGCTCAGTGAGTGCTTTTTCCTTTTCTCTCCCTGCTTTGAAGATGTCCTGGTTGCACCAGGATGAAACAGGGACAACCTGGTCCACCACACCCTGATTCATCCCCAGGCTCACACTGGGTGAAGGTACGTACTGGGTCTGACCCTGCTGTGGCTCAGCCTTCTCAGGCTCAGACAAAAACCTTAGGAGAAGCTAAACCACAGGTTGACCCAGGGCTTTAGACATCCAAAGAAGCCCAAAAAAATCATTTTTCCGGGACAAAATGAGTACAAAATAGGGTCAGATGTACAAACCACACTAAACCCACATCCTATGAATATTCAAAAAAAACCTGTGTCCTACAGCCCAAACCAACCCACACTGCATCAAAGGGGCTGGGCTCCCAACCTGAACTTAGACATGGCCTTTGCAGACACCTCAAAACCAGAGTCTGCCTTGAGCTTACGTCTTCTTGAAAAGGAGACAGCCAGGAGGACACAGCTCCTGGACCTGCTGTGCTGCCGTACCTGGCCAGGGGCCCTGGGAAGGCTTGCAGCTCCTCCAGCTCTTCTGTGCCATGAAGGATTGCCTGAAAAAGAAAAGTAAATTCAGCAGCTGGACTCCAGCAATCACACCAGTCCCAGCTGGGCTGTTTGAAAGCCAGTGCCTTGGCCAAGGGCTCAACAGTGCCAGTGAACCCTGGGCTGTCTTAAGGGGCAGAGCACAGTCCCTGAACTATCACATGGACTCCAGGGCTAAGGTCCAGCAGAGAAATGTCTGCTGAGATGGCACCTGCCTCCTTCTGGAGGTGAAATAGGAGACTGGCGTGCTGTGGTAGACTCGGGGGATGGATGTGGCCTCTGTACGGGAGCAGCTCAGGAAGATGAGTGGAGCTGTCCTCTGGAGAGGTACAGACACATCTGTCCCCATGAGAAGGGATCACTGTGAGCAGGTCACAGGCACCAAGGGTTACGGAGCTGAAGGCTGAAAGCAACGCCCAGGCACAGGCTGGCACCGTGGAGACTCAAGAGTCCACGAGGGATGGAGAGAAGACGGGAGCAAGGAACGGGAAGGCTGCTGAGGAGGCTGCTTGGGTTATGAACCATGTTTGCACCCCACAAGGCAGGAGGAGCCACTCCAGGGAGGGGACCAAGGGGGCTGGAGGGCCAGCTGTGTCCTACCTCCAGGCTGTGCAGCTCCACACGGGGTGGCCGTCCCTCGGCAGGGCGCTGGGGACACGCCAGCACCAGGTGGCCGCCGGCTCCGAAGCACAGCGCAGTGTGCAGCTCTGGGAACTTGAGGGGCACTGCTGGGGTCGGGGTGGACATCGAGGGCCCCCCTGCAATGACACACAGGCCACTGTGAGCCCCTCACACTGATCCCACACCACATCCACTGTGGAGGACTTGACCAAGTCCCAACCTTGTCTCCCAACTTAAGTAGCCCTCCACTGACCCCTCAGCACAAGAATTGTCCCCCAAAGCAGCAGATGTGCCCAGCAGCTCCTACACCTGCCCAGGCAGAGCCTCTGGAACATTCACCCACCCCACAGCCCCCCAGTCATGCCTTGTGCCTGCACAACCTCCTCCAGGAGAAGACCAAGCTGAGAGACAGCCAATATCCTACCAGCAGCCATTTATTCCCTCGCTTCCCCCTTGTCAGAGCCCCCCATCACACCTCACCTGTTTGTCCCACGTTCCAGGACCCTGGAAGCACAGGGTCGTAGTGGTCGGCACCGTCACGGATGTACTGGCTGAGCTCATGGCTGCTGGAGCTGAGTCCTGACTCGTGGTACTGCAGGAGCAGGCTGGGCTGGCCTGAGGGCTGTGGGGAAGGGAAGCACACAAACCTGGCTCAAAAACCAGGGACACTGCTGCTTTCCTGCTCCCAGGCAGTGGGGAAGGCTCTGCTGCTCCAGGAAAGTGCCCAGCAGGAACAGCACAGCCAATTCCCACCCAAGCAGCTCACGCCCTGCACCAGCTTGGGTTCACCCAACAGCTTAGAAAAATAATTTACATCAGCCACAGCTGATGTAGTCTGACAGCTTTCCTAGCCCTGATGTGAGCTCCTCAACACAGCCAAGGAGATGGGGCTTGGAAACCCAAAAAAGCATCACCCAGGAGCAAAATCAACAGAGCAGCTTTGATCTGATCTTTTAATTTTCTCTTGGCAAAACCCAGCAATCAGGACAAAAGAGTGATAGAGCATGACTTGGGGGACAGAGCCGACAGTGACACACAGCTGTCAGCTCCCTAGGAAGGGTGAAATCATGGAATCATGGGATCATTAAGGTTGGAAAAGCCCTCTAGGATTGAGTCCAACCATTAACCCAGCACTGCCATGCTCACCACTAAACCACGTCCCCAGCTACCACATCTACATGTCTTTAAAATCCCCCCAGTGCCTCTACTACCTCCCTGGGCAGCCTATGCCAGGGTTTGACAACCCTTTTGTTGAAAAAACTTTTCCTAGTGTCCAATCGAAACCTTCCCTGGCACAACTTAAGGCTGTTTCCTCTTGTTCTGTTCCTTGTTATGTGGAGAGGAGCCTGGAGAGGGACATATGGACTGTTCCTAAACCTCTGAGAGATTCCTGTCCTCCACCCCTGCCCACCTCGAGGTTACCTCTTTGGGCTGGCCACCAGCCTCCCCTGAGTCACTGCTGAGGGTTCCTTCCCCTGTCCCTTCCCTCCTGGCAGTGGAGATGTAGCTCTCCTCACAGGAGCTGTAGGTCTGGGTCCTGCAGGTGGGAGCAAAGGGAGACACGCTGAAGGTCTGAGGTTTTTGAACCACCCACCAACCGGCTAATTTAGCAGCAGGGGGTTTCACGAGGTTGCCCAGACTTCCCAGCTTTACCTGTCCTGCCCTGGGGGGCCCGTGGCCAGGTTGGGGTGGTAGCCCCTGTAGTAGTGCTGATCCCGGTAACTCTTGCCGTAAGACTCTCGCTGTCTCAGGTCTAGAGAGAATCAAGATTCAGCATTATCCCTCCAGAGCAACAACGAGGGTGCAAAGGAAAAGCCATGAGTCAGGCAATTTGCCATGCCCAGCCAGTTTGCTTCCAAATTATCCCAGCACACTGGAGATGTGGTAACGCCCTGGACACATTTACCAACACAGCACTGATGTCCTTTTCTCTTCCCTCCCTCCCCTTCTGTTCAGCCCAGAAAGAGCAAGGAGGAGGCCCTGGCCGCCCTACTCACACAGCACCATCAAACTCAGGCTGGAACCAGGAATGACACAGGTTTTTAGCCATGGAAAGGAAGACCAAACACCCCTTGGGTACACCTGGCTCCTGCTCACGCTTCCTAAACGCAAGCAGGGAGGCAGTGCTGCACAGAGCACCACCACCCAGGGGTGTGGGCAGGAGAAAGCCCTGGATATGTGGGAGAAGAACCCATCCTGGAGAAAGCATCACTTCTCCCACAAGCTGCCTCCATCCCCAGAGCCACAGGATGAGCCCATACCTCTGTCATCCTGCCACGCCACCGGTTGCCACTGGTGGCTTTGGTAGGGGTAGCCATCCCCGTAGCCAGCTGCTGGGTACTGCCAGGGGGGGTCTTCATAGCCTTGCCTGGAAAACAACACAACACACTGATCTGGGGAAGGAGGGGCACCTCTGCACGGCCCGGGGTCACATCTAGGGTCCCTCCTGCTCAGGACCTTTGGAGGCAGAAAAGGTGATGGAAATAAAGCCAGGTCCCCTGCTCTGTGGCAGGGCCAGAAACTGGTCCAGCATCACAGCTGGAAGGAGCAGGAGAAGGTTTGGATGCTTCCCCATCCCCAGCTATGAGAAAGCTGTGCACTGCAGCTTCAGGTGATGCCCAGTTTTATAGAATCCAAGAATGGTTTGGGTTGGAAGGGACCTTTAATGGTCATCTCATTTCAACCCCTGCCATGGACAGGGACATCTTCCACTATCCCAGGGTGCTCCAAGCCCCTGTGTCTAACCTGGCCTTGAACACTTCCAGGGATCCAGGGGCAGCTTCTCTGGGCAACCTGTGCCAGAGCTTCACCAGCCTCAGAGAGAAAATTTACTTCCTAATATCCCATCTGCATCGTACGACCTCAGCACAAAACCCCACGTGCTGACTCCATCATTCACTGAGGGCAATAACTCAGGCAAATCAGCCCAGATTTGCTGGAGCGCTCGAAGCTCTTTCTCAGCACTGAGAGCATCCTGCAGCCCACATTTTATCCGTCCACTCTCCACTGTTTCAGCAGCTGAGCTTGCAGGCTGCCTCTTGCTCCTATATTACCACTTGTATTTTTATTGTTCACCTTGCACTTAGGAAAAAAGAACTGCATTTAATCAAATCTGTAAGAAAAAGGCACCTCGGGACTGAGACGGAGCTTGTCAAACAGCAACCACAGAAGTCACAGTTTTAAGAAGAAATCAGAGCTGCAAATGCTACACAGCCTTAAATACAGAAGTCATGGGCTGCTTGAATAGCTGGACATCACCCGCTGACATGCCGTGTCCCTGTGCAGCCACAGGGGCAGGACCCGTGAGCAGTGCAATGGGCAGTTCTTATTTTAAGCAGGTTTCCAAGAAGAGGGCTCAGCAGGAGCAGCTCTCAGCTGGAGCTGGGCTGGCT
>NW_008238635.1:1425626-1427135 GCF_000691975.1 Corvus brachyrhynchos
AGCCGGGGCGAGGAGCCTGCCCTGCGCGCAGGAGCTGCCGCCGGAGCGGTGCCGGGGGGCCGTGGAGCCCCTCTGCCCATGGCCCCCGGGCTGCCGGCCTCTCCCGGGGCTGGGGCGGCTGGACGGGGGCCCAGGGCTCCATCACAGGCTTGCCAGCAAAATCCTCTCTGTTTTTGGGGAGCTTAAGCCCCAAATGGCTTTAGTGGCCTGCAAATGATAAGTCACAGTGTGTTGGATCAGCAGCTTTTCAACCCCCGCAAAGCCCCCTTTGAAGCTCGTTGCCAGCTAGTCTCTGCTTTTCAGGAGCATGCTGGAAACCCAGGATCCTTTCCAAAATGCCCAGAGGCAAGGAAAAGTCATCTCTACATCTTCCTTAACTTGAAGCTCCCCTTAAAACACCAGGATGAAATGATCTGCCTTTGAAAGCAACAGACATCCAGCTCTTCCCAGAACAAGAATCTCAGAATGGTTCGGGTTGGAAGGAACTTTGAAAATCATCTGGTTCCAACCCCCTGCCATGGGCAGGGACACCTTCCACTAGACCAGGGTGCTCCAAGCCCTGTCCAGCCTGATGCTGAACATTTCCAGGGATGAGGAGTTTCCCTGGGCAACCTGTGCCAGGGCCTCACCACCCTCACAGGAAAGAATTTCTTCCCAACACCTAACCTAAATCTCTCTTTCCATTTAAAACCATCACCCCTTGTCCTATTGCTACAGGCCCTGCTACAAAATTTGCCCCTCCCTTCCTTAGAAAGCCCCCCTATACCCAGGTGGGGCCCTCCTGCACTCCCAGCTGCAAAGCCCCAGCACTCAGAGCCCCCTCAAGCTGTGAGAGGGTGAGAAATACCCCTCACCTCTGTGAGACAGCACTGAAACCCCGTTTGATATGCAGGAAGGGAAGGGGCAAAGCCATGAGCAGGACAAGGAGTTTTGCTCAAAGAAATGAGCAAGCAGGGGGAAACGGAGGTTTGTTCTTGTGAGCTACAGGATGGGGTGGAAACAGGGGTTTCCTCCTGCCTTTCAGCTCCAGCAAGAATTCCAAGCGGAATTTAGTTGTATCTAGCTATAAATTTAGTTATATTTAATCATACATTTAGATTTAGTTACAACAGTCCCATGAAGAAGAGGAAATCCCGAGGGGAGCCCCGGGTAGCACATGGGTGAAGCCCCAGCTCCCGGGGGATGTCACCCTCAAGCCCCCCACCTTTCCTCTTGCAGCATCAGTACCCAAAGTGCCCCCAACCACTGCAGGCCTCCCCAGTGCAGGGAGATGGCCAGATATCCTCCTGAACCCCTCCTCACTCCTCTCACTCAAGGTCTAAGGCACTTAGGGGTAACTTCAGGACTGGAAGACACTCGGGTCTGAACAGAGGTGGCTCGGTTTGTGCCCTTCTAGGTGCCATCCAGGCAAACCCTTGCCCTAAATAGCCCCCAGGCACAAACATCCAGGCACCCATTATTTCAGTCCCACCACGGGCCCCCCCCCACCCAGCTTCTGGCCAGGGGTTC
>NW_008238635.1:1427238-1430426 GCF_000691975.1 Corvus brachyrhynchos
TGATGGCCGTCTTCTCTCCCGCCTCCCCGCGCTGTCCGCTTGCTCGGCTCCCGGGGGATTCACGCTGCCCTCGGCATCCTGAGGGTCACCTTTCCCATCACTTGGGTCTCCTCCCACCCAAGATAAGGAGCACGCAGCCCTCCGAGCTCAGAAAAAGCCAGATCCTTCTCCTGGGGAGTTTTTTAATGCCGTGAAGTAAGCAGGGGCTGATAGCGATGGGACAAAGGTGAACAGCTTTAAGCTGTAAGAGCAGAGATTCAGATTAGATGTTAGGAGGGAATTGTTCCCTGTGAGGGTGGTGGGGCCCTGGCATGGGCTGCCCAGAGGAGCTGTGGCTGCTCCTGGATCCCTGGGAGTGTCCAAGGCCTGGCTGGATTGGGCTGGGAGCAACCTGGGATAGTGGAAGGTGTCCCTGCCCATGGCAGGGGGTTGGAACCAGATGAGCTTTAAGGTCCCTTCCAACCATTCCAGGGTTCTATAAAGTGTCTTCCTCTATACATCCTCACACTTCCTAAATAATAATAAACAAAACCTGATCGGTTTAACACAGACCCAGCCACAGGCCAAGCAGATAACGTCCATCCCACCATGTACTGCCCAGGGCAGAATTTGGGCAGGGTGGAGCTGGGCTCCACCGCAGCACTGCCTCATCTCAGTCATTACAGCACTATAATGGCCTTGGTCTCTGAGTGACCAGGGATTCCTGCCTGGACACCCTACCCTGAACTCCCCTAGGCATCTTAAAAACTGAGAAAATCAGCAAATTAAGGTAAATGATATCATAGAAAACCACATTAAAAGCTAGATATAAGGTCCATCATCTGCCACCCAGCAATTTAGTGATGTGTCACCTTCTCCCCCTTTCCCAGAGCCTCCAAATTACCTCCCCTGTAACACCACGGCACGGACTGATTTGGGATTCACAGGCAGGAGAGTTTGCTTTGCATCGTGGTGGCACTGTCAGAAACCCCCTCCTTTAATGATGTTGAAAGACCAAACACATTATAGCTTCAGACCTTGAAATTTCCACCCTGCTGGGAGAGTGAGAAATTTTCCCTGGTGATCCTAAGAAATAAGCGCTCGGTCTCTGCAGAATTCAAGATTTCAAGTAAAAAAAAATACCCTCAGCACTCAGCCGTACAGAAATCTGACTGGGAGAAACACAAACCAGGGCAGCGCTGTCTTCGTGCTGCTGAGCTGCTGCAGCAGAATGAAATTAAGCATCTCCTCTTCACTTCACAGCTGCCCTTCAAAAGTTCGGGGGGTTTTGAAGTGAAAGGTCTGTTATGGACAGGTCAGGTCTCGGGGGAAGAGAGGCAGGATCCCTAGAAACCACGAGGATCACACTTTAAAAATACACAAATTGATAGGACATTTCATAAATACAAATAACATCATTCCACTTGGTCTCTGGCTAACAATTTTAGGTTTCTAGCCGAGAGGTGACTGCTGGGATGTTTCCAACCTGTTTTCTAGCAACAACACTAATCTGCATGGGGAGCCTGTGGGGCTCAATCAGCATCACATAAAGTCGTTGAAAAGGGAGGTGAATTTAAATTAGATATAAGGAGGAAGTTTTTTACAGTGAGGGTGGCCAGGCCCTGGCACAGGCTGCCCAGAGAATGAATCTGTGGCTTCCCCATCCCTGGAAGTGTTGAATGTCAGGTTGGATGGGGCTCTGAGCAACCTGATCTGGTTGAAGATGTCCCTGCTCACTGCAAGGGGAGTTGGACTAGATGACCTTTACACGTCCTTTCCAACCCAAACCACTCCAACTCTGTGATCCTCAGGCTGCTGTTGCCAGCCTAACCTGGGAGGTTTGGATTACAAGGAAGATTTGGGAGCTTGTCTTGCACAGAAACAGCAGCAACTTGTGATGCTGGTGTTTGAGACGTGTGGGAACTCTGCTCCTGTTCTTGCTAGGGAGGGAGAGGTAAGAAATTCTACTCTCATAAAGCTTTGAGCAGAAGTGGTTTAAAATGGGCAGGGGAACACCAACTTTAACGCAAGAGCAGGAACGTGTGTTGGAAAAAGAGCCAAGGAAAGGGGCTGGGGAATGAAAATGACAGGAGATAAAACAGAGATAAAAGGCTCAGATGGGCTAGAGAGAGGGGAAGAAAAGGACAACCTTCTAACGTCATCACATCTAGCCAAGAAATTACTATTTTAAAGGAGTCACAGCTTTCCTGGGAACACAAGGCCTGTGCCCCGGGACTGCCATCAAGGCCACAGGACTATTGCAATGCAGGCAGCACGTGCTACAGACAGCATTTGTCACAGAGCTGAAGGGACACCTTTATCGCGCTAAACCATCGCATTCCTCTGCTTTAAAAGATTTCACTGCTGTTGTTACACTAACAAGATCAGGCGGAAAACATTTTTCTTCATGCCCAGGGTGTGTTTGTGCAGCTCCTCAGGGCCCTGATCACAGACAGCTCCAGGCTCTCAGGTCAGTCCCCCTCACCAAACCCAACCTGATCTGAAACCTTTGTAATCTAACAGTGGAAATCCAGGTGGCTTCAGCACCTGAAGCTATTTTGAGGTGATATATGTTGTTTCTACTCGGTTCTGAGATTAGGTTTATTTATTTTTTTTTTTAAGCAGAATTGATAGGAAGCTTTGTTAATCTCTGAGCTTCAGCCCCCTATAAATGTGAGAAATATATATGTAAACGAACACTTTTTTTTGGCGGAGATGTCTTGAGCACCACGCAGGGCAGAAATGCAAGTAGCAAATGAGCTACATAAAATGTGAAAACTCATCTTAAATATTCTACACAGCAAAACGCCAGCCCTGAATGTGCTGCCAGCTTCTGAGACACTTGACAGCCTACTTCGTGTCACATAGAGCAAGAAAACAAAAACCACCCAGGCCTCAGGTTCCCAGGCAGGCTGAGCACCTGCACCACATGGGGAGAACCCTCATCCCCAATCAGGCTCAATGGCAGCTAATTAATAATTGGTTTGATCACCCCTCCCGGGCTCAAAGGGAAGGAGCTGTGAGAGCCCCTCTCCAGCTGGGTGTGGCATTTGGAGCTTCCCAGGCCACGGGCATCCTGGTGGGAGGAGGGGGTAGCTCCTGAAGCAGCTGAGATGGGGTCTGCTCCCACCTACAAGCACCAGCACCACGCCGTGGGTGTGACCCGGCCATCAGAGCATCACTCCACGTCTTCCTGCAGCCACTGTGCC
>NW_008238635.1:1430468-1450391 GCF_000691975.1 Corvus brachyrhynchos
GCGTGTGGGCCCGGTCCTCCCCCCCCCCCCCCCCCCCTTGCACACACACAGCTGTGTTCAGCAGCTTCCAGACACGCCTATTAATTTTTGGAGACTTGGGCAAGAATATTAATTGCATTCCAGAGGCATTCAGCATATTTGTAAAAGCATTTTATACCCTGCATTGTGTCTGGTGAAGAAACAGAGCTGCAGAAAGCTGTTCTTTGTGAAAATCAAAACACATCCCCAGTCTGGGTGCAGCAGAACCGTGACCTCGGCCTTCTGCGTGAGCTCCTGTTACCAAGCAAATCCCAAAAAACTTCCTAATCTTGGCCTTACTTCATTCCCACTTCAGCCAGCCCTCCCTAACTCTTGGCTGTGAATACTAAGTCCTGGCTAGGAGAGGCTGTGCAGCTCCTGCATCCCATCACGGCCGGCTCTGCAGCATCTCCCGTGCCTGGAGCCACCGCGGGAAGGGGTTGGGATGCACAGGGGCCCACGGAGAAACGAGAGCTAAACCCAACAGCAGTGAGGAGAGCTTTCAGTATTCAGGTCCTCTCCTTTTCCTGTGCAACACCCCTTCTGTTTTCCCAGCCATAAAATTGATGTTTATCTCGCTTCTAAGTGCCTCGCAGAGATCATTACACATTGCAAATGCAGCCATTTGCGGATAAAACGAGCACCAGCAGCCTCGAGACTGCCACGCCGCCCCTTCCCGTGCCACACGGCAACGCCTTACGACCTTTAGGCTGAAAATCAACACATAAAACCAAGGGACCCGGAAACATTTGTCAGGCAAACGCAAAAAACCAAGCAGAGGTGATTCTTCCACCTGCCCCACACCACTCCCTGCTCAACCACGGAAAATTAATTTGTAAGTGAGACAAACCCTGCAGCTCTGCTTGTGGCATTAAGTAAAGAAACCAAAAATCAAGAGAAGGTTGCTACTCCTTGCTCTAAAATGTCCCTCTGGATCTGGGTCTCTTGGAAGGTGCGGAGGGTGCAGAAGGCAAAGAGGGGGATGCAGATGTCAAAACGAGCCCCAGAAGGAACACCAGAAACCCACAAGACACTTCCAGGCGTCTGTGCCACGAGGGAGCAGGGCAGGGATGCCGAGCTCTGGGTCGGAACACGAGCCCAGGGCTACGCCAGCCCCCCACTCACCCTCGGGCTCCTTTGCTGGTGGCCGCAGAGGCAGCGAGCCGGGCACAGACCCTTTCCCAAGGCGTCCACCAAGTGCCAGAGCGAGGAAAACTCATCAGCTGGAAATCTTCGGCCCCGAGGAGTTCCAGGGCGTCCTTTTGAAAACATTGCCACCTTGTGTCTCGCCAGACACTCGAACGCCGGTGCCCTGCCTGTGTGAGCCACGGAGGAGCTTTATTCCAGGCAATCAGGGGCAATAAAGAGCCGTGACAGCTACAGATCGCTCGGCTGTGTCCTGCTCCTACTGCTACCTTGTAAAGTTGGACAGCGACGTTTCCCTCATTTTTTTTTTTATCTCAATTTATGGCTCCTCTGCCATGAAAAGCCACTTACGCCCTCCACAGTTACACGTACCGTATCCTCCAAGGCCAGTAAATCACGCTCTCCAGTCATGTCAAATTTTGTGAAATAAAGCTAAATTGCGGTTGTACTGCAAGGCGAGAAGCTGCAAAATTGAGAGAGAACAAGCTCTGCTTAAAGCCAGAAATCCAGCTGAATATGGCTTGCAGAGGCAAGGATCACACAAACCTCCCAGTGAAAGAGAAACTCCTGACAGCAGGGAGCCCCCAGGACCCTCTGTGCCACCCCAGGCTGCCTCTGTAGGGCTTCTGTGGGGTAATGCCAAGAGTTAAAATAGCCCAAACTCAGAGGATTTCACTCTATAAACTGAGCTCCCTCACAGCCAGAACACAGAGAGAGGGGCTGGGAGCAGGGCAGAGCCAGGCTCCAGCAGCATTTATTCATTGAGGCTTGGTCCTCAGCCCGAATTTGGGCTTGGAAAGAAAACTGGGGAGCTGACGGGGTCATAGCTTCTTGTTTTAAGTTTTGGGGTTTGTTGGGGTTGTTTTTTTTTTTTTTTTGTGCAGACAGAAGTTAGAGAAGAACTGACACAGCAGGGTTTCACTCTGCTGAGCCCATCTGGGCTCACTCAAAGTGCTGGGCACTGCACCAAGAACTGGGGAAACTGAGGACAAAAAAAAAAAAGCTTGACCCCAAACCACCCTTTACATTTTTCACGGGCACGGTGACTTGCCTTTTCCCTTCTGCAGCAGTTAAACTTTCATGAAAGCTGAATTAACTTGGACAAGAGCCAGCTCCAAGGACAGACAGCAACAGGATGGAACGAGAGCAAGGAAGACCCAGACCACTGCTGCTCCTGCTAATTCCCCTGCCTGCATCCCACACCGGTAATTTCCAGGGGGCTCCAATTGCTCCATGCACTGCAGCTTCTCCATCCCACCACGACAGAGCATCCAGCCTGGCACAGGCACCGGGCACCTCTTTCACCGTTTCTCAGCAAAACCCTTGCAAAGAAAACCGCTGCTATTTGGGAGAATATTCCACAGTCTAAGCTCAGCAGTCTCCTTCCCTTCACAAGGTGACCTCGCAGCCCACTGCACGAGCCCAGAGCACAAGGTACAAGCTCTCCAGGTGGAAGAACGCCTCCCCAGAAGCAGAAAAGATCCGAAGCGCACACACACACACAAAAGAGGAAAATTATGAGCAGCCATGACAGGGACAAGGAAAATCACAAAACATCTCATGGCAGAGTCTTAGCTGATAAAAACCCAACGTGCACAGCACACAGCTTCGGGCTGGGATACACTTAGTCCTCTCTGAATGTTTAATGGGAGTATATGCATCAGTTAATCAGCAGCACAAGACACAAAGCGTTTTGTACCTCCTCGCCACGTGTTGTGCAATTAAAAGGCTTCTCATTCAGGCACAGAAAGAAAAGTCAAGGGACTTTGGCTGTGAAACATCCATTATTCAAAAGTATATCCATTATTCAAAGTTTTTCTTAAAATCCTATTGTCAGTTTGAAAGGAAAAAGAAAATGAGTTTCTGAAAGCTGTGCTCCGTTGATATTCCACTCCAATTTTTGCTGATTGTAAGTACTAAAACTCCAGACATTTTGAGGAACTAAAGAAATCCTTCACAGTTGCTGAAAAAGGCAACACCCTGTGGGTAGTCACAATTTCCAGCCCCCCCGACTTAACTCTGCCTAGCAGGGGTGTGAAACACCCCGGCCAACAACGCACTCCTTTCCCAAATTGCTCGGCGACCCCAGCGTGATGCTGAGGAGCAGCTGCTCAGGAGGAGGCAATAGCAAACTGCTCAGCAAGCAAGAGCAGACACCCACCACCACTGCCCCCGAGCAGCTGGCTGCACTCCTAAGCTCGGCTCAAGGAAGCCTGGGTGGGAGGCACAGCCTTCCCACAGCACCCAGGAGCTTCCACGCAGGGTGCCAGGGCTCAGCTACAGGAGCTCAGATGGGAAACAGATCCCAAGGGTGCCTCCTGCCATCCAGATGGGAGTGAAGGGGAGCATCAGACCCCACGGAGCCACTGCAAGGGAAAGCACCCAGCTCTACCACAGCCCCTGCTGCACAGGGAGCAAATGCTGGGACAAACAGCACTGCTCCAGGAATGATGCCACCCAGGAGCCACCTGGGCAGCAGAAAATATTCAGCAAGGGCAACAAATTATGATAAATTTGCTAGCGTTAGAATATAAAATAAGTAGCCAAGGTTTTACCTCCTCTTGGAGCTAGAGGAGAGAGTGCTGACACCCCCTGAGAATCTGGGCTTCAGGCACCTCTGTAGGGATGGAACAGGTCTTAAGTCCAGGTGGGTGAAGTCCCCAGGCTGGAATCTGGTCCAGGGAAAGCACCCAGATCAAACATGCTTGGCCAGGCCCAGAGCAGCAGGGTCTAAGGCCAGGCTGACAGTGCTGAGCTGATCTAGAGATCAGTGTTTCTACTCATGGCTTAGAAAGAAGCCAAGCCCCCAGGCTGAGCTTACATAGAGCCCCAGCCCATGGGTGGGGATGCAGCAGAGGCACAGCAAGGGCTTATGGAGAGGTAGAGCGGCAAAAGGCTGCTGTGCTGTAGGGCTGGCTGTTGAAGAAAGAGCTAAGCTGAAATTATTATTGAAGTTATATATCAGATTAAGAGGTAGGGGCTAAAACCTGAAAACTAATTGAGAGTTACGAGCCAATAAAGGCGCTCATTGTTTTAATTTAAATAAACATGCGTGAAAGAGGAACGGGAGCCTTAGAAAGGCTTCTCTGTCCTTGGAGAGGTAAGGCTATAACATATAGTAGTCTCTCAAGGATTAAAGATTCTTTTGTGTGAGTAAAGGAAGAACAAAAGAAAACATGGCAGAGGGAAGCAGCATTCAGTGATAAGTACTTGTAACTGTAATACTGTATAAGAATATATGCTGTTAGGTGGGCTTAAAACCTGCTTCTTCAGGATTCCAGTATGTACAGTGTGTAACTGAAATGTGAAACCTCCAGTGGTGTGACCTGAGCACA
Organism: Corvus brachyrhynchos; assembly: GCF_000691975.1. NCBI lineage: Eukaryota > Metazoa > Chordata > Aves > Passeriformes > Corvidae > Corvus > Corvus brachyrhynchos. Next base: position 1,434,968 of record NW_008238635.1, read on the forward strand.
CCAAAGACACGATTCCGCCAGAGCAAATTGATGGAAGGGTGATGACTGACAACTAATAAATGCAGTAAGCTGGGTGTAACCTATTAAAGCCCTTAAACACTCGTGGGAGCTCAGTGGGTGCCACAGGGTCGGGGTCCTGCTCTTCCCTAATCATGCTGACTATTTTTCTGCTGTCAGACTACCAACTGTAGGTGTTGCCAATAACTTGGGGAACAGCCTGAGTGTATAAAATGAAGGCATTATTCAGCAGTCTGTGCTGACAGCTATCTTTAAGCAGCACATTTATCTGAAGTACAATGATGCTCCAATAGCAGTCACCTGTAGAGTGCTTCCAGGGCACTAAAATGAGCTGGATGTTATCTGCAGGAAGGCTACGGCTCACAGCTTATTTGGACAAATTCTTTGCTGCAATAAGCCATTTTCTGCTATTACCAGTGAAATAAGCTAAACACCCACTTCTTTTCTTCTGCAATGAGAAGCTGTGCGTGATGAGACGAATTTGCAAAGCTTTTAAAGGATGGATGGGAGTTAAAGAACTTCCTCCAGGCTCTCAGGCACTGGCAAGCAGGACTGGAGTTGCTGCTGCAAAAGGAAGCTGGGAGGGGTATTGCAGCACAGGCAGCGCTGAAGCGGCTCGTGGAGCCAGAGCCGATGTGATGCTGGAACAGCAGGGCTCAGCACAGGCAAACTGGAGCACTGACAGATGAAATGGTTTGACTGTTGTGGCTCCACAGTCCGCTGTAGCTCAAATTTCTCTCGTTAAGCTTCAGAGAGCAGCAGCCAGCTCGTTAGTGGCATCTCAGGGTCCCTTTGTTGGCAGCGGCTCTTATAAAGGTAACAGTGTCTGTAATGGCCCCTCCTGGGACCAAGCTGGACTGAGGCAGGGTCACAAGCACATTCATTCTCCCCAGGCAAAAATGCCTGGGAATGTGGCAGACTACATGGAGGGAAGGCGGGAGAGCACTGTCCCTTCCTTGCTGGCCACTGCTGGGGGTGGATGGATTTCACTCCCTGTTCAAAACACACAAATCTGTACCCTGCCATCGTTCTCATTTTGGTCCCCATTTCAGCTCAGACCTTCCTGTCCAGCTGCTGCTGGGGCACTGCTCTGATCCAGAATCACAGAGTGGTTTGGGTTGGAAGGCTCATCTTGTTCCACCCCCTGCCATGGGCAGGGACACCTTCCACTATCCCAGGCTGCTCCAAGCCCCGTCCAACCTGGCCTTGGACACTCCCAGAGATCCTGGGGCAGCCACAGCTTCTCTGGGCAACTTGTGCATCACCCCTGCCATGGCAGTGGCTCCCAAATGGGCACCAGTGGGACCCTGATTGGCCTCAGTTGCTCTTTGTACAGCTCAAACCGTGAGAAGCGGCTGGAAATGAGCCATGGTGCTCTGCTCCCATAACCAGTGACTGCAGCCCATGCACAGAATTAGGCTGTTGCCGGGGTGGGGGGGGAAAGTGGCCCCCAGCCTGCTGATGGGGTTGGATAAGCAGTGTGAGAGGCCAGCTTACACCTGGAGATGATGACCTTTCCTGTGGCCTTGTGCCGGAGCAGGTGGTTGAAGGCTTCATTTAGCTGCAAATTCAGTCACAGGTATTTATGGTGATGGCCGTGGGGCTTTGCAGGGAAGGAAGGGGCAGAATGATGTATAGGAAGAAGTCTGTATCAGAGTCTGGGCTTTCCACTCCTGGGACCCACCGCTGGCAGTGAAATAATGCAGGACCAGACCAGCTCCTGGGTATTCCTCTGCTCTACATCCTTGAGTGTGCTGGATGGTGGCTATGTAAATATTTCTGTGGAGCTGAGCCATTACTTAAGGATTAAAATACCATTGAATAAGTAAAAAAATGATTTGAACGCCATCAAATGTGCTCTGGGGGGGAAATGCAAATGAAGGAGCATTGGGATCCACTAATCCACTTCTGAAGCATTATCCCAACACATTATTCTTTAAGAACACAAGCCCCTTGGTATGGGAATGAGCGGGTCTTTATGGCATTGCCACTAAGCACATCACAATTCTGGCCTTGCTGTACCCATCCAGGAGTTAATGACTCCCTGGCTCCAACCCAATGAGAGAAGATTTAAAAGGGTGAGGGGAAAATGGGATTTCTTGATTTAATATTTTTGTTTCTTAGAGAACCAGGACTCTGGAGTTCCTGTGCTGCTCACAAAACTCTGTTTCTACGAAGGAAAAAAAAAGGAGATTTGCTAGAATAATTCTGAGGAGCCTTCCCCATGCTTACCCCTTCAAGCTTGGAGAGTGCTCCAACATGGGGATGGGTATTGCTGGGGAATGGAGAAGATAAAGGAAGAACTGGAAAAAGCATCCTCCTGGTAGGGACTTGGAATTCTCCCACAGCACAAAAGGTTCTTCAGAAGCAACAGGTTAGGGGGAAGAGGAGGGTTTTTCTTCTTGCAAAATCCACTCTCACAATCCTGCCCTCCCACATGAACCTGCAAGGAGAGTGAGGAAAGAAGATGGACCTGCTGGAGGTCTTGCATGTAGTGTTGAGGCATAACCTACATGCTGAGGAGGGCTTTTACTTCAGTGCAACTTTCCAGAGCTTCCTTGATGCTTAGAGGAGGGGATAATGGGGAAAAATTCTTCCCTGGGAGGGTGGGGAGGCCCTGGCACAGGCTACCCAGAGAAGCTGTGGCTGCCCCTGGATCCCTGGGGGTGTTCAAGGCCAGGTTGGATGGGGCTTGGAGCAGCCTGGGATAGCAGAAGGTGTCCCTGCCCATGGCAGGGGGTTGGAATGAGATGAGCTTGAAGGTGCCTCCCAACCCAACCCTTCCTGTGGTTCTGTCCCCACTGATGGCCTCGATGGCCGTGCCAACTGCTCTGCTGCTTGTGAGTGTTTCACCTCCCCTCTGCTCCAGCTGCAGTTCGTGCTGTGGCTTGTGCTGCCCTTCGGAGCCAGCTCACGTTCAGTGTCATCCCCAGCTGCCACTGTCACCTGAGACTGAAGGCACACCCAGCAGCCCTGCAAAAGCTGCTCTGCTCAGAGAAGCACAGAGCACCTCAGGCGGGATGACTGAGGTTTTTCTCAAGCAAGTGGGAAGCTGGGGTGTGACCAACTCTTTCTCTGTACGTATTTAAATGTGCATATGGCACAGTGGGAAAAACGTGCCCTGACTTCTGAAAGGTACAATGTTTCCAGGCTGTGGGAACCCCTCTGCCACCAGGGATCTGCTGGGTACTGCCATCCGAGGAGGACGTCTGCAGAAAGGAGCCCCATCCCTTTCCCTCTGCCCCAGCACAAAGCTCTGATGTAGTGAAGTGAAACGTTCTGCTAAGCAAGGACCCGTGTTTGCTGCTGACTTTACAAGCAGGAGTACATTAACTCCAGGCTGTACTGAAAATGTCACTCCTGTACCATCCAGACAGCCCATGTAATTGCCTCTGCTGTGGAGCAGGAGGAGGAGGGTGGCGTGGATCATGGTACAGAAATGTTTCCTGCAGCCTGCCCCCTCCTCTGCTGCCATCTCTCTGTCAGAACCTCAGGACATTGCTTCATTTCAATGGCTTTGTCAGGGGATGTTCCCGTGTTCCAGAGGAATGGAGAACTTGGCATTTCAGCTGGCGGCTGCTGCCAAAAATTGCAGGAATTGGACACCCCGCTACAGCTCCCTGGTGAAGGCTGAGTGGCACAGACACTGCTGCTCACAACCAGAGCTGCTGCCCTGGAGCCCATCAGGGGAGACACGCGGACACGGAGCTCCTCTGTGGTGAGACAGCTTCGTGACAGGGCCTGCTCAGGATGCTTCCCACCGAGGGGAGTGGGGAATTAACTCACCACTGCACGTGGCCTGTGGTGTCTCAGCACTGAACAGGTTCACCAGGAATGTCAAATTCTGTGTAGAAAGTTGGTGTTGAATAGTTCTGAAGTTTGCACTGTATCTGTGTGGGTTTAGTTTGTAAGAGTTGCCCTTCCTGCAGCCCCCGACACCTTCAGACTGTTGAAATTCAACAGGTCAGGGCTGCTGACTGAAGCTCTCACAGGCTGCACCCACCCGGGCGCTGTGCAATCCTCACCCCTGTGGGACCTGCATGCTTTCCCCTGCTTAGAGGGAGGGAAAATCAAGGTGCAAACCTGAAATGATCACCTCAGCTTACACAGATACATGCCAAAGAGACCAGATGCCAGCTTTTTTGACAATTTCTGACAGCTGAAATACCCAGGTGTAGAATTATGCTTCATGTGCTGCCCCCCGAGCAGCTGCTGCTGCTGTTTACCCTGGTTGAGTCCACGTCCCGTGGCCAAGAACCAGTGAGATTGTGCCACAGCGGGCTGGCAATTGCACCACGTCCTCATACAACACCTGCAGGGATCTGCTACAGCATCTGCTTAAAGACCTGTGACAACGAATCCCAAGGAGGGATGGGGCCAAAGATCTGTTGAGCTGAACCCATGGTGGGGCTTAGTATCTGAAAAAGTTTGTTTTAGTAGGTTTTTTTACATCTTTTAACAGCCCGCTGTTTGGAAAAGCTTCCCCCAAGCATCCCACTCTGCCAAAAATGACAGGGTAAGGGGGAAAAAAGTAATCTGAGGGTTGTGAGGCAGAACTAAAGCCCTGAACAAAGAGACAAAAGTCCTTGCAGTTCTGGAAAACAATGGCTTTGTATCCTTACCTTCTGATCAACGACACGCTCTGCTGCCGCAGCTTTAGCGCCAGTCACACCACTTCCTCTGCTTCCCTGCCAAAAAAACCCCTTATTAGATGGGTGTCAGGAGAGAAACCGCGCAGTCCTGCTGTTCCCTCTGAATTAAACATTTGATTTCCCTGTGTTTTCAGGAGGAACCGTGAACGGCTCACGCTGTGTCTAGTAACAGTCCACTTAGCAGTTGCATTAGCTGCGCGTATTTATTGCCTTCCCCTCCCGCATGTGGCTCCTCAGGCAGAGCCTGCGCCTCCTCCATCGGCAGCGCTCGCCATCCCCTCGTCCGCATCCACAGCCACGGTGCCAAGGCTCGAAGGGGGCAACCTGCACGGCACACACCTGGATCTGCCCCCACACTGGCCCATGAGGGACCACGAGCCTGTTCCTGAACTCCCGTGCGTTTTCCTCAGCGCCTTTCCCCCGGCATGGGCCGAGGCGGGGGCAGCTGCGAGCGGCGGAGTTCCAGGCGGGCAGAAGATGGCAGCAACAGCCCAGCAACCGCGCTGCTTCACTGGGCAGGGATTGCCTTTCTCCGGGAATACCGAGTATTTTCACCCCTCTGGACTTCAGGATTGTGATCAAGGCACGAGAGACACCGCGCACGGACTGGGAAACCAAAGGAGACGGCTCAGCATGAAGAGCTCGGTGCGAGAAGGACCACGTAAGCATCGCCCAGGCATGGAAAGGTGTTTGTTCTTCCGGCCTGGGTGGATCTTTACAGAGACTTCTGTGGATTTTAGCTCCTTCGTGCAGGTACATGAGGCCCGGCAGATTTTCCACATGGTCTTCCCAATACAGGGGATGTTGTCCCATGGGAGGCGGTGGGAAATGGGCAGCAAGCATTAAGGAGCAGCAGTGCTGGGACAGTTCTGTGCTATGCTTCCATTTGGGATGTTTTTTCTTTTAGTCTTTGATCATTGCAGGAGACTCGTGTGGATTTTTAGCTCCTAGGGGGTGCAGGTACCCGAGGCCTTTTGGATTTTAAGCTTGGCATCCCCTTTCCCCAGTGCAAATATTTGGGAAAAATTAAAACCTCACATTTTTAGAGCTCTGCTTTTTCAAGGACAATGGCAAACATCCTGAACACTCCACCGTGGTGGGCGTGTAGGCTGGGATGGGCTGGCAGACACTGTAAGTGACATATGGGACGGGAGGGAGATCTGAACATCACGCTGCCTTGCATCCTGGATTTGACCTTCCTCTTTTCTTCAGTCTTCTACACCTTTTGCAACATGCACGTAACTTCTGTTTCTGTTCTGTTCTTAGGTAAGGTCACTGGGATGGGACTTACAACATCTTCCAGCTCTGCTGCTGCTTCTCCTCCTAAAGATCTTGGCCGAGTCACCTGTGTCAATTCAGTGTCCACCCTTGTTAAAGGGAGTCCGAGACTCTCTGTTCTCCTTGGTAAGAGCCTGGAGAGGTGTCAGTGAACAGAGGTAACTTTTTCTTGCTAATGCAGCATTTAAAGTGGCTGACTGCAAAGCAGGGCTTATGCTGTTGTAAGGTGTTGCCCAAATGCTAAAAGAAATAAGCGGGTTCTCATGTTAAAGAGGATTTCAGGGCAAATGGCCACAGCACAGGGTTTGGAGAGGGGGCTGGAAGCACTATCGAATTCCCAGAGCAGGGCTTTCTCTGGTGTGTGAAGCTGGTGGCCACTACCCTGTCAGTGTTTGTAGAGGGGACAAGGAGAGATCCAAAGTAGAGTAGGTTATGGAGAGGGAGATGATTGGAGCTGAAAGAGGGGAGCAGAGGAACAGCAAATCCTGGAGCCAGGCAGGGCAGGTACAAGCTCCCTTGAGAAACATGACGCAATTTCCTTCCCCAGTGTGAAGGTATTAGATTATTCTCGGTGATCCAATAAACACCACAAGCCTTTGCAGTGATCGCTGTACCTTGTGGGGCTGCAGAGGAGGGCATGGGGCATCCCATGACCAGGAGCTCTGCCACTTCGGCAGCCTTGAGCATCTCCTCTTCAGGAGGCTTGTCCAGGGATGAACAGCAGAGCCTGCAGCAGAGAAGGCTCTACCATCCTCTTGCCAGGGCAGTGTTTCATAAAACTCTTACAGCTAAAGCCAAGGAGTACCTTTGGAGTGCTCCAGCATGGTGGTGTGGGAGCAAAGATCTTCAATGCTGGGCTTGGGGGGAAAGCAAAGGAAGCCCTGTGTGGGCTGAGCTCAGGCACACCTGGGGGAACCAGAGGGTGCTGAAGGGGAGAGATGAATGATGGGGAAAAGAAGATGGGAAAAAAGAAAGGATGCTCTGTCCCAGCTTGGGGGGACTGGAGAGGCAACAGGGTCATTGCAGCTCCTCACAGTCCTGCTCCCAGCACAGCTGTGCATCCCCAGGGGACTGGGCACTGAGCACTTTCAATATTGGGTAAATATAAAAATGCTGGGTAAATATTTAGAGTATCTAAGTAGATCTTTGCAGCTCCAGTGAGCCACACCAGTTGAATACTTTGCAGAGGAGCATTTTGGATTCCAAAGGCTTCTCTTTTTTTTTTTTTTTTATTTTTTTTTTTTTTTTTTTTTTTGTTTTTTTTTTTTTTGGTAGTGAGAGAGTGCCTTTGCAGAAGCCTGTGGTGGTTCCCAGCAGCAGAAAAGGGCTCTGTGCTGCCATCGCAGTGTGTCACCACACCGGTTTTCCCAATGGGGAAACCAAATATTCAGGGGCCATGGGTTGAGTCAGAGCTCGCAAAGCCAGGGGATGAGAACCCTGATCTGCTGACTCTCCATCCCTCAGTTTAACCACAGATTTGTCCCTTCCCCTCTGGGGATCTCGCACTCCAAAGCTGCGCTGCCATTTGCGCATGATTTTTGGAGAAAACTATTTTCGGAGAAAATAATGTGCTTCTCGGGCTGAAACATCTTATAATAACTCTCTGTCCAGAAGGCAGATGGGAATGTATGTGGGGGAGGGATGATGAGAAAAAAATTGGGGTGGAGAAATCAGTATGGCTATTTGTTAGAGGAAGACCAGAGCACACCCAGCAGTTACTGCTCCGCACAGCAGCTGCCGGACAGAGACCCAGGGCCAGGGCCGGGTGTGGCTGTGCCACAGGCACAGCGTGGCTGTCCAGCCCGTGCCATGCCAGGCGTATTCCCTGGCGCTGCATGTGACCACGCCTTTGTGTGGCATTCCGGATCAGGAAGAGAGGTGGCTTCCTCTCACGAAATCCAGCAAGAGCTCTAAAGAGCAAAGTAACAGCAGGGGGACTGAGAGACAGGATCTGCGCCCCGATCAGGGCTCCAGCTGATGTGCCACAGTGAGGGATGCACTGCAACTGAATGGGTGTGATATTTTCTGTGTATCCCCTTCTTCCTTCCAGGATTAGCTCCAATAGGTGGTGTTTTATTGTTTAGAGAGAGAGTGCCTTTCTTACTATGCCATGACCACTAGCCCTGGTGCCTTGTGGTGACGTGAAGGAGAAGGGAGCAGGCTCAAGCTGAGCGCTGGTACCATTTTTAGATATACCAGCTTGGTACTAAATACCATGCACAACTTGGATTGGAATCCTGCAAAAGGGCCATGAACTGACTCTTCTCTGGAACAAGTGGATTTTTTCAAATAGCATCCGTGGTCATAGAAGTGCTGAGACTACACACCCAGGGAAAATACAGAGGTGGGAGGAAAAATACCCGATGCAGCTCCCGGACGCTCAGTATTTCTCAGGCAAAAATGTGCGCTCACACACAGGAAGCCCTAAACATTTTGGACTGTACCTGCAGAGAGGACTGGGCACTGCACACCTGGACAGTGGAGGCTTGTGGGAGCATTAGCTGTGGTTTGGGAGCTCAGGCTCCTGGAATTCAGGCTGTACCTCTGCAGGGCCATCACGGCATGGGCTCTTTCTGCTACGCTGTCCTTCATATCTGCCTTTGCCAGGCGTCAGCCCTTACCTGTGAGCTCAAGTGGACAACTTGAGAAGCCTTTTGCTGCACTTTGCCACAGGGAGCCTGTCAGCTCATTTCATCAAATAAGCAATGGCCAGCAGTAATTGCTTCTTGTCTCTTCTGTACAGCCCTGATTAAAAACCAGGGGCACAGCCATCAAGTGTCATTGCTGTGGTATTTGCTGCCCAGAGAAACAAATGCACCTTCCCACCACCTTCCAGCTTCCCTCCCACAAGCAAGGAAGGTCTCACCTCAATGTACCTGCCATGAAGGCAGGTGCAACCAACTTAAATGTCTGTGAATGACCGTGCCTCTGCCCAGGATGACTGTCTGGGGGACTGGCCGCTGTTTCTTGGCTGGCAGTGTAGGAAACAGGATAGTCATCTCCACCTTGAAGCAGTTCAGATGCAATTGAAGTGAATCCCTTGCAGAACCCTCCTGGCTTCTGCTGAGCTACCACACAGATGGGTCTGGCTCACTGCATGCAGCAAAAGCCACTTAATTACAGCAGCAGCTCAATTTATTTGTTTTGGAGCATCCTTATTAGCCATCACTTAAGCTTGTAATTAAGGGAAGAATAGGGACTGTAAAAAGGGTACCATCCTGTGCTGCTGGTCTTGTCCCTGTGCTGCAGCAGCCCAGTGTTGCTCTAATCTGCTCAACACCTTCAGGATTCTCTCCCCTCTTGCATGGACAGCACTGCTGTCAGCTGTGCTCCAAATGCCTGCTTTATTCCTGGAAAAGCATGGCAGTGTTTTTTTCCTGGGACACTCTTAACTGACTGGGGTAGAATATCTGATGCCCCAAATGCTACGTAGGCACAGCATGAGCAGCAGGTACCTCCTGGAGGGATGTTGCTGCTCATCTCTTACAATAAATCCCCAGGTAGATTAGTACCCTCTCACCCAGTGGGAGAGAGCATCAAAATCCTTGCAGAGACCGTGGCAGGAAAAACAAAGGCCTGAGGAGTGAGACCTGAGGCTCACGTGGTAACCAAGGGAGCCCAGACCGTCTCCTCAGGAAAGAACACTGCTCAGGAACACAAAGCTACATCGCTGCTCTGACTGTGGCTGTTGTCATGTGCTGAAATCCTTGTGTTCAGTGGAGGTGTGGCTGCTCAGGTGCTTCTTCTCAAGTGCCCAAGATGTTTCTGTGATTTCCAACCTGCCTCTGTACCACTGTCCTGAATCTCCTCCTCGCAATCCTACATCTTGATTGCACTCTTGGGGCTGAAGGGCTGCTCTGACAAGCACCACACAGCCATTTTCCACCCTTCCTGCTCTGAGACTCTGTTTTCTTTCGTATAGACGAGTTTTGGGATTCCTACATCTTATTTGAAACGCAGCCTGAACAACTACCAGCACTGGCAGGAAGCTTTAATCATCTCTGTGTTTTTCACAGGGACTGAGTATCTCATCCATGTCACCATGATGCCTGCTCCTGGACCAGGGCCCACCATGGCCATCAACCCTGTGGGATTGGCTCTGCTCCCAGGAGGTTCACAGGTGAGTGTCAGGGATGCATCTCCAACCCAGCATCTTTGCAGGTACTCTCCTGGTGGGAGGCAGGGCTGGACTTGGCTTTGACAGCTGGCAGCTCCGGTCAACTACTTTTGTGTGGTCCAGGAGGAAATTCCCTAAGCTGGCAGGAGCAGCTCCTGTTTGTGGTGCAAGGGAATGTGTATCAACTGTCAGGGTCTGCTTACAGGACAGGGGAGAAGGCTGGATGCTGCATTTGTGTGCGTGTGAGCTGTCACAAGCTCCAGAGCAGTGTTTTCCTTCATTTATTCAAACATCTCAAGGAACAATAGGTTGCTGGACTGGGAGGGGAGAGGAGGAGTTTGCTCCTCCATTCTTCTGAAGTGTCAGCATCTCACAGCGCTCTTGCTCACTCCTGATTGATGAAAGATCCCGTGGTAAACATGGAAGTGCAGCGTGGAGAACCCCACGGCTGTAGTTGGAGTGAAGAGCCATCTCCAGGCTACACCAAACGAGATTATTTGTGTCCTGGTGCAACCTTTGCTCGCAAACAACAGCCTCCCTGGGTAACCACACAACAGAGCACAAGTGCCTGTTTATTTGCCTCTGCTCACAACAGTGAGGGAAGGGAACCCATCTGTTTGGGCAAGGGAGAACAAAAACACAGAGGAGGGAAGTTGGTAACATCTGTAATATAGGCAGCCCAGAGGAAGAACCCTGTGATTCTAGAGATGTGAATAAATCTAGTGATTGCTCTTTGCTCAAAGTTCAAGCCAAGTCACCTAACCGGGAGCCTGGCAAGGAAAATAAGGACAAATAAATCATTCCTTCCTTATTGGCCTCATTTCTTGCTCAAAGACAAAACCCAAACCTCTCTGGCTGAGTTACAGTCCAGTAAGTGCATCCTTTCACTGACCCTATGTCCATCCCACGACCTTTTCTGCACTGACTCATCACAGCATCTGTTGTCGTCACCTCCCCAGTGTCCTGGGGACTGGCTTTATCACAAAAAAAGGACCTGTTCAAAGGCTACATTTTTAAGTGCCAGTCCTGGGCTCCCTGAAGATGATCCAGCCCATGAAGAGAAAGCTGGCAGGTTTGTCACAATCTCGCCTTTGCTTGTTAGAGTCAGTTGGAGAGTTTTACAGATCTGTTCTGAAGGTTGCTGGAGGCTGGTTTTTTTGTTTTAAAGTCGAGGCTGCAGCAGACAGGCAGCCACTACTAAAAGGAGAAATTTAAAAAAAAAAAAGTAATTTGGGCTTTAAAGCCAGCTGACTGCTTTTCACAGGCTGAAGGATTTTTTATGTCTGGATGTTCCTGACCTGCAAGGTGAGGGGACGTGTTGTCATGGAAGAGGATTTGAGCAGCTCCACCTTCTTTAACAAGGGTCCTGTGCTGACTTGTGAGAGCCTTTGATCGGACTTCAGGTACCCTGGCATGGCCACATCCAGCCATTCCTCGAGCTTTGTTTCCAGAGAAAAGATCCAAAATCAGACCTTTCTATTCCAGCACCAGCCTTTCTTCATTTCCCTCCTCCCTAGATCCCATGAGGACGGAAAAAAAATTTAAACTTAGTGCTGCATATACTTTCACATTTGCTTTTTATAAAGAGGTTGGGATTAAGGCACATTTCACCCTAAGAACACCCTATTGGAAGGATAAGGTGCTGTTATCTCAGGCTGCTCCCTCAGTCTCCTCTGAATAGTTTTGCCTAGGTTGAGAGAACGTTTCTCAGCAATTACACAGAAATTGGCCGGTTTGGTGCACTTCTGACACATTCTGCAAAAATACTTGATGTGCCACAAAAGGACTGACTCAATGAGGGGAAAAAAATGTTTCTCATCCAGAAAAGTCATGGAAGTGAAGAGCTCACAAGGCTTCAGCCAGTCACCCCTCACCCCAAACAGTCCACAGCATCACCAGGGTTTATATTTGGATGATGTTCTCCCAAGACTGAGTCATATTTCCTGCCTCGAGTTGCTCTGAAAGGCTGGTGTTTCAGGCAGGGTCCACATTTCTGTCTGATTCATGCAACAGGCCCTATCTGTTGTTTTCGGGCAGGCTTGGATTACCCAGCGCATATGAAAATTAGACCCAAGCTGAGTCAACAAATATTGATCTACTCAACCTCAGGTCACAGCTGAGAACAGTGTTCTGAAGGAGTACTTCGGAGGGGCAGGATCACATCAGAGGGTGAAATTCAACCCTGCTCCAGGGAGTTTGCAACCTTAGTACAATCAATAGGAGCATCTGAAAACGCTGGTCTCATTCGGGTTACAAAGCCTGGGGTCTCTGAGCGGTTCCTCCTCTAGCAGCCGAGGGTAAGAAAATAATCAATGAATGATTATTCATTATATACGAATAATAACATATGAGAAGAGGAGGGGGAGTGATGCTGAAATAGCTGCGTGTCGGGGGCACGTGGGGCTCTGAGCAGATCAGGATGGGAGCAGAGGGAAAAGCAGGGCAGTGGGACAGACTTGCTTGAGATGATTAATGCCCACCCACACGCCATCATCATTCACGGTGTGAGCGTTCCTCTCAGACGGTGACTTGCGCTGCTGAACGTGCGATGTGCTGATTTTCCAGGTACTTGGCCATTTGACTTGAGGGTTTTTCTGAACGCGCCGGATGAGATGCGATGTCTTGCGAGCACTGGAGTGGAGGCAGCAGAGCGGATTTTCCCCACTGCGGTGAATTAAGTAGGACGTGCTGCCTTCCCGAGCAGAGTCCCCGAGCCTCCCGTGTGTCGGCAGGGTCACAGTTTATTTGCTAACACCTCAGAGAAAAGCCAGTTTGTGTATTCAGACCAATGAGGCTGACTCATGGCAGGCCTGATCCCTGACCAGCAAAGTCTCTGGGATTACCGAGAAAATTATTTTCCCAGTCATAGGATGGTTTGGGTTGGAAGGGACCTTAAACATCATCCAGTTCCAACAAACTCTCTAGTCAGACAGGTTTTCCCTGTTTTCTCTCCAGCAGGATAGAAGGACAGGAGCAACCATCCATCAAGGCACATTGTCACCAGCCCAGCAGACAGCAAGCCCCAAGTGTGGAGAGGACAAGCTCTCACAAGCCCACATTTTTGGGCCTGGTTCCTGTTTCACATGGCAGCAGGCTGGCCCCGACCCGATGCCTGCCCCAACGGAGCAGGACACGGCAGCTTGAAAGGGGCTGTCGGGAGAAGAACAGCTGAGAGCCACAACGATCCCAGCGCGTGTATAAATAGAGACGGAGCTGTTATCCTGATGAAATGAGACCAGATGTTTCTCCCAAATCCCTCCTCTCTGCTAGGGAAAATTATAGTTTAGTTACAGCAGGGCAAAGCGGGCAGCAAAATATTTTAGACCAACTAATGTTGGGAAGTCAAAGGGGCAAAATGCCTCACTGGGGCAGGGGTAGCATGGCCTGTGATGCTCCAGAGATGGATCGGGCATGGTCAGAGTGGGAACTGGAGGAGTCTCTCGCTGCTTTTGTTCTATTTTTCTGCTTCCTATCCCAGTATTAATGGGCTGAGTTTTAAAGCCCATGCTGCGGCCGCTTTTGTGAGGTAGAAATTCAGTGTCAGCACATGTATCCTGGAGGCAGTTGGCACGAGATGAAGGAGGGATGGCAGCAGCAGTTAAAACTGGGCCTTGGCTCTTTAATATTTAACTTTCCCCAGTGCTGGGGGTTTTTTTAAATCAGTTTGCGCATTATCTGCCATCCCCGTTCAAAGAGGGTTTTAGCACAGAGATTTCAGTGCTTAATCCCATGGGCAGGGAAAGCGGAAGAGTCTCTGTGAAGGTTCCAGGGCTCAATCTGGCCTCAATTACACCAGCCTAAATCAGCAAAGAGTGGCCACGACAGACTTTGCTGTGACCGCATCGGGCTGGAGGTAACAAAGTTAGGGGTCAGTCCTCTATCTCTCCCAGAGATGCCTCTGATCCCTAAGGCTCCATCCATAAGGGAGTTCCCAGGAGGATACAAACACTGTCAGACTGGCTCAGAATAAACATCCACCTTGGGCAACAACTAGGGCCTAGCCGTGGCCAGCTGCAGATGCTTAGGAAGGGATATCGGAAGAGGGAGAGTATAAAGTGATCCTTCCTCTGGCATATCCTCCCAGCTCCTGGTAATCAGCAGTTGAGGGACTTCCTAAGCTGGAGGTTGCATGAATTTGTGTAATCCCTTTTGTTTTTTTCCTCATTCGTTTATACTTTTGGCCTCCGTGACATCCTGCGGCAATAAGTTCCACAATGTAATTATGTGTTGTGTGAAAAAGTACTTCCTTTTGTCTGCTTCAGTCCCGGCTCCTGAACATTTCTCTTCATGCTCTTGTGTTGTGAAGAAAAGGGAAAAGGCATTCCAGGCCCATAGCAGACCTCTCTTGACCTCTTCAGACTTCTCTGTCTTTATTTGCCCCAAGGTTTTGCTCTTCCAAACTGGAGTCTCCCTGTTTTTCTAGTCTTTCCTCCTCATATGGTATCTATCCCATCACCTCCACTGTCCTTACCGCCCTCCTCCACGTCTCTTCTCATTTTATTATTGCCTTTTTCTTTTTGAGATAAGATCACTGAAGTGAGACTTGCCCACTCCTGAAGACATGAATTCATTCTCCTGGAAGAAGGTCAGCTCAAAAGCTTTCTTTCCTCAAGCCACACTGGTGTAGTTTGATTTCTTCTACAACACATACAGTCTTGGGCTGAATGAAAATACACATGCAGCTCTCTTCAAATGCCTGGCTTTTACCTATTCTGAGCAAACCCCCAGCCCTAATTTAACTAGAGCCTGTGGGTTAAAATGACATCCCCAAGCAGATCAACTAATGGGGCTGGTTTACATGAAGGGAATTTCATGCATGTGCTTATATTACTGCTCATTTATGCCTTCACAAATCCCCTGAGCACTACTGGTGGAGAAGACCCCCAGCCAGAACAGCTGAACTGGTGAGCATGAAACTTGGGAGTCTCTGATTTCCAGCACATCTTTATTTATAAAATATGTCTATTTTTGCTCCTGTCATGCCCGCAAAACCAGCCTTCCTATTTTAGTCATCCCTGCTCTTTATTATTGTTTATGTTGCCCTGAACTCCACGAATAAAGGCTGGAGAATGGGTTTTGTCTTCTGCTGCCATGTGAATTTCAGAAACCACACTAGCCAGTCCTTCCAGACCTTGCTGTTAGGATGGCTTCATCACACTTGCAGATACAACCAGTCCTCACTTGATGGGAACCAGTTGCTGGTGTCTTGTGCTGCTCCTGCGTCAGTGTCATCCTAGCTTTTCAAAACTCTGCTTTTGGCAGAAGCTTAGCAGCCACATCCTTCCCTCACAACACGCCAGCTCCTCTCCTGCTTCCCAAAGAGGCTTCCTCCCCCTTTCCCCCCATGTCCACTTGTGTG
>NW_008238635.1:1450416-1452271 GCF_000691975.1 Corvus brachyrhynchos
GAGCCCGGGCTCATGTGAGGGATGGGGATGTCTCTGGGAGGCTGGCGGCACAAAGGGGGCTGTGGGGAGAGCAGGAGGGAAAAACCTCGAGGAGTTTATTGGATCGTGGCCACTAAAGCATAAGCTGGGAGAATATGTACATTTTATATTACGAGGAGCAGTGGGAATGAGCAGGGGTAGAGAGCATGTAGGAGGGGAAAACTGCTTTTCCTCCTGCTTTACGGCATTATTATGGCAATTTATGCAGATGTCTGCTCTGGAAGGAGTATCCCGCACACCCTCAACTCCCAGAACTTTGGAAACCACGCTGCAGAACATGTTTTAGGGTGGGAAGGAGCAAGGAAATATTACTGGGTGTCCCAGCTGTGCTGCTTCTGTGCAGAAACACCCCTGTCACAGTGGTGGAGGGTCAAATCCTCACCAGATTTCATCCTGGTTTAACTCTTCCTGATTACAGGGGTAGTTTTAAAATCCCTTTTGCCCAAAGAATTAAGGCTGACACCATTAAACTCACTGGATCTTTCTTCCCCCTGATCCTGTCTCTTACCTTCTACAACCTCAGGAAGTGCCGAACTCACGGGTCTGTTTTAAACAAAACAGAGGGATACAGGTCCAAGAGCTAATCCTGGGGAACCCCTGCAGGAATAATGGAAAATGGCAGCAAGGTAAGGCAGCGAGATCCTACAAGCCTCTTCACTGAGGGTGTCCCCCCTCTGCCAGATATCAGGTATGAATCTGTAGGAAACCGGACCACACCAGTTCTGCCAATCACGAAACAACCTAACATTTGGAAGAAGGTTTCTTCGTTTTCCAGCTCAGCTTGGAAATCACAGCAGGGTGCATGTGCCCACCATGGAAGAACTCATCCTGTTCTCTCCCAACCAGGTAGAGAATGACCCAGTTGTAGGGCAGGATTCAGGTCAAGCTCTCAGTCAAGCATGAGACAGAAGCTCACAGAAATGAGGTTTCATCAATTAATCATGGGGCTGGCAGGACTTTTTTCTTCCTTTGAAATAGTTAATGCAGCTTCCATCGCAGACAACTATATGGTGTGAGGGTACTCCAACTCACTTGGATCAGAAGGGCACTGTTCACTGCCACTTTGCAAGTCCTCAGCTCCCAAGAGGAGCTTTCCGGAACTCCTAAGACAAACCTTCAGGTTCAGGCAATGAATGGGGAACTGCCCAGCTGCAGAGCTCAGAGAGTTACAGTGCTTCCTTTCTAAGTGAAGTTGCTGTTCTTCAGCCACAACTTGCAGTGTGAACCCTCTTATTCTGCTCTGCTGCAAAGCAAAACAAGATGACATGAGTGTGGCTGGAAGGTGTGGGAGCTGTATCTACTTTGAAGCAGCTTTATGACTGCTACAGGTCCACACTAAATCAACTGCTCTTTCAATGAAGAAAAAATTGTCAGTGCCTTTATACTAATGGAGAAATTGTGTGCAGAGGCGAGGCCTTGGACACTGCCTGGGCTAATGGAGATAATCACTGGATCTGAGCGCTTGGGTGAACCCACCCAGGTCTTATTGATCATGGGCAGGCACAGACTCAGACCAGAGGTTACAGGGACGGAACCCAGCGTAAGCTGAACCCCTTTGCCCACCTTCCCTTTTGAAAATTCGAGTCACAGTGCCATGATTTAAAAGACACTGCAGAATGCATGCTTTATTCACAGCTATTCTATTCTACACTTTTAAAGAACACGTACCTTAAGCACTGCGAAAATCACGAGAATACAAGAGGGAAATAGAAAATTAAAACATGGTGTACTCAGGGAGGTCAGTAAATAGGCATTCAGGACAAACCAGCCCGCAAATCCCCTAAATGAAATGCATTTTTTCAAGCCAGTTGTCCTC
>NW_008238635.1:1452913-1486690 GCF_000691975.1 Corvus brachyrhynchos
GCTGGGTCCGCGTCTACGGTGAGGGGCGCCGGGGCGGGGAGCGGCGGAAAACTTCCCGGCCCCAACTTCTTTCTCCCTTTCTTTTTCTCCCTGCGGCCGAAGCTCCCAATTCCCCGCGGCTCCTTGCCTCCCCCCTCCCCGCCCCGTTCCCGGAGCCCCGGGCTCACCCCGCGCCACGCCTTCCCTCTCCCGAGGTGCAGGATGCTCCGGTGTTGGGATCCGCGTCCGAAGCTTTTGTGTGCCCGCAGTCCCAGGATGTGCGCCCGGGATGCGGGTGCCGGCAGGGCTGAGCGCTCGCGGATCTAATTAGTATTAATGAGCTACTAAAGGCCTGGGAGGTGCTGATACGGTGGGTCCCTGGCCCCAGACTTACTGGTCTGTGTTAGATTGGCACCTTTATAATTTATGAAAAGGATGTTAAAATCTACAGGACGCGGGGTTGTTTCCCCTTCTTTGTCAAACTCTCCCTGGTATGTAACCTTTTAAAATTAGCTTGATTTATGTGGCCGGGGCTCTGGTTTGTTTAGGCTCCCAGCTGAAGTGCAGTCGGATTTAATCTCTCGATCAGCACCTAAATAGTGGAAATTCTGTTTTATCTTTTCCTTGTCTCTGCCTCTTGTTTGTCTTGGTAATCTGATGATAATTACTCCCACGTTTCAGAGTGAAGAGCGCTGCAGGCATTATTTTGTTTTCCCTCCTGTAACAAATTTGATGGTCCAGCCTTGAAAAGGCACCAGTTGTGGTGTGTGCACATGTTACCTTTGTCTGATACTGTTATTGTTGCCCCGTCCCTGGAAGTGTCCAAGGCCAGGTTGGACAGGGCTTGGAGCAACCTGGGCTAGTGGAAGGCCTCCCTGCCCATGGCAGAGAGGTTGGAACAAAACTGTCTTAAGGTCCCTTCCAACCCAAACCATTCCATGTTTCTATGACTATGCAAACCCTTTAAAAACACTTTTTTTATCGGTACTTTTTAACATCTCTTACACTGGTGATTGTCCCTTCTGTCTTCCTCCCCGGTCCTGAATCCCAAGGGGATTCTCCAGGTTCTTCCTGAGCTGTAAAACTAGAAGCAAATGCTCTCTGTTACTGGTGTCATTGATCTGTTACTTGGTTGTGTTATTCCTGAAACACAGCGATGACATGAGTAAGTTATCTGCAAGAACTCTGCTGCATTTCTTGGCTGATGGCAGGTAATTATTGTGAGTGCCACCAGCCTGAGCCTCCACACATATCAAATGAGGAAGATCAGGCTGCAGGTTTTCTGGAGAGCATGGTCTGTTCAAAGACCTTTGTGTTTATTTTGGAAGCTTGAAAAGCTGGTGCAGTGGGATGAGGTTGTCTGTCTGCTTTCTGTCTGGTGCATCAATGAGCAAAGTTATACTTAGCACAATTAATTGTAATAGAAGTTTGGGATTTTTAGTAGTTTCCACTGTGTTTAGCTTGCTGCTTCTTGCCTAGCTTCCTTTTGTTAATCCCAGCCTAAAGCTGAGACTATAAATGCTGCCTTATGCAAAAACATCTCTCTGCTGTTGTCAAGAAGAGCTCCTTCAGATTGTTTGTTGAGAATACTTTCTAAAGGTAAAATGAGAATGTACTTAAGAAGAGGATGTCTGGCACCAGCCTATCTGATCGTTACCCAAGGCTGTATCTCCCATGAGTGGAAGCAGGAAAGTGGGTTCAAAAATATACACAGTGAGGTTGTTGATAAAGTCATATGTTGTGATGTGCTTGTAGTTTGACACTAACGTGTAGATAAATGGGAAAAAATTCCCTGTGACAGGGCCCAGCTAGCTCACAGGCTATAAAAATCAGCATACACTTCAAGCACGTAAAAATACATCTCGTAGCCCAAGGACAATAACTAATTATTACTAGTCTGTGTTTAAAAACAACTCGTTATCCCTCTCCCTCATAAAGAATCTGATGTGGTAGTGTCTTCTCTCCTTCCCTGAGAAATTGCAGTCGGATTAGCTAGTATTTGTTTGTTTCCTCCTGCTTATTAGCCTTTTTCTTTCTTGCATGAGCACATCTGGAGAAGTTTGCGGACAATGAATCAAGCTGAAACTGTGCCATGTTTGTGCACAGCTAAATATGGGTTACAAACCTCTGAGTGACAAGTGTTATTCATAGGATTAAAAGTAAAGCCTTGCACAGTTGTTTGAGGAACCACAGCAGCATAGCGAAAGAAAACAGGAGCAGAAAGCTTAGCCTTATTGTCTGTATTGTCTGATAAACAATGAGAACACTAACACTAATTATTTCACCATGAATGGCTGGGGGAGGGAAGGAATATCGAACACATGAAAAGTGGAGAAGCATTTTCTGGCATGGCAAGAAATACAGCTTTTGATGTCACTGCATTTCTTTTCCACGTGTGTCTGCGAACGTGAACCGCTGTGTGGGGGAGTTGTTCCAGATGAAAGGTGACTGTCTGAAAAGTGCCCCTAGTAGTGGAAACATGTATTTTAAAGGAAAAGAGCTCAGCAGCCACTTAAAGACAGACAGCTGTTTATTTCTGTGCATCTCTGCTTGGTGTTGGTGTGCCATCCACTTTGTCCAAAGGGGTAATTACTGCCACGAGGGGAGCTGGTCTGGTTGCAGAGCCTGTAAAACTTCATCTGTTAGCACAGAGAAAAGAATTTAGCAGTAAAGTCCCATCCTTGCTGGTCTCTGCGGCTTGCCAGCAGTATGACAGTGATGCGAATACAGTAGGACTTTACAATGTCTGGGATGTGATTTCAGTGTGACACTGAGGTCTTGTCTGACTTCACTACGAGATCTGTAAATCACAGTCTGGCTATTTTTGCATTTCCTGCCTTAGCTGCACTAGTTCCAAGGGTGGCTGTTTCATTCTGTGTTCTGGAGGTTCAGCGGATTCTGCTGAAGGGAATTAGCCAGGACATTATCATGGAAATACAGTTTCCTCACCCAAGGACAGAGTTTGAAATAGAATTAGTTTCCTCTAACCTGATGTTTGAATAGTGGACAGGAGCAGCAGATTTGCTTGTCAGAATGATAGGTCTAATTGCTCGTGAAACACAAATCATGTGAGTGCTGTTAGATGATGTTTCCAAGAACTGGTTTTGACACACAACTAATGTTTCTGTAAAATATGTATCGACATGTGTTCTGGGTGACGGCTTCCATTCAGACTCCTGGCATGTGTGCAAGGGATAGGAGAGGGGAGGTGTCTTGCCTGGATTAATGCTATGATTTTTTTTTTTTTTTCTCTGTAAAGCTGATAACTGACTTTCGAAAGCATCCACCCATGTTTCAAGGTCTTTTTCTCTGCTCTTTGAAACAGGTTTTGTGAGGAGGAGGCAGGGCAATAACTGAATAGACAGCATTTTCAGTGCTAACTGTGAAAACAGAGCAATTACATTGCCTGGTGTGGCTGACTGAACATCCATGGATTTTGCAGGAATGAATTCTAAAGCCAGCATCACAGCATTGGTGTTAAATGTTGCATGTGATGGGGGCAGAATCGGTTTTTGCCTGATGTACAGTCTGTGTCTAAACAGGTTGCAAACTTCTGTGACGGGGTTGTCAGATTCATTGATAATGTGCCTGCTCTAAGCTCACTGCAAATGCTCCTGTGCTAAAATTGCAAAAGAAGAGTTGCTGAGATATGTAAAAAATAGCACAGGGAAGAGTCTGTTCTTGAATGCTCATCCTGCAAACAGACATCGTTGCTCTGGGGCCTTATCTGGACTGGGAAATGTCTTTCTCTTTTAGCAGCAGTGCTAAAAGACGATGGTAGTTGTACAAACTCGCGTGCAGATAGGATGTGGACTCTTTCATCACCTCGGCCTCTAATCCTGAGGGCTGTCTGGAGGCATTCCTCACTGCTGCAATGACCCTGCTCGCCCCCCTTTCTCCTGGCAGAAGGAGAAGGCTCTTCAAGCACAGGCTAGAAGGGCTCCGTGCCTTTCCATGGATATCGATCTGCAGACAGAGCTGCACTGGCTCCGACTCCAGAAAAAGCCCTAGACCCTGTGCAAACAGACAGAAACATCTCTTGGCTGCCTCAAACCTGAGTTCCAGGCTTTGAAGTATTGGCCTTCAGAAAATACCAGGCTCGAGCTCAGGACTGAAGCCACGGTAATGTACGTAATGTCACGCAGAGATTAAAAAATAGCTGTGGCTTGGGCACTGAGCAGAAGCATCTCCTAATCATGTGAAATTCAGTTCAAAAGCCCCATTTCTGTGAGTTATCCATCCCAGCAGTTCATTATCTGCCTTGCTCAACTCTTTTGTATCAATGATCTCAACTCTGTTCTGAGGGATTTCTGGTTCTTTACAGCCTGCCTCGCTATGACTTTGCAAGTAGTTTTATATCTACCTTTTCTTTTTATATTCTTGTTTTATTCCACTGTTTGCAGTCATAGCTGAAAATGCAAAGATTATCCATTTCCAAACCATCTTGCTCTGGATGAGTACCAACAGGCTTTGGGAACGAGCAGCATCTTGCTGTCAGCAGATCCCTTCCTTCCAGCCCTGCTCGTACTGCTGGCCGGCTTTTTCCAAGCTGTGCACGCTGGGATGGGGACTGTGAGCCGCGACCCTCCCTGCCCAGGGTCCCGCCTGCCCCCCGGCCTCCACCCGAGCCCGAGGAGGTCCCACCAGGTGGCGGCATCTTCATTGCGGTGCTGCAGGACCTGCCGAGGATGCCCGAAACACGCGGGGGGATCCCGTCCTCTCCGCTCCCAAGCCTTACCGCTCATCTCCACCAGCTCGCTTACAAAGTACTCCGCAGGCCGTCTGACAAGGGGGAGGTGGGAGCGGTGTCGTTAATATAAAAACCAAAAAAAGCCTCGCAGCCAGGCAGTCTGATAGGTGAGGTGGCTGTTACCGAGGGTCTTCTCCTCCTCGAGACGCGTGCAGATAGCTGGGCTGGGGGTTGTGTACTGCTGCCTTTCTGAGTGTGTATGGAGCTGCAGTTCCGTGCAGGAGAGCATTTGCTCTGAGGAAAGACTTAGTGGGAGATAAGGGGAAGGTGTGGCTGAGACCCTTGGAAAGCTGAAAGGCAGCTGGAGAGCTGCACGGTGCCTTGTGCAGCCAGTCTTGTGTTGGAAAGGAGGGAAGGTCACTGTTCACGAGCGTTTCTGCCCCTTCTGATCAAGAGGTTTATTTTTAACTTGCCCAGAAAGCTGGTGCAAAAGCAGGCTTGGAAGATAAACCTTGTTGGGCCGGGAAATGTCATTTCCTGAGTATTTGGACAATGCCTGTTGTGGTGATATTTGACCTTATTGTAGCCTTCAGGTACGGAATGAGGGACAGACACTGAATACCATTTGTTAGTTTTGTTGAGCTGATAAGTAACAATGATTTTTAGTTGGAGCTCCATTGAAAAAGGCAGAGTTTAATCAAAACCAAGGTTTTAAGTGACTGCATTTGCTAGAGATGAAAAACAGTCGAGTGTGTTGTGGGCAGAGATGCTGCTTTCCCGTGTCAGCCAGCAGCAGGGAATATCGAAAGATGAGTGAAAGGGCTCTAACAGGTGATCTGCTCATGCCTGCTCTATGACAGCTCCTCCAATAGCCCCTTTTCGGCTCCGGAGAATTCTTCCAAGCCTGCAGGGGGTGAATTACGGATCCTCTGTGCTCATTTTCCTGTGCATTGGCAGAGGTGACTTGGAGTGGAGCTGAGGGCTGGGCACAGCCTGTTTTCTCCTTGGTTGCTTTACTCCAAAATCTTACTGCAGAATCAGCCCTTTGACATTAAAACTGTTTGCCTTTCCTCTTTTTAAAGAACACTGATAGGAATTTATGCATAAATGAAGGTTTAATTTTTTTTTTTTAGGAGTTTTTAGCTGGACTCCTTCAGCTGGCTGTGTTGTTGCAAATGTTGCCTAGGTTACTAATTTATTAAGTCACTTAAATATTTGGAGGCATCAACAATACTAGAGTATGCAGGGGAAAATGAGGATGACATTATTTTGAAACACTGGTTTCCTGACTCCTGTATTTCAGTCACACAATTTATCTCTGGCTGAACGTTTTCATGTGGTGCTGTTTCCTATTTTTAAACAATAGGGGAAAAAAAAGGGAAGATAAGAAGAGCATAACTGTGCCCTGTTGACTTAGTATGAGATCACGGATTCCTTTTAACTGATATTTATAGATTTTTATAAAAAATAGCTCAGACTTCAGTGTTTTCTGACATATATGCCTCTTTAGCCTCAGGGTCAGAAGTTAAGCTGTCATCTGAATTCTTTCGAAATCCTCTCTGAAGACACATAGTAATCTTGGAAATACAAATTGTATCTGCAAGGAAAGTAACCAAGTGAAAAGAAATATTGCTGCATTTTGGTTTGTAAAATTCTCACAAAGCCCTTTGTGTGTTTTGACACCATCGTATCTCAGAAAGCCTTTATAAAAGTGATCAGGAGGCAACAGCATTTGTTAATTCTCCTTAATAGGGTTTCAAAAGGTCACAAAACTGTAGAAAGGCTCTTCTCCAAAAGTCGGGATTATTTTTAATTGTAAAGCAAATTGGAGCAGTGCAAGTAATGAGCTCTTGGAGGTGGAGGGGTCTTTGCACTTAAGTAAATGTAAAACCAAGTCCTAGATTTAGATCCTTTATTATCTAAAGGGATTTTTTTTTTTTTTTTCCGACTGGGAATACCCCATTAGAAATTAGCTCTTACACTGCAAGCACTGGCAGGCACTTAGTTAAACACATTAATTCTGCAAACTGTGGGAAAAGGACACCCATTTCAGCAGATGTGCGATGCGCCTGGTGTAGATTTGCATAAGAATGCATATGCTTCTCTGTGAGTTTCTGGCTTGATTAAAACTTGCCAGCACCTTTTCTCTTCCTCTAGCGCTGTGTCTGCATTCTTGGATATTAATGGTTTAATTGAAAATACCCCGTTTTGTTCTGTCTTAAGCTAATTCGTTGTATTTACACAGTACTGCGCTGTAGATGCGCTTGGTGCCGTATAGACAGAGGCTGCTTTGCTTGTCTTTTGGAATTTGTAGCCAGGATCAGAGAATAAAGGATACAGCAAACATGAAAAATGGCAAATGTGTTTGAAAGTGGATGGAGGATTACACGGTGGAGTATCAGGAGCTGGGAGGGGATTGTGTGCATTCAGTCCTGGCTTCCAAGGAGGTGCGGGAATGGAAATTGGTACTGTGGTGAGAAGAAGTGTTGAGGAATCTGTGACTAAAAATGATCTCAGACTTAATCCCTCCCAGTGTTAGGCTTTCACAGTAACAGTCCAAGAGATGCAGCAGAACCTCTTCACCTCGGTCCTGTTCTCAATCTGGATGGCACGGAAATTCCTGCAGGTAGACCGTAGATATGGTAGCGTTCAGTCAGAAAACTTTCTTAACTCTGCTGGCAGGGAATTGAAGCAGGGTACTGGGAGGCAGGACATGGAAAAAGAGGAGGATTACTTGGATTTTGACGTGAAATTTCCAACAAGGAGACAAAACTTTCCAGGAATAAGCATTTTGTGTCCATTGTATCCATGTGTAACAAATATTGGATGCCCACTGCCACCTTCTAGGGCTGCAGAAGGAGCTGTTTTGTGACAGGACTGTTTTTAGGGCCTTCTTGGCATGAAGGAGTCAAAGACAATTTAGTGATATTCCAGACAAGGCTTAATGCTCAAGGAATGCAGGTCTGGAGCCGTGCTGCCCCGGGTCTCCTGCTGGCAATGGCTTTGTGGAAGCCTGGTAGCCAGCAGAGCGCTTTGGGGTTGGCCAGCACCTGAGGGAGCATCATATCTTGCCAGCTAAGTTAGCATTGCCTGCATGCAGCCCCTCTAGCTTTGTCCTTTCATCAGCTGCAAGGTGTTCTGTGCTGTGGGAGTGAGAAGGAAAGGGAGGAAACGCTCTTAAAGCAGCGGCGTCTGTGGGACAGGTACCAGATGGCAGTGGGCCAAACTGCACCACCAGCAGCTTCCTGCTCTCCTGAGAGAGCACTGGTGTTCCCCAGCTCTGGAATAGCAGTCTTTAGGGCTAGGCTGAGTAGCTTGGAAAGCCTGGAAATTTATGACACATTGGCTTTTTGGGAGATCCCTCACGGAAGAACTTGAAGTTACGGCATGGAATATAACAACATAACTACACTTCTCTTCTTGGGATACACACCATCCTTTGCCAGGAAGGGCTTTGAGGAAATGCAGGTGGGTTTGGCACTTCTGGGGGATTTCTACACCATGTTTGATACTTGCATGACAGAGTTAAAGGCCTGCTTGCTTTCTTCAGGATCTCATTACTTGAGTCAGTGGATTGGCTTGAGATAAGTGGAGGTAATTCACACTCTCATTTAGCTGACTCTTTAGTGCACTGATACTGGCCTCAACAAGATAGGGGACAGATGCTGCACTACTCAGCACAGCGTGTGCTGTGAGGGTTCCAGGAAAATCTGTGCAAACCAGCAGTGGCTGGGAGGGCTGAATGCAGTCCTTGAATCTCACTTAGAAATTAAATGATCGCTTTGCTTCAGTTTTCTGTTCCATTTTGTCCTGACAAATGGTGACTGCTTTATTAACAATTCCATCAGGGTTAAAGGAGGAAGGATCAGTTTCACTTACTTGCACCATTCATTGCCTTGCTGTGTGAGTGCATCCAAAGCATTAACGGTTTTATTTGAGAGGGCTGCTCTGAGCTGAGAAGGTGAGGAAATGAGGCACAAATAGGTCAGATAACTTGTTCAAGGACATACAAGAAACTTGGCAACAGAAGCCAGATCTCCTGAGACGCCTACAGTGCTTTGCTTGCATGCCTTGGGTTGCACTGCTTTGTGTTTGGGGTGCCTCTAAGCCTGCTGTTTTACTTGGATGCTATGTAACTATTAATAATCTTCTCAAATAGCCTATTAGCTGTCAGATCTGTAGGTCAGCAGGGCAAGATGCTCTCAGAGCAGGGGGACTTTTATTCAGGTGATGACATCTGCTTTCTCCTTCTATTCCTTCTTTTTTTTTTTTTTTTTACTCCCCAAAAAGCCAAAGGTAAAGTTTTGTTGACCTTCAAGATGGAATAAACTTGTCTCGTTACAGTGATAGCAGGCTGGACCACTGGTATGAAGATGTTTGGATAGCCAGCTTAGCTCATTAGCTTTTCTTCATTTTTGAGCAGGGCTGGGTGGTGCCTAAATCATTAATTTTGGGTAGGTAACTCTTCACTGCTGACTGGGGGAGGAAAATAGAGCACAGATCAAAACTGGAAAACCAAAGAACAGTGATTAAACTGCTTGGAGCTCCAACATCCTTCCCGTGGCGTATGAGACCCGGTGCCAGCGTGTAACACAACTTTGGCTGGCTTTGCCGACGCTTGACTGATCCATCGTGGTTTTCCATGCTAGCTAGGGATTTTATCTTAGGAGTACAGTGCACTGCAGGCAAGAAGAGGAGACAAAAAGCTTCCTGAAAAGATGCTTTTTTACATTATGAGGTTATACCTCAGGCTGCACAGACAAGCTGCTGCCTTCCCTGCGTTTCCTACTTGCTTAAATATACTGGAACACGTACATCATGCACCCAAAGCACAATGTGCTCACACTTGCTAGGAAATCATTAGACTTCCTCATCAAATAATACTGAGTATTTCCTATTTTGAGGTATGCTTCTGTAATTATTTTCCATCTTTTTTTTTTTGTTCAGGATGGTGGGTAGTTGATAGGTATCCTGGGAAGTAAGAAGTCAGGAAAGAAACCAACACTCTTCTAAACCCGGCTTGAGAAGATTTATCTTCTAAATGGCATTGGCTTATGGGGTCCCTTTCTCTCTTGCTCTCTGGCAGCACTTGCTGAGGATGTCAGTGAGGTGTGGGGTGATTGATTACCCTGTTGAATGGATTTCATGGGGTCCTTCCTTAACTCCTTCCATTAGCTAAGGCCTTGCTCACTAAAGTTTTCAAATAGCCTCAACTCCCTAGAGATAATGAGTTTTATATCCCATATAGTGAAGTAGCAGAAAAAGTTTTATGGTCTTGCCATAAATATTTATGTCAGTTTTCTTTCACATACCCTTGGCAGGGGACTCCTCTGCTTAAAGAAGCTCCTGTAGTTGTTCATGTCAAATTCTGTAAGTACTGTCAGAGCAGTGTGAACCAAGGCCATTTCTAACTCAACTCTCCTCATTTTGATTCCAGTGGTTGCTAATTTCTTAATTTATAGCCATTAAATCATTATAACCATTAAATCAAATTAGGAAGAAAGCCTCTTTTATTTTGTTGTCAGCCTAGACAAGCTTTACAGACGGAAGTTAAGCATTTTCCGCTCTAATTTCTTTTTTTTTTTTTTTTTTTTTTGGACTTACTATTAGGGAAGTCAGGAATGTGAAGTAAATGGCCTCTGTTTGCAGAAATGATGAATGTGTAGGATAAAAGGAGGGACGATAAGAAGGAAACAAATATTTTTTTTATTCCAGACCAGTACTGGAAATGGGGAATTTGCATGTTGTAAAAGTAAAAATATGTCTGAAACTTTGCTGGAAAAAAAATTTGAGAGGAATGCAGTAATAATAGTTAAAAACCTAAGTGGTATGAAAGGGCATTAATCTTTCCAATTCTGGAACAACTTGCTTTCTGCTATTTTATTTTGTCAGAATACGTTGCTTTTTCTGTGTTAAAAACCAGAGAAGGGTGAAAATACAAAACTGTCTGAAAATGCAGTATGGCTGTCAATGATAAATATATGTTGAAATATATGAAATATATGTTTGCTGTAAGAGCAGCGTTCACCTGAATCACCATGTCTCAAATTTTTCTGGATCCCCAGTTCATCGGGGTGTTTTGCTAATTCTCTCAAATTGTACATTTTTGGTAATTTGGGTTTAATGGCTCTCTTGGCACCTTTAACCTGCTGCTTATACATAATGGTGATACAATACTGGTCATGTGTAATTATTACATATGTGAGCCAGTAATCAACCGTGAATTATACATAAGCAACTAGAAGGAGGCTTTCTCTTTAGTCCTATATTTTGACTTACACATTTTGTTAAAAACAGAGTATAATCCTGTCTATATGAAGAATTTGAAGTGCAGCAGCTGTTAGTATCAAGAGGCAGTGGCCCAAATCTCTTCTCAGAATGTGCTGGAGACCAGACAGCCTGGGACACAGCAAGTGCTCTGGTAGGGGTTAAGGTAGTTTCCCCTATGAGCAGGTAGGTGTTCCTATAAATAAGTGCCAAGAATTAAATCAAGCTGCTGCTTCTGTGCTGAGAAGCTACTTGCTCTGATTACAGGTTATATTAGCTTTGATGTTTCACTAGTTCTGGGGAAAAAAAGGGCTGAGTGGACTGCTGGGCCCTAGTTTTCTGTGTGTTCAGGCTGCTGACCTTTTCCAGCCATCTCTGCGGGATGACCACAGGTATCTGCTGGCCAGGCCATGAGATCCCTTGGCTGACATATCCATCCCATTGTAAAACATCACCACCACATCTGTTTGCAGATCAGTCTCTACCTGGATGGCACTAAAAAAGCTTTGGGATGAATCTCAAATGAAAGCTGTGGTGACAGAGGGGTGTTGGGAGGTTGATCCCCAACAACATAAATCTTTGCTGTCAAGACTGCTATTGTTGTTGATGGAGTTCAGAAGGGTTATCACGAGTTCAGTCTAAAAAGCATGCAATTAAGTTTAAAACTTAGAGTAGCTTTGCAGGAGACTTACAAAGGAAAAGCTGTAGTGTATCACCTGGGGTGTACTTAATCTGTTTCATCAGTTTACCAGTTGAGATGTTCTAGCTGTACTTTTGATTTCCATTTATAATAACCACTCAATTCTATAGCTGACACAGTATCCCTCCCTGCTTTGTTACCAGACTTTATTGATGTGGCTTCTTTGTGACCTACTTTCACCGTTTTAAGGTTGCTTTTTTCATTCTCTTCCAAAAGGAAGTGCCTTCCATGGGAGATGTTGGAGGCTCACTAGCCAGTTTTTAATACTGGTAGATGAAAACTTGGACCAGCCCGAGTGCCCTTCTGCTTACACCCAGGGTAGATGTCATGACTGACCCCTGGGTGCTTTCCTTACTAAGTTCTGTTGCTAACCATTTTGGGACCCTGGAGGTGGGTATTGTGGAGAATGAGAGAAGGAAATGCCTGTATTTTCTTGGAAGTCTCATTACTCATGATGGAACTGGCTAGCCCTGTGACTCCTGAGGGCATTGAGTTGGCCTCTTGTCCTTGCAGTATGTCATGTGCTTATTACTAAAGCACTTGCACAGCTGGAGGAAGCAACATCCCAGTTCTTATTCCTTTTTCTCATGCCGGGGTGTTGTTCTTCATTTGTGTTGTTCCTTGTGGCTTTCTCTGCTGGTGATCCAGTTTGAGGCTGAGCTGTTATCTCTCTTCAATTAGTGGTGCCTTTGCTTTTTATCTGGGACAGGAGGTGTGTGTTTACTTCTTTGTGGGGACACTTAAAAACAGTTAGTGTGATGCAGATGTGCAGTTTTCAGCAGATACATAACATTTAGCTAAGTCTTATGGGGGGATTAATGCCTCATTGGGAAAAAATAATTCACTCGTGTAATTTCACAAAGTGGATGTAGCATTTGTAATCATCATCTCGTAAAACTGGCTGCTTTTCCCCCTGCTCCATTTCACTTGGGTGTCAAGTTGGTATAAACGCTGGTTACCCAAAAGAAAAATCTACTCCAGTCCTTTTTCTGGAACCTTGGTGGCTTTCTGGTTTCCAGCAAAAAGTAGCCAGATTTGTGTGTGTGTGTGCCTCTGTTATAAAATGAGCATGCTATTAATTTTAACTGCACAGTTTCTGCTTGGAACAGCAATTCAAACTGTGAGGGAAATTGGTTTTGTGTGTGTTGATGTCGAAGGAATTTCAACAAAGGTGCCATTCACCTCCCGTTAGGGTCTGGAGTTGGACTTGTCCTTGTTCCTCTGGGGTTGGGTGCACAGTGCCCTTAACCCTCTTAGGAAAACCTTTACCAGAAGGAGGACAGAGAACTGGAACTACAAGAGATGCTCAGCGGTGCTGCAGGTAGCAAGGTGTTGGAGGAGAAACTTGTAGCCCACTGTTGTAAGTCACAGTGCTCACTGCCTCCCCTGTCGCCTTGCGTCTAACCGGCTGTGGGCTTGTGTGCTGGGATAAACATGAGGTGGAGTTAGGCTTGTGAATGGAGTGCTGGAAGAGTCTGGGGGCTAAAAATACAGCTGAAAGTAGCTGCAGTGGAGTCATTTGCCTCAAAAGGCAACTTCTGGCGGTGGGCTGAGCATTACCAGGGCTCTGAGGTTAAAGGAGCTGTGTGTGATTGGGGAGAAAATGCAGAATTCAGCAGGCGTGGGGATGCCAGCTGCAGCGAGGTGCCAAGCTGAGTGACCCAGTGGTTTTCTGGGTACACCAGCTATTTCTCCATGTTTCCTGCCAGCAGGATGCTGGGTGAAAGCGGGGTGGTGCTGTTTTTGTTGGAAGCAAGCTTGGTACAAGAGGCCATGCTAGTCCAGAGGCATTGCATGTGAAAGCTGTTAGTGGTTTGCAGCTTTTTAGGATGTTCTTTTTGTCTGGTTGAAATATCCAGCAAAGCCAGTGAAACTTCAACACCCATGAGGGATAGCTACTGAGTTTCATACCTTGTTTTTTTTTTAAATCTTTCCCTTCATCAGCATACAGGAAACAATGAATGCAAATCTATTCCCCAGCACGTGCAGATATGCATTTGTTGCTTGGAAGCTGAGCTGGGCAGGAGCTCTGAATTATCAGCATCTGATTCCAGAGCTTTGACAATCTGCAATCTCCTTAATATTCTGATGAGCCACCGTGGGTATTATTCCTCTGTGGTTTTTTTCACTTTTTTATTCTTGAAGCTCATATTGCAATCTGAATGCTGTTGGTTTAGGATTAAAAGAGATGTTGGCTGGCTCTATGCTTTGCACAATTTTCCTGTGACAGCAGAAAGAGGGAGAGTGGATAGTATGATTCTCTTTCCTCCACAGTAGTACAAATGAAGCCTGAATTAGAAACAGCTTTTAAAATTGAAGTGTTATCTGCTGTTCATAATTGTGTCTCTAATATTATGAGTACCAAGGCACATGTATTATTCATGCAAGGAAGAAATCCTCAGAAAGTTTTCTTGGGGAATCACAGTGCTTCCAAGGAAAAACTTTCTGTCTCTATAGACACTTAGCAACTCTGCTCTGGATTCTCTGGCAAGAGTATTATTCCAGTTACAGCTTATCTTTAGAAATAACTGCAGATTAATTTTAAAATACATGTGTCTTTTAAAATGTAGCTTGCTTACCCCAATGGCAATTAGATTCATCTTAGTGGTAATGTAAATCTAGAGTAGCTCTCCAGCCTAAGGGCTGGCCATTTTACTGTCCAGCTGTTTTCCAAATGATTTATTTCATTTTCCCCCTTGGTTTCTTTGCCTCACCCCTCAGCTTCACTCTTGCTGCTCGCTGTACAGTGAGGGAAGAACAGCTGCACTTAGCAGCTCCAATAAATGACTTTATTAGAATTAGAATTGTGTCTGCATTACACTAATACCAAAGGTCTTAGTTCATCTTGTAGCCTCTAAAACAGATTGTCATCATTTCCACACTGCCTGCTTACAGCGGGGGAAGACAGCTCTGACTCAGCCCCTGGATAAATGGGAATACAGGGAACTGAGTGCTGCTGCCGGGCAATTTGTTCAGGCTTTGTCAGTGGCTAGGAATGTCTTTCTCCCCACTTATTGTAACCCTGAGCATAACGTGCAGGAAGAAGACCTGCTTTACAACAGCTCAGGAATAAGGATGAACTACCTTTCTGTCAAAATGATATAAAAAATTCCTTAAGCTTGAGGATTTAATGTGGTTATTTAGAGGACGGTACAAATGTTATCCTAGGACACAGCAAAACCATTTGAAACCTGCAAATTCTTTGGCATTCCTTGCTGACAGAGAGAGAAGGTAAAATGAAAAACTTTGCTCTTTTCAGGTGTTCCAGTGAACAGGCTCATGAGTAGGGAGTTGCCTTTTATTAGCGGGAAGTAGCTCACATTTGGTATGGCAGGATGGAAATTCCTTGCTGCTTCTCCTGGTTCTTTGAACTTTAGAGCAGTGGAAGTACATGCCAAACACAGCAGTGTTATGTGCAATCCCAGGGAAGCCATGCCTGCGGTGTCCTGGAGATGGAGCAGAGCAAGTCTTAGAGGTGAAACTCAACCCAAAGGTCCACCTTGTTGCTCCAAGGTCTGTATGAACGGTGTGAAAGATGAGGTGCTGCTTACTGGTGCCTGGAGAGGCCTCACCAACAGGCTGCCTTGCCTGGGAGCAGGATTCCATTTGAAATGCTACCTCTGGGCTTTGCTTTGAGGCTTCCCATCTTTTCTTATCTGCAGCACCAGCGTCAGCTGTACTTGGATTTGTCTGGTCTTTGGATCGGGGAAGTCTCTGCAGAACCCTGGTGCCCAAGTGGTGTGACTCCCAAGGGTAGTAGGAAAAACCGTTTCCTCTTCTGCATTTTCTAATTTCTCATATATGATCTGTAGCTTGTTATTTTTCCAAATTAGTGTCTCTGCTACACCTGCCATGGCTCCTAAGCAAAACTGTATCCCTTTCAGAAGTGCAGCCCAGACAGAATATTAACATCATTCTCATTTATTTTGGGAAGAAAGGGCTAAAAAGGGAACAATTTGCCTTAGCTGTCTTGTCAAACTTGTTTAATGTCAGTACTGGAAATATTTCACTGGAACATCTCCACCTTTACTGTTAGTAAGTGGATGTTTTTTGTGGCTCGTAAGCACAAGGTAGGAACTTCCATTCACACATCTCTGCCAGAACTCCTTTGCTCTCACTCAAATACCAGTTGTTTCTTTTGAGTAACTTACACAGTGGCAAACAGAATGGGTAGAAAAAAAGGGGGCTGATTTTTGTCTTTCTTAAGGTATGCCTTTGTCTTGAAGAGAAGAGAAATTGTTATTTATAAGCCAAAAAATGTATTTTCAGATGCAGCGTGTGGTTTGGAGGGTTTTTTTTAAACTGTTCTACTTTTAACGGCAATCCTGTGGGTGAAGTGCTAGAATAAAACCCAGCAGCAGCTTGATGCTGTGCACCCACTTGGATGGTAAAGCAGAAAGAAAAATACCAGGGAAGCTGGGGAAAGGGGCAGCAGCCCTAAAAATGCAAACTCTGCCTAATCCCTCCCTTAATCAGTTGTGTTACTGCACTCTCAGGAGCTCACAGGCAGCTTGAAAGCAGAGACCAAAGTTCTTCATGGGAGATTTGACAAATCCACCTGTCAGTGTCACCCGACAACTGATTTATCATCTCTGACAAGTAGAAAATTGCTTTGACTTGTCTGCAGGACAAGTAAAATTTAGTAACAGTGGTGGGGTATTTTAAAAATTGTCATGATCATGTAAATCCTGTTATCTCTGTAACCCAACACTAGCAAGTTCTGAACTGTAAAATGACATTAACTTGCTTGAAAAAAAAATTTAAAAAAGGTCTCATATTAACAGATAACGGGACATTTTCCCCCCTCAGTTCATTTTTAAATCCTTTCAAAGGCTGACACTTCTGTCTTTCAGCCCTATTTCTCTGGTAATAGAATATTGAAGAAGATGTCTTTTAAAGAAAAAGCCCAGCATGTAGCTATATCACATCAGAAAATACAAAGGAAGAAAGTCTGCCTAATCTGACAAAGCATCAGTGTTTAGGCTATAAGCTCATTATGAGGCTTGTGTAGTGGGAGCTGATTTTTTCAAATTAATTTCTATGATTACCATAATAAACATTTTAATAATATCCTTTCCTTCCCTCATATCCTCAGCAGCTGAATATTATTTCAGTAGGTTATCTGGTCTTCTGCAGCAGCCTTTATCCCAATCAGCTGTGCATGATCTGTTTACAAGAACACTTACAGGTATTTCCACTTTAATTTCATGTTCCAGGTTATGCTGCTTCAGCAGTTTCTCTCAGTGCATTTGGGATGTTCCCAGAAAAACACTCGGGGAATTTCGAGACCTTTGAATTTCTAATTTTATTTGGTAGTCAATGCAAAGGAGTCGCATCGTATTCTATTTAAATCTTTCAATTGCCTGGAAAACAATTTGCTGCAGCAAACATGCAACACCTCGGCCAGCGAGGCTGGTGCTGCGGCATTTGGTTTGGTATGTGCGTTATTTGCTGACAGGAATAAGTAAAGCCTTGTGTTCTGCTGATGCTGTGACTGAAAGGTTGAGGGAATCTAGAAAGTAGGAGTAAGGCACTGTTAAATGGCAGAGATTTGTCGGCATTAGGGATCTGTACAGAGCTGCCTCCAGCTCTGGGGTCCCAGCACAGGAAGGACACAGACCTGCTGGAGCGAGTCCAGAGAAGGCACCAGGATGAGCAGAGGGATGGAGCAGCTCTGCTGGGAGGAAAGGCTGGGAGAGATGGGAAGGTTCAGCCTGGAGAAGGGAGGGCTTAGAGGTGGCCTCGCAGTACCTGAAGGGAGCCCCCGAGTCAGGTGGAGAGAGACTATTTACTAGAGCATGGAGTGATAGGACAAGGGGAAATGGGCTCAGAATGAAGGAGCGTAGGTTTAGCTTAGATATAAGGAAAAAATTCTTGCCTGTGAGGGTTGCCCAGAGGAGCTGTGTCTGCTCCTTCCCTGGAACTGTTCAAGGCCAGGTTGGACAGGGCTTGGAGGAACCTGGTCTAGTGGGAGGTGTCCCTGCCCATGTCAAGGGGGTGGAAATGGATGATCGTCAAGGTCCCTTCCAGCCCACACCATTCTATGATTTTATAACTCAAGATTACTGCCATCTTCTTGAAGCTGATGGAGTCTCAGGCTGTTGCACCACATAGGTTTTAGTCTTGCAGCTCAGCATTCTGACATTGCTCTTCTTTGTTCGCAGCTCAGGAGCAGCACCAGAAATGTCAAAAAATATTGTACTGATCTAGGCATGGTCATAACATGCATCCTCTGGCATCCCTCATTTGCATCCAAGACTTGTCTTCAGTACTGGCTCAGTTTCCGTAACAATCTCATGTTCCATATGTTGTCCATGATCGCTCCAAAGCTCCTGCTTCTTGAGTTTCTTTCCCATCAGTAGCTTTGAGTATTTGTCCTCGTGCCTTGAGCATTTCGCCTGTCTCGCACTCTCCCAAGCTCGTTGTCAGCAAGTCGAAGAGCTGCAGCACACCAGTTAAGAGATCTGAAAGCTGGGTATGGGAAGGCTAGGCGATCATTTGAAATCAAAATAAAATCTCCCAGCAAAATAGTGGCACAATCAGCAATTCTAGCATGTAAAACTGTTTTTTTCTAACCTGTCCCTTTTCTGCCCGTGGCTCCCCCTCACCTCCCATCTTTTGCTTACCCCTGCTGTTTGGGCTTTGGGGGTGCGACACCTATTTTTAAAGATGCATTAAATGCACTAGCTGAATTTAGTGACTAGGAAAACAGCACAAGAACAATGTAATGATTGTCAAAACCTCCTATCAAAACCTCTGTAACAGAAATAAACCCTGGATAAAATGTGTGACACTTTTGAAGTGATTGCATCTGTTAGTACTGAGGATAGACAGCAAAGTCTAGATATGATTTGATTTTATTCTTTTTCCTTTTTGAAACTACCTGGTTGCTGGTAAGTGTCAGCATTATTGCTGTCTTGAGGCTTTTCCAGTGACGGCTTATTAAAAAATTGCACGCTCTCAGAACTGCACTATTTTAAAAATGGGGGGTTGGGGGGGTTGTGTGCAAATGAGGAACTAAACAAAGAGGCTTTGGAATTCCAGTCTGATGCAGAGGAACAGGTTCACTGCTGCAGGAAGAAATTCTTCCTAAGAAACTTTTGGGAAAAAGGAGGAAGAAAATAGCAGTGCTTAAGCCTGTGACCTGCTGCACACTTTGACAGTGTTTCAACATCGACATGGATACAAGCAGTAAAGATGGAAGATAGGAGTAAAAGCACCTCTTGTGAAAATAATAAGACCAGAAGAAACAGGTTTTGCTGTCAAGATTAAATGCTTCTTGCACTTGTATTTTAAGCAATGTTTTGCTCTTTTAAAAGTGTTTGAGGAAGACAGAGATCAAGCAGGAGACATGATAATTACACGAAGCTCGTTTACTTCTGACATGTCACGCCAACCATTAAATCAGGAGATGTGATGAAAACAGGTTTAGAAGGTTGTTTTGCTAAGCCTGAGCTGCTCATTGTTTTTCCATTTTAGTTTAGTTGTAAATTTGTCCTGTAAAATCAGTGAAGGCATAAATACATACAAATATTACGGCCTTTTAAACTTGTGTTTCTAACAAGTGGTGTAGGAAGCTGCTGCTGCCTGTTGACCCTGTCCCTCTGAACATCAATAACAATATGTTTATTTTTCCCCATCTCAAATGTTAAGCTGTTGATTTCAGTGGTTTTGACCTTCATTTCCTGTTGGAATGAGACATCTCTTTTTGGTTTTTTTTTTTTTTCCTCCTTGGATTTGAAGGCTGACCATCAGGAAGCAATGTTTTTTGCTTATTTAAAGTTATGCAACACATATTCATTCTGTACTTTTTCTGTCCTTGGTTTCAACTTGTAATATCTCAGCTTCTTCCTCATTTACTCCAAACACAGACAAGAAAAGGGCTGTCTTTCCTCTTGCAGGCTCTAAGCCTTTAGTAACACTGAGACTGATATTATCAGCAGGCTGAAGTTCATAGGGTGATGCTTAAGTGAGAAATAGAGAGTGAGAAGGAATTGCTTTGCTACTGTACTTGAAGATTTTTCTCAAGTGGGAAAATGGAAGTCCCTGTTAGAAGCTCAGCTCGATGCCATCAGCGGTGCTGGGGTTTGAAGGTACATGGTTAGAAAGCAGGCTGACAGTGCGATACAGAGGAGATGCACAGCATCTGCCATGCCTCAAATTGGACAGATTCTCTTCAGTAAACCTGGTCACTTAAATTTTACCCTAGTTTTACTTGTCCGATTAAATATTTTAGGTGAGTTCTGGCAGCTGCCTTACTTAATGTACATGCGATTGGTTTCTTCATGTCTTCACTTTTGCCCTGCAGTCTTGTTAGTCTGATCCTTCTTTCAGATAGCATCATTAAAATACCGGTGCATTAGAAAAGTGCCAGGTTTTTAACATCATCTTCATGTAGCCTGTGTGCATCTATATTTCGTAGCAATAGTGCATGCACGCTTGCATTTTTTTCTTCTATATTCTTTTGTTCCTCTTTCCCCCAGTGTATTAACAGCTGTGGTAGATGAACCAAGAGCAGGGACCCCTGCACTATGTCAGGACTCAAGACTTCAGTGGTGACTTATCTGAAGCCTTGCCTGAGTAATGGCTCTGTCAGCATTTGCTGGAGGGGATAAATTTGGCTTCCCTGGTCACAGAGTACTAGCCTGACTTTTCTGTTAACACCTTTGACTCTTTCTTTGCTGGCTCAAAAAAACCCCAACAACTTAAGTAACCTGTAGCCAGGGTGGTGCTGGAGGTACAGTACATTTTAATCCTGTCTTTATTTCAACAGTATTTTGATTATATGAGATGGAAAAGTTTCAGTTACTCTGTGTCTACTTGGTATCAGCAAATCACAGGCACTGTATCACTGTTAACATTCTAAAGAAAAATATTCTTCACATTTAACTTTGGATACATTTTTCCTCTATTTCTTATGCTTGTGATCTGAGAGATGGGAGTATTTTCTCTCCTACTTTCCTCCTTCTCCCCAACCTCTTACTGTTTCTAGACACCGAGAGAGAAGCAGGATACGTCAAAAAATTTACATCAGGTTTGTTTGCAGTGACCTGCCAGACTCTGTGGATGTTGCTTTGTAGAACAGTTACCTAGAAATTTGGGTCCCCTCTTTTAGGATGGACCCATTACCTCCAAACTGTTCTGGCTCACTGACCTTGAATAGTGTATTTGTAGAACACTCATCTTCATGAAGCAAATGCAAATCTACCAGATCCCACATGTCCCAGCAAGAGGCTTTCTGTCACTCTAATTCCCTTATCATAAACAGCAACTTCAGTTGTCCCCGAATTCTGGCCCATCTGTCTCGGATTTACTAGAATAGTATCATGGTTTAAATAACATCGCCTCCATTTGTGGAACCAAACATTTATTGTTTTATCTGCAGGCAGAATTGATGAATATTAGTGTTTGCAGGGATAAATGGCATTTTATCATGGACTCACAGCAATATCCCACCTGGCTGCACCTGCTGTCTGAGACAAAGTACAGGGAAAAGTGATTTACAGGTGGACTTCCAGGCCCAGAGGAGAGCCAGCACTGTTCAATCTCTTCAAAGGACATGATTATAAATGATTTTTTCCCCTAATTTCAGCTGTCTGTTTAAATTTTGAGTTTTATTTTTGTGATCAAATGCTTGTCCCAGCTCCTTTTCCTGGCCAGTCTCAAGGATTACTTTTCCCCGTGCAGAATAAAGGATGATAACGTGCTGCAGCCTGGGGACACATTTGTTTGAGCACTGTCCCATTTGATTAGGCATCCTCGGTGAACCAAACCCACTGCTTTTTTAACCCACCTAGCACAGAGCTGAACTTTGTTTCAGATCAGAATCCCTGGTATTTATGCTGATTTCACAGATGGTGAAACTTTATTTTCCAATTTTACAAGCTGATTTTACAGATATTCGGGGGAAATCATCCTACCATGTAACTAGCATCAGTAAGCATCAAAACTTTTCTGTCTCTTTCCAGTATCTTTTTTGCTGACATTTTTTCTTGTTACAGTGCTTTTTGCAGTACTTCCATATCTATTTTATTCCTGGCTTGTAGCAACTGTGAGGAATCTTTTAAATAAGGACAGTTGTTAGTGTGTGTGGGTTTGAGAAGTTACGAATTCACAGCTACTTGAGTGTGCGGGGAAAAAATAGCCCTTTTTTTCCAGCCTTAATGATTTGAGGAGTTTTGGGGGAGGGCAGGGAGGCATCAGTCATTTCTGCAGTCATTTCATGCTGCTGGATCCCTCTGCATCCTCCAGCCTGTGTTGGATCCTCTGGTGGGTTTATGACTGTGGTCAGCGTTGCGAGGCAGTTTGTGCACACGCTCTGCTGTGTTGGAAAGCTTCATTAATTAGAGGCTTCTTGTTTTTTTCCTTGATATTTTACTGCTCTCACACTTGCTGATCCCAGGAGGAGGTGGTTCCCCAAAGATACAGCCCAAGGCACAGCCACTCCTGCTAGAAGGAAAGGTTCTACTAACCTGGTTTAGTGCAGGGCAAAGGGTGCTGTGAATTTCCTCCATTCATCGATTTGCCACTCCCAAACAAATGAGTAGTCTGTCCTTGTTGGATCACCTGATGACTAGCCAAAGTTTAGGAATAGAAGGACAAAGTAGTATGTGTGCTGTCAAAGTAGCTTGTAAACGTTTGATTATAGGGTTAGAAAGAAAATAATATGACAAGAAAATTCAAGTACAGATTACGCATGTAAACCAGATTCTTCCTGGGCTGTTCGGGGAGCCTGGCAGCACAAGCTGCTGCTCCTCACGAGGCTCGATGGCTTTGGGATTTCTTCAGGCTTACAGTTCTCATACTGAAATCACTGCTGAATGCAGCCTTCTCCTTTAGCCTAAAATAAAACAGCCTAGTACCTGTGCTCTGCCCAGGCTGGGCTTTGAGAGTCGGGTGTGAGCATGGGGGCAGGATAGTTTTCCCCCTGTGCTCTCAGCTAGCATAAAAAACAGGCTGAGAATCTTCTCTTAATTTTTCCACTTAATTTGCGCATTACTCATACATCTGTTGGTTTCTTGCATCATTTTTGGGTCTTCTGTCTGTCTTTGCCTGTTTCTCAGGGTTTGGGACTTGGGTTGTCCACAGACCTTATGTGCTTCTACCTTCCCTCTCCCTGTGAGCACTGCATGAAGGCTAAGTGTCACACATATGACAGGTTTGCCATTCCCTGCTTTTTTTTTCTTTAAGCTACCTTCCTTCCTTTCCCACCACTTCTTTTTAGCATTTTTAGCTGCTGTAATGTTTCTGCTATAATTAGCTCTGAGCATGACTGTTATCTTTCCAGAGTTTAATTTTTAAAAGACAGTCTAGAGGAAGTAATGCTCTCTTGGCTGAAGTCCTTTTATTGTTCTGGCCAAGTGGCCAGCTTGGTGATCGTAACACAACAGGCTTTGAAAAAAGTTATCTGCCTGTCCTCTTCAGGTCCTCAGTCTGGATAAGGACCTGATGTACCATGTGACATTGAACTTAAATATTGGACACACACTCTCCCCCCAGTGCATGTGCTGGTTTGACTGAGTCTGGATTTGTATAATTTCTCTATCTAGGTCATCAGTGAAAATAAGCTCAGGGTATTATATGCAAAGCAAATCTGATTTTTGACTTGTTCCCTCGTGAAGAAGAGTTCTGTGCAGGGTGTTGATTTTGCAGAGGCTGAGGCTCGACTGCACGGAGGGGAGAATTGTTCCGTGCTTTGAAGCTTGTGCCAATTCAGGCTGAGCTGGCGTGGTGCAGGCTGTGCTGGGGTGTTTCCTGGGCTGCCACAGCCTGTGCCCTGCTCGCTCGGAGAGCACACGGATCCCAAGGGACTCTGCCCTGGCTCTTTTGCCTGCAGCTGCCCGTGGTTGTCCTGGAGCTCTGCTGTGCTCCTTCGCAGTGTTATTTGGGTTTTAATCTGTGCCCCGTACACCCTTTTCCTTTTAGCGTTAGAGTGAATTTTGTCTCCATATTTGCTAGTCTTGGGTTTTAATCTGTGCCTTATGTAGGGTAACTTTTTACCCCGTACACCCTTTTCCTTTTATCGTTAGAGTGAATTTTGTCTCCATATTTGCTAGTGTGGAATTTTAAAAATAAATAAATAAATAAATTGAACAGGATACAGGAACAGTAACTTTGACTTCACCTTGCACCATCTTGCAAACAAATCAGCGGCTATCGTCCTGCCCTTCCCAGAACTGGGTGTGGTGGCTGAAATAAAACATCTCACAAAGAGAACACAGCCCTATTGTTTCAGGGCAGCAGAAAGATGACTTCTGAAGGCTGAAGTGAGGGGTTTGGTAGTTATTTTTACTGTGGGTGTCTTTTTTTGTGGGTTTTGTATTTTCAAGTAGGATATTTGTGCTAGTCTTCCTACTTTTTTTCCAGTCTTCATTATTTTATTGATTATCTAAATAAAGAAGTTTTACAAGAAGCCTTCAGGGCCAATCTCCGTAATTTGAAGCTCGTTTCAAAGTATCTGCTCCAGTTTAATTGAAGAATTTCAGCGAGTGGTGGCTTAGCTTTGAAGTTTTCCTCTGCACTGAGGAGGGATTGCACGAAGGAGAACCTCCCTCGATATTTAGCCTCAGAGAAATGTTCGCATCCCTTTCTCTTCCACCTCCTCATTGTTTTACATGCTTAAAGCTCATGCTGACATGCTCTCTTGAATCTCAGTTTGAGTTTTCAAGCTGGGATTTTCCTTATGCATTTGATGATACAGTGCCATGCAGGAGTCAGCCTTGTACCTTAAACCCAGT
The DNA here is from genome assembly GCF_000691975.1 of Corvus brachyrhynchos. Classification (NCBI taxonomy): domain Eukaryota; kingdom Metazoa; phylum Chordata; class Aves; order Passeriformes; family Corvidae; genus Corvus; species Corvus brachyrhynchos. The sequence continues at coordinate 1,477,287 of NW_008238635.1, forward strand.
CTAGATTTAGTGCGTGACTAGGAAACAGGACAAGAAGGCCCCCTGCATAACTGGTATAATTTCTCTTGCTGAATAAACCTGTTCTTATGATTATTTCTTTACTGGCAGCAGTCCCAGAAGGCTTCTGACTGGATGTTTGTGCACACCTGTATCCTGTTTTGTGGCTTGTGCCCATGGATGGAGTCTGAAGTGTCTTTGGTGTAAGTGTAGTGTGTACGTTCCTCTTGGAGAGATGCTGGATACTGAACAAGATAGCTGGACTTGGCCCAAGGATGACTTGTGGAAAGCTTGAGAATTGTTTTATGAGAAGAAAAGCCTAATGGACTGTAAGAGAGTTCCTGGGATCTTGGGGTGTGAGTCTCCCAAAGAACCCTGGATGGTGGTGCAGCATAACTGAAGATACAGGGAAAACCACGTGTAATAGAAGTGTAATTTTTGTTTGTGGCTTCTCGTGCCAAGTAACTATGTGTGGAGACCCTTGTTCTCAGTAACATAAGGAGTGGTCTTTGTAGCTTTTGGTATTATTTACTCCAAACATTCACTGACACTGAGTGTGTTAGAAAGGAGGTGATTTTTAGGGTGGGTTTTCCCGCTGAAAACACAAAGGCAGAAAGAAGCAGGAGCTTCTTCCCTTGCAAGCACCTGCTGCCATGGGGCGTTGAGGTGTCTGAGCACAGCCCCAAGTTTGACATTTCAGCAGGTCTCTTACTGATGTAAGTTCACATAAAGTAACACTTGGCAGTGTAGAGCAACATTTTTCTTTCAACTTCTGTTTTCATTTACAAGCAGCATTGCTCAATTAAAAGTTTTCCCTTTAAGATCTGCAGCTATGCCTTTTATAGCTGATATTTCAAACATATTCCTGTGTGGCTTTTCCATCTCCTCTATGTTTTCTGTTGGAGAAAATCTGATACAAATGGCTGATTTAAAACAAAAATTATAATTCAAGTATCCTGCTTTACTACAAAGCTGATGATAAAAACTTTAGAACCTGAACATCTTGTCAGAGCAATCATTTCAGTTTGTTTACTGTGGTGGACTAATGTTTGATCCTTCAGTCACATTTGGAAATACAAAATTACAAATTTTAAGAACTTCCTCTCTGTTTCAGACTGAAAGCTCAGACTGCATAAAATCCAAGTACGGTAGAGCAACATGTGCTTGTCAAATGAGCGAAATATTTGACGTCCTTCAGCTCTGCTAACAAAAGGACCATAGTCTGTGGAATCCCTGATGCCAGCTGTGTTGAAAGTTGCTGACTTGGCCTGTGGCCGTTCCCTGCTCATACAGAATTACACTTTCACAGACACAATTCGAGCTGTGTGCAGTTTTCTTTTTTTTTCACAAAGAAAAAACAAACATAAGCTCAAATATAAGCAGAGAAGTATGTCAAAGATGCAAAATAAAAAGCAGGCAACAAAGCATGTTTATTTACAAGAGTGTCTTTGTGAGTAATTTTGGTTTCTGACTATGGTTTGCCACACCTTCATTTCCTTATGCCTTTTTCCTTTTGTTCATCTTCAGAAGCACTGCAGCTTTGCCTAATTCCTTGAAGAGGAATGTAATAAAATGATAGTATTTCTAAGGAATGCAGCATCACATCTGACTGTGCAGCCTTCCTCATGTTTGCTCTTCGACTTCTTGGGCTCTGCTGCATGCAAATAATCCTCCTTCTTTAAAGGGCTTTTCCTTTGTGGTGCATATAATATAGATGAAAAAAACCAAAACAAAACAAGAGCAGCTTCTGCTCTGTGCTTTGTCTCTGTTGTAATGGGGAGAGGTGAGTAATGGAGAAGCCTTCCCTTTTTTCTAACCACGGTTCAAAAGCCAGAACAATCTGTAACATGTCTAGGATGCACGTTGGGCTGCTTTGTGTGAAGATCAGGATGTTGTACCATGGAGGGTTTAAACAGGGCTGAGAGCCATGCATGGATTTGATGGCATCTGTAGTGGCTACTTGAAAAAAGAGGAAACTGTGATACTCTTTAGCAAACTTAAGTATTTCCCCTAATATTTTCTGTTCTAGAGAATCATGGCCTTTAGTGGTAGGACTATGATAAAATGGAATTAATCTGAAGTTGTAGACAACGTGCATGTATTTTATGTGATTTATTTTGGTAAGCTTGACCTGTGAAAGTAAATACCTGTTTTACAGTGTTGTTTACACAAGAGAGCAGTCAGGAACATGTGTTTCTTTGAAAGATGACTCTCCTGGCTGCAACACAATTTTTTGGGGGGCTCTTGGCATCAGTTTGCTCTGCAAAATTCATTGTGCTCCAGTAGTTATTCTCCCTGTGTGCAGGAGGAGAGCTGGTAGGGTTGACTGTCAAAGGGCTGTTGGGCTGAATAATTCCCTGACACATCTTCCTTACTGCAGAAGAAGCTGCCTTCTAAAGTCTAAAGGATCATTTTCCCAGCAATAAAGCCGTTAGGAAGTGCAGCGCTGTGATTTTCACTTTGCTAATGCAGCTGGGAAACCCTTCGGTTTAGAGGCAAGCCGAGAATTTCTATTGCTAATCTGCGATATTAAGGCAAATTAGAGTTAACTGATGTGCTTCTAAATGTGGCCTGTGTGAAATGAAGCTCCTCGTAGTGTAATGTGGGTTGTTTTTTTTTTTTATAGCACAATTTATTATTCTGTAAGTAGGTAATTCCTCATTGCTGATAAGCGCACGTCTGGTCTTCCCTTCTGCCGTCGCGGTTCCCTTGGAATAGCGCCGCGCCTTTTGAAATGCCAGTGATTGAGTTGTGGCCCCTGGAGGGGCTGTATTTAGACTCACTGTTAATAGATCAGCTCGTTCATGTAATTACCGAGCTCTGACAGAGCAGCTTCTGTAGCTCGGAGCACATTATTGCTTTCCATTTGCTCTGAGAGTCGCAGGACAGCCCTTCACGCTTGGTGAGGAGTTTGTGCCTTTAAAAAATGAAGAAATCATTTCGTAGCTCCCAACAGACCTTTCAATAAACGTTCGCGAGTTCCGCTTATCCGTGAGATAGTAGGAAAATGTTTTCCTGTCTGATTTGTGTGTCATGACTTCATTGGCTCGAAATGACACCTTTTGGAAGTGCCTCTCCTGCGGGGATGCTTTGTCTTTGGCGCTTGGAGTGACAACGCCCACCTGTGTCAGTCATGGACTTCACCATGCTGAAGGATCCTCGGTGAAGCCGTACCTGGCTTTGCAGCAGCTCTGTTCACCTGGCTGCAGGGAATACTGGAAGGTGTTGGAGACAGGATTTTTTTCCTGAGGCTCTTCCGTTGGTTTTACTTGTGTTTACTTGTCCCGCGTTATGGAGCGGGGTGAATGAGGCCGCGCGGAGACAGGGAGAAAGGCTTTGTGGTTTTTATTAGCAACAACTGTGCAAGCAAACTTAATTTGGCATTCTGAAGCCCGCTGGTGGTGTTCCAACTTTACCCCTCAGCTGTTGCTCGCTGCATTGCAGAGGCCTCTGTAATCTAGCAATTTCTCATTGTCTCCAGCCCCTGCCATTTATAAGTGGGGACTCAGGTTGCATAGCAGATTAAGTGAGCATTCCCTTTTATTTTTAATTTTAATGAAAGCGTCTCCTCCAGTCATAGGAAAAATACACCTGGCACTCACTAGCCAGGGGATACGTGCTTGTTAGCTGAGGTGGAAAATACGTGTATGATCTTGTCCCCTGTGGTTTTATAGGAAAGAAGCAATAATATGCACTTCGATTATGACACTTCCCATATTTCATCTATTCTCCCACTCCCAAAACAACCAGTCTGGTTTTATTATTTCTCTTCTTCCTCCTCTCTCATTTCCTTCTTCTGTAGTTCATGGTATTTCTCGTCCTGCCTCCTTTGTCTGTGTGCTTCCCTTCCTTACTGCTGCCCCACATGCAGGAGGGGTGCCATCTTGCTCATTTTTAGATCAAAATTCTTATCCTTTTGATAGGGATGTTTTTTAGGATCGCTTTTATCTGCTCTCTTTTTCAGCCTGTAGGAGAACTAGAAAGGTTTGCAGCAGGTGCCCCTTAGAGGCCAAGCCTTCTCTTCTCTCCATGCCCAGGGGACAGTCTCTACTGTCCCCTCACTCAAACTCCAAGTTTGTACTTTCATTCAGGAGAGTAAAAGCACAAGAGGACTTGTGGGCATCATTCACCCTAGCCCTGCTCCCTTCAAGCAGTCATTTACATAAAACCATTTTGCACTGGTTATTCTAGGTGGTTATTGACATGCCAGTGGTGAGTTAGCATGTGAAACCATGCCCTGGGGGTCCAGAGTGCCTTTTGCCTTGCACAAAAATGGTATCCCAGAGCTATTTTATGCCGGTGGGGAGGGCTTCTCTCTTGGGAACTAAATTTTTATCTGCCTATTGCTTGCACTGGTTGCAGTCCAGCAGCCTGTCAAATGTCTGACTTACCCCCCTCTTAGAAAAACTTGAGCAGCTTTGGCATAATACTCAGCTGACATTCTCCAGCCGCCTGGTGACTCACAGTCTTGCTCATGAGAAAGCAAGGAGTGGTTGGGTCAACTCTGCTCCAATAAACAAGGCAACTGGTGCTTATGCTTAAAGGTATTCCTAATTTCTGCAGTAAAATCGGCATCTCATAAATGCTGCCCCTGCTTCGTGCTTTCCCCCTCTCCAGACAAACATTTGAAGACAAGGAGAGAGAGGAAGGTTAGTGGAGTTTTTTGCTGCTTGGTAGCCTCTAACTGTAGTTCAAACAAAGCCCAGGACTACCAGCACACAGGAGGGAAAATTCACAAAGTACCATTTAGCAACACGCCTGGGGTCTGGTGCGAAGACGTGATTTGCTTTTTTGGGCTATAATATCTTGTAGCCTTTTTTTTTTCCCCTCTCATCTACTCTAAGATACAAGGGCCATGAGGAAGAGTTGTGCAAAACAATTGAAAACAACTGCCTGTCTGTTCTGCTAAAGGAAAAACAATTGCTTCACTAGACTGCCTATTCAGACTTTCACACAGCCAGTGTGTAAATCCACGAGTTACCATAAGGGTCAGTTTTGATTCCCACGATGGCATGGGGCTGAAATGCTCGCTTGAGGTTTTGTGAGGGAAAACACATTCCTTTGCACGTGGATTGCAGTGGGCTTTCAGGGTTATTTCAGAGAGCAAATTACAAGATTCTCCTGTGGTTCTGAACTCTTCTGTTTTCCTTACCAACATGCCCAAGATGAGGGATTAAGAGTAGGTTTCTGGCAGCTGTCTGCCAACAGCAAAAGCACGGCCTCATATGCCGTCACAGCCATTAAGCGTGTCTGGTCTGTGGTGGGAGAGAAGGGAGATTCCAGGAGGAGAAAGGCAGAGACCAGCAAATTTCTTCTGCAGTTAAACAGCAGGACCTAAGCAGTCTGGCCTCTAAGATTATAAATTCCTGCGTGGAGGATCACCCTACAAAGATCACTCCAGGTGGAGGGTGGCTCTGCACTGTCCTCTCGCACAAGTCCACAGACAGAACAGTTGGTTCTGTTTATTTTGTGCTGGAGAGGTTTCATAACATTCCTAAAGCAGTATCACCTCTCACTGACAGCAGTATGACCTCTCACTGCCACCAGAATTCTTTCAGAAAAAAATCCCCTCTACTCCAGAGCTCAGTGGGCCTTGTTACTGAGGAATGGAAGGTAGAGGAATGCTTCAGTACCGAGGAGTGACTTGGGGCAGCTGACAGGGGTGCATGGGAAGTAGGACTCCTCCCTTTTGGAGGGGCCAAGCTTGTTTGGTGGCCATGAACTGTCTCAAAGCTGCAGTTCCCTGCAGAGGTGACAAGCTGGGGAGGCAAAAGGGCTTGTATACCTCTTGCATTTTTAGTACTTAGCCTTAAGACTTAAGGGAGTACTTTAATATTTCAAACACTATTTTTAATAGGTGAGAGGAAGACACATTGTCCTGTCCTAGAGAAAGGTGGTGGGGTTGTTGGTTGGTTTTTAAAGTGGTCATTTTGGTTGGCTGACCTTCTTGGTTAAGAAAGCCTTTAGTTAAAGATTAATATCTGCATCCTTCTCTTATCATATTGGCACCCACAATAAACCTATTTCAGACTTCAAGAATTATCGATAGAGCTGCAATGAATAAATTTGATATCATCAGGGGGTGATTGAGAATGAGGGAAATGGATACCTCTGAGTCTCTTGTACCTTGCAGAGTAGCCAAAGCTGCAATTACTGTCAGTTAACTGTATGTTCTGTTACTTACAGAGATAAGATTGTTCTCTAACAGAGCAATAGCAGTATTTTGTTCTTTTAACTTGGCACTATCCTACAATAAAATGGGAAATTTATTAGCATGCTAATGAATTATGTACTCTTTCTGCGGTGCACCAGCAAGTGAGCTGTGTGAGGAGACACTTGTTCTTTTGTCTCGTTAGCATCTTTTGGCTAGAAATCCACCTCTGAAACAAGAGGTGCAGGGGAGGCTGAGATCTGATGTGTTTTTCTTTGCACTGGTGCTGACAAGAAAATCGTTTATCTCACCTTCCAGCAGAGCTGGTGGCAAGAACTGGGAACAGTGCTGTGGTAACAGTGATCAGAAGTGAGATGGATGTTCTGCAGGTGCAAACAGCATCTCCTGCCTGTGCTGAACACGGGCTTATAGCAATGCACTTGTCTCTTCTATGCAGCCCAGAACTATTTTTCTAGAGGAACGCCATGTGCATTCCCAGCTTTGCTCACACTGGGTGAAGGACTGCAAAGTCCTGTGTGAGGACCCAGGAGAGTACGTAAAGACTAACCCAAGTATGTATTTCTTCTGGTTTTGCCCCATTTAATCTGTTGTAGATACCTCATCTTATTTGAGCTTCCCATCCTCAGTCTCCCTGACTTCCTGTCTTTTCTTGCCTTTCATCTTTAAAACGTGGGGTTTGATTAGGAAGCTGTAATCTCTTTACAGTTCATTTCATTTAAAAGCACATTAACCTGCAGAATGAGCCACTGGCTGTTTCTTGTTCAATCTCCAATGAATTCCCTGTTTGTCTGGGTGCTGGGTTATTCACTCAACAGTCAAGGGAGGCAATTAGGCCGCTGGAGGCTCCTTGTGGCTGAGATCTGCCAGGCTGGCACTCGCTGCGGTGTGTCAGCCACAAAGGCTTTACCCCTTACTGGCAATGGCATCGTTTGTGCAGTTCTTTTTCATCTTTTGGTTCAGATTTCCCATCTACTGAATTTAGCTCCTTGTCTTTTTTTTTTTTTTTTTTTTTTTTTTGGTCTGGCTCAGATTGCAGCTCAAAAGCAGGCTTTAGTATGTCTTTGCTTGCACGTTTATGCAGAAAATTTCCTGTGTCCCAAGGGAGGGAGAACAGTGGGAGAAGAGAGCAGTCTACAAATTCTTCCTTATCAAAACCCTTTGACAGAAATTAAAACTTCACTTTTTTTAATTTAAAGTTTCACTTTAAAATACTGTATGAGCTTCAGCAAACTTAATTTGTTCATGAAGAATGTTGTGTAAGAGGTGAGAAATGCTTGTCACTGTGTAGCTCATATTTTGGTGGAATTTTTTGCCTTATCCTTGCGGGTTTTGTGTGGAGGTGGAACAGACAATTGCAGCCAGCCATGGGCTACCTGTCTTGTTCTGCCACCACCTGTAGCTGCTGAGGGGAGAAGGGAGAATGGCTTCCCGCTGAAGGAGGGTTGATTTAAATTGGGGATTAGGAAGAAATTCTTCCCTGGGACGGTGGGCAGGCCCTGGCACAGGGTGCCCAGAGAAGCTGTGGCTGTCCCATCCCTGGAAGTGTCCAAGGCCAGGCTGGATGGGGCTTGGAGTGACCTGATCTGGTGGAAGGTGTCCCTGCCCGTGGCAGGAGGGTGGAATGAGATGAGCTTTAAGGTCCCTTCCCACCTAAGGACATGGGAGCTAGACTCGCTGCACCTTGCACATCCCTCTGTGAAAGGACCTGACCTTATCTCCCTGTTCTCTTCTCTCCTTCTCTTTTTTTTTCACGGTGGATTGTGCAAACATGGGTAAGAGAAGCTGCAGGGAGAAGGGAACTTCTTCCAGAGGATGTGGGTTGCTGGGGAAGAAAGGGAGACCTGACTCAGGGAAGGAGTCTGAGGTTTGAAAAAGTTGATAGAAAACAGCTCTTGGAAACCTTGGTGAGGACTGCACCACGTGCTCAGACCTCCAGAGCCAAGGTGAACTTCATTGTTGAGGGGAGGGTGAACCTCAGCCCTGTACAGAGAACTTGCAGAGCTGCTACTGGGAAGTTTTGATTTTTGCAGAGACTTGTATAAAATAATGAGCTGCATTTTAGAGCATTCATGCTGCAGAAAAGGGTGACTCCATGTTTGTGACTTCTTTACAGTGTTTTTTTTGTCCTGTCAAGAGTTATTAGGGACATTTGGTTTTGATGTCTTGGATTCAAGAAGACAATATGCCATTTTACCAGCACATTTCTGGAAGGGTATGTGGCTCTCCCCACACCCCCTCCTTGCTCTCTGTGGCCTGTAAAGCCTGATCATTCTATCAGTCACAGCAGTGTTAGTGCTGCCTGCAGTTACTGATGATTTTCACTCTGTTTCCAATTTTGCTAAAGCAAAACAGAGACATGGAATTGCTATTGGCATTTAAACACAGTAAATAAATGCACTTCTGCTCCCAAATAAAGACTGTCCCTGGAGACAAATTTATGGTGATCTCCCATGTAGTCTCAGTGCTCTTTTCCTTGCCTATTTTAATTCCTAGTTAATGTGCAGAGAGAGGCATGGTATTGGAGAGGCTTAAAACATGGAATTTTTCAATTCGATGGCTTTTTCCAGATTGGACACAATTTTTGAGGATGGGAGGTAGGGAGCTGGTGAGTGTCTGTAGAGTTACACTGTAAATAAACAACTTAGTAACTTTTTTAATAATACTTTGATCTGTGGTTTGTTTTGGGGGAGGTTTTTTGTTGGTGGTTTTTTTTTTTCCCAAAGAGAGTCTTTGAATGCAGACTCTGCAAATACTTTGAGAATGATCGAAGCTATTAATGCATCATTGATTTCCTCCATTGACTTGTCCATTAGATATTAAATCTCTTCTTTTTAACAAGTGTGTATTTTTCTGTTTCAAAAGCAGCCTCCCACTGTCCCTTGCATAGTGGGAAGCATCTCCTGCTGCCTTTCTGTCGCCTTGCCAGCCTTGAGACTTGGTTTCCAAGGGCGGTTGAACACTTTGGACTTACCCTGCCTTTCTGCTGGAGTTGGAGGGGTTGGGGAGCAGATTCACCCATTGCATGGCCATCCAAGCCAGTTTAATCTGTCCTGCCTGAACAGCTCATGCTACAGTTCTGTGGTTTTGTTGGCAGGAGCAATCCAAAATGCATCTCAGTGGTGTCCTGGATGCTCCCTGTGTGCTTTCTTCTGCTCCTCCTCTTTCTTAGTCCAGTTGTAAGAATGTTTTGTTAGATGGTCACTGGTAATGAGGGCTTTTAATAGCAGCAGCTGCT
>NW_008238635.1:1486927-1494404 GCF_000691975.1 Corvus brachyrhynchos
TTCTGAACCGCATATTTTTCATAGAGCTCTGTGAAACTCTACTTCTAATAATACATATCACTTAACCCCTAGAAAACCCCATAAAAACGAGGAATGATCAGCCCTGCACAGAGACTGTATTTTTGCAGTTCTGAAACAACTTGTTGAGCTGCATGCCTGGGAAACAGTGATTTGACTCACTGCTTATATTTAGTACCATTACCTACTGCATTAGGTTCCGTTTTCTTCCGAGCATTAATGTTTTTTGCTCAGGAAGGTTAACAGGGAAAACGCCCAGCAGAAGGCATTTTTATGCTTATCGGAGGGCAAATGCATGGAAAACATCAGGTCACTGTGCTGGGTGTCAGCTTGTTGGGGGTTTTTTTTCTTCTTTTTTGAAGAGTCTGTAGAAGGAGCAGTGTTTAAGGGTGGGGAGAGGATGTCCTTCCTTTTTGGTAAAGCCTGTAAAGTTAGAGGAGCTGGTGGATCCTTAGTACAAATGTGACCTGAAATCACAATGCCCTCTTTGTCGTGGTCCAGAATTGTGTATCATAAATTTATGAGATCCCAACCTTCAACTATACCTTGTGACTCTACCTACCCAAGGTGATATTTTTTCTGGTCTTGAGTATATTTGTAATTGAGACAAAAATTCTAATTGCTGGTTTTATATGTAATAATAAAAATAACATGTAGTCTTATATTTCTGCTTGGAAGAAGCTTTTACTACAACTTTCTGTGATCACATGGGAAGCAAAGGGGAGATGCGCAGGTTTAAAGTGCTGCTGGTGAAGCTTTTGTCTAAAGTTTAAATCTTTGAAGATTGTTTGAAAGCCTTGGCTCAGCTCAGGAAGTTGCATGATTCCTTGTGTTTCTGGAACCAGGTGAGGAGCTGTAATTGGCTTTTCACCAGTGAAGTGTAAAACATTCTGTTCAGTTTGGTGTGTGACAGGTGAATGAATGCCCCAAACACTGGGGAAGTGGTGTTGAAAGTGGAAGCGAGTGGAAGAGTTGGAGCACAGCTTTGCTGGTCTGAAGCCTGTGTGCTGCTCTCCTTTCTCCTTACAGCCATCTCTTGTGTTAGTGTTGGTCTATCTCTATGCTCTTCAAGGGGTTAACTGACCAAACTCATCTTTCTGTGTGACCTTTAATGGATCACACATTCAAGACCATTTTTCTTCAGCTTATGAGGTTTGAGAAGCTGCAGAGCTGCTCTCACATTTTCCTTTCTGAAGCACAAAGGGCTCTGATTCCTCAGAGTGCTGGGAGCAGCAGTGTTTTCTCTCCTTTGCTCCCAAGCAGTCTCATCCTGGGGCTTGTTATTTTTACTACATGGAACCCCTCCGTAACCAGGCTGGGGAGCCTCTGCTGCCTGCAGTGGTTGCTCTGTGCATTGGTGCAAATCCGAAGTGTCCTGCAGTGTCTCCTGAGATTCCCTGTGATAATCACATCACCCTGCCAAGGAACTCTGTTAATATTCATGTGGTAATCATTTTGGTACTTGGCAGAGATGAGGGTGTTAATGTGAAGCCTTCTTTGGCTAATGGGTATTAAAGAAATGGTTTGTGTTTCGTACTCTAGCAGTGACTTCATTACACTTGAAGAATTAAATTCTGAGTGTCTTTTGGTAGATGTGTACATAAAAAACTGTATTGAGGCAGTTAGGTGGCATGTTGGACTGCACCAGCCTCTCCCTCATAAGAAAGATGGAGACCTGTTGGTGCGAGTCCAGAGAATGGCCATGAATATAATCTGGGGAAGGAAAGGCTGGAGCACCTCTCCTGTGAAGAAAGGATGGCAGAGTTGGGGTTGTACAGCCTGGAGTAGAGAAGGTGCCAAGGTGACCTTACAGCACCTTCTGACACCTAAAGGGGCTACAAGAGAGCTGCGAGGGAGTTTTGACCAGGGCATGCAGTGATAGGACAAGGGAGAATGGCTTCACACTGCCAGAGGGCAGGGTTAGATGGGATATTGGAAGAAACCCTTCCCTGTGAGGGTGGGCAGGCCCTGGCACAGGGTGCCCAGAGCAGCTGTGGCTGCCCCCTCCCCTGGAATTTCCCCTCATCTAGTGGAAGGTGTCCCTGCCCATGGCAAGGGGTTGGTATGAGATGAGCTTTAAGGTCCCTTCCAACCCAAACCCGGTCTAGAGAAGGGGAACAAAGACAGAGGGATAATTTCTCAGTGCAACTCTTGCATGCTAGCAAGGTTTTCCTGGTGAAATGGAAATGAAAGGTTGAAACTGTGTGCAGTTCTTCCACAATGAAGCATTGCTTTTCAGGCTTGGACGGTGGAATGAGGAGAAGGAGCCCTTTGGCAAAAGGCCGCTGGGCTTTCACACTGCTTTCCCCTGTGCTCCCTCTCCTCTCTGCAGCTGACTTCTCTTATGTGGAGGGTTGTTGTGAAACTTCTCCACTGTGGAAAGATTCATGTGAATTTTCATTTTGAGAGCAGCATTGTTTCTTTATTGACTCCAACCCCTTGATCTTGCAGTTAACCTTAAGGGATATCAGCAATTTAATTGTACTTTACTTCAATCAGAATTTAATTTCTTGAAAGACTGGGTGAAAAGAAGAGGGGGAGAAGAATCTGCTGTTGCCTTATTAAGAGAATAACAAAAAACGGTGGTCTTTCAGTAGCCAGCTTTGCAAGGTGGTAATAAAAAGGGTGTTTGAACAGTTGCAGATCTCTCAGTGTTTTAGTTTAGATGGTAAAAAGCCTTTTATGAGATAAGTGGTCTTTGAGAGAAAGATAAACAAAAGCATGGCTGAACATGCATAGGCTGGCAGCTCTTCCAGACAGGCACTTCTCATCATCTTGAGGCTAAGGATTGCCCAGCTCCCAGCTTTCTCCTCACTCAGCCTTTTGTCCCAGCCACAGTGGGGCTTGGTTTGAGAAACCCTATGGAGGTCAGGCCCTATCTCATTAGTGTTATCAGCAAAGACACTGCCTGCCAAAGGCTCCAAGAACTACCATAACTGGTGTACTTTCAGAGACAGGAAGAGTCTCCAGTGCTGCAAAGCCACATGAATCTCAGCCTTTCCTGCCCCAGCTGGATGGGGGAAGTCCACCTTTGGACTTGTGTTTTCCAAGCACTGCATTACTGTGAGCAGGAGGGCTGCTGTGGCTGTGTCCCAGCCAAGGTGAGAATGGTCGCTGTTTGGCTGACCCTTGGGGATGGACCAAGACTGCCCTGTCCTTCTTCCCTCTCCTCTCCTTCCAAGGACGCTGGGATGTGGCAGGCTTCCCTGATGGCAGCAGACATGCAGGTTTGGAGAGCTGCTGCTGGACAGAGCAAATGGGCAGTCTGTGTGTGTCTCTCTCCCTCCACACACCAGGTAGGACACGCTCCAGAGCCACCCAGCTTGTCACAGTGTGCAGCAGGGTGTCTGTGAGCACAGCGCTGGACCCAAGTGGCTGCTGCTGTATCTCTCATGGGCTCTGCTTGCCCTTGCTCATCCTGCCTGCCAAGTACATGGACCTGCTGGGGAGCCAGTGGAGTTGTCAAAGAAATCATCATCTTCCTTTGGAGCATTTTGGATCAGTGCAGCTTGACCTGCCTGCTCTCTTCTCCATCAACAGAGCTTTTGTTGCCAGCAGGGGAGCAAACGTTAGAGCCCCCTGGATCTGTGCAAAAGGGTTTGATGCATGCTGGTGGTGTGCTCTGTTTGCTCAGAGATGGAGCTGCTGTGAGGTAAATGCCACAAATGGTGGGGAAAGCCACTGGAAACTGAAGGAGCCTGAGGCTTTGTGTGGTGAGGTGGAGATCTCTCCCAGAACACAAGCAGGCTGTGCATGAAACGTTGTGGGGAGGATGCGTTTGACTCCTGCCACATCCCTGCACGCACACTCATTTCTGCCGGGCTCACCTTGTTCCTGGAGAGCTGGGGGCTGCCTTGTGGGGCAGGTTGGTAGCCAAAGCCATATGCTCTGAGCCACACAGCATCTCAGTGTCCCTCCTCTCTGCTCCTCCACTGCTCCTGCGCTGCCAGGTGCAGCAGCTGTAGCTGCTGGTACAGCTTCTTTGGCTTGTTTCTGCATCTGCCTCCCCTTTCTTTGCCTTCTATCCCTGGAGTGACTGGAACACTTTTCATGCACACTTTTTGACCAGGCACTTGGAATGCTTATGGGACGCCTCGTCCTGGAAATCCAGGGGACCTCTCCAGAGGAGGAAGCAGCGTCTCCTGTTTGTCTTGAGTTACCCTGTCACAACAATGGCTTCAGAATCTGCCTAATTTAAAAGCTAGTTTTAATCTGATGGGAAGATGTTTGTGTATTTAAAATAGTTATTCCTTGCTGGAGCCACTCCCTTCTTTTGTCCTTCGCTGCTGGACTTTTCGGCTTCGCTTAGCGAATCTGCAGTGCTTGTTTACGGCCGAGATACTGGAGCATGAAGAAGGAAGTCGCTCCGTTTAACACTGATTCAGTTCCAGGCTTCCTGTGCGTGTGCATGCACGCGTGTGTGTGTGTGTGTGTGCTCAGCCCTGCTCCTCCAGTTGCTCTGCAGCCTCTGGAGGAAAAGCCACGGCGCTGGCATAGACAAGATGCAGGTGTCTTTTTTTACCTCTTCCACCTGGTTTGTGCCTGAGCAGGTTTAGACAACAGAAAATTCCAGTATGGCAAGCCTGATGAGGAAGATGCTGATGCAGGCAAAGACATGGAGTGGTGAGTACGGGAAACATCTTGCCTGATGGGAGAGATAACTGCTCAGAAGAGTTTGGGTGCCTGGGAGGAGAAATGTGGTAGTGAGCAGAGAGCTGTTGGGTATTGCTGCTGTTCCCATCTTTCGTCTCCAGTGTGAGATGGCAACCTGAAAATGCCAAAACCTTTGTCCATGGAGAAGATGGCTATCCAGATGAATGTGTGTTTAAAGTCTGTGTCTTAGCCTGCCCTGGGATTTCTGCCTTAGCTTGGCTCTGTAACAGCAGCACCAGTCTGTCGAATTTGGAAGTTTTGGAGGGAGTGGGGAGCTTGCAGGAGGCGGGCATCTCAGGAGCATTCAAACTGTTGTGTCAGCTGTGACTGCACCAAAAGATGAGGTTGAGAAGAAAACAACGCTGATGAGCTGTAGAAGAAACTATTTTATTGCTTTGTTCCTGTTCTTTTGATTTGGCAGCAGGTATCTGTCTGGATTTCAGTTAAGGTGCTCTCGTGTTGCATGGTTACAGAAATTGTCATCAGCAGTGTCAGGTATTTTGGATTTTAAAGTATTCCAGTAGCAGCACCAGCCTGTGCCTGGGGTTTTTCATTTAAATTTATGGTGTTTATCCAGCTCTTAATTGTGCAAATTAGTGTAATTATGGAGCATGATTATGTGCATACCCGGTGACTGTTTTTAAGAGGCTGTCTCAAATGTCAAGAATTGATTTTATTAGCCTTGTGTCTTTCTGGTGCAAGCACCTTTCTTCATGCTGCTGCTCTGCAAAGCAGGCATATTAAACTGCCTCAGCAGGGAACAATTTCTGCAGTGCCATGTCTGAGGGAATGACTCTTTAATAGGGCAGAAGGCTCTTCAATGACTCTGACTAATTAGGACTGATTAGGTGAGTTATCAAAGACTGAAACAGCCCTCCTGAAGCAGGACAACTTCTTTGCTCCAGGTTGGGATAAGGATAGGAGGACACAGCCTGAGCCACATGTGGTAAAGTTTATCTGAGTGCCAATTTTATCAGTGTGCGGATTTTAATGAAAAGTTGGTTTTGGAAATGAGGGCTTTTGTGTGTGTTACTGGCTGCTGCCCATCTCTGCCAGGGCTGCAGCTGAGAGCATGTTTGTGGAGGGGGCACTTCAGGCACAAGCACTTCTCTCGTGGAGAAGTTACGGACGGGACGTGCCAAGTACTGTGTTGCCCTTTGCTGGGAAGGAGGTCTTGTTGCTGTTCCCTTCTAGCCCAAACTCACTGGTCTCTCCTTACTCACTCAGGACTTCTCAGAATCCCTGAATTTCTGCCTTTAAGAAGAATGGAGATATAACTTGAAACAGAGTAATCTCCTTGATTGCTTTGTGACAGATGTGGTGTGACAAATACAGGAAACTGTAGAGCAGATCTCCTTGATCTCTCTATAAATAGCTTAGGACTTTGGGCAAATTAACCAGTCTTTACTAAAAGAAGCCGAGTGAAAATAAATGTCATAGAATCATGGAATGGTTTGGTTGGGAGGGACCTTAAAGCTCATCTCATTCCAACTCCCACCTTCCACTAGACCAGGTTGCTCCAAGTCCCCTCCAACCTGACCCTGAACGCTTCCAGGGGTGGGGCAGCCACAGCTTCTCTGGGCAGCTGGTGCCAGGGCCTCCCCACCCTCACAGGGCAGAATTTCTTCCCAATATCTAATCTGATCCTCTCCTCTGTCAGTGTGAAGCCATTCCCCCTTGTCCTGTCACTCCATGTCCTTGTCAAAAGTCCCTCTCCAGGTCTCTTCCAGGCCTCTTTTACTTGCTGCAGGGATAAGGAGAATGGAATTATTCTAGTTGAAATTTCACTTAAAGAAAAAGTCAGTCTGAGAATTAATGAAGAGGTGTTTTTTTTATAGGCAAGTCTAGCAGATATTAAGTGATTAGAGCACACATTTGCCTTGTGTCCATACCCTGTGTACATTTCTTCAGAGAAGTTTTAGTCCATCAATGTTTGAAAGCGTAATTTGTTGTTGAGAGAAACAGAGCCAGTAGGGCAACATGAAATAGCCTTGGCTTTGATAACTTTCAGCATGATTTCAGAACCCCTGGAGAGCTGTGTTATTTTGGTTTTTTTCCTTAAATCTCATTATTTACACTGCGGGGAGGTGTGTTAAACGGGTTTTTTCTAAATGCCTGCAGGATGTTAGGAAGTTGGGGGTGCTGGGAGAATGGGGAAAAAGGGAATGTGATCCTGGAACAAGTGTACCCATTGAAAAAGCACTTGGACAAGGTGTGTAAATATTCTGCCCCAGGGAAGCCAGCCTGGTTTCTGTATTTGGGGGGTGTTGAGTGCTGAGACCTCAGTTCCATAATCCCAGCCTGCTGCCCAGGTCTCCACACTAGTCCATGGATAAAAGGAACACAGTTAGCAGTCAGATGGAAAAAGAAATGGCACAGGAAGGAAACATTATAAAGAAGCACAAAGGACACTTACAGTATTTATTTTCCAGTGTATATGGAGTGGGTAGCAGCAAAAATACAGATCTCCACCTTAGTTTAGTCTGTGTTGTCACATGTAATCTTGGCAGAAAAAGTCTGCTGCAAAAGAGGCTGATTTTGTCTTTAGTAAGCAGTCTTTGATGACCATTCTTCTTTATTTAACACTTCTCATATCATTAAAAAATAACATTTTTGTCCATTCTTAGTTGCTAGGGAGAGACTTACTTGAAGGAGATCTGAAAGTGATCATAGGTTTGTGTGGTCCAAATTCATGCATTTGATCAGGCACCAACAACTTAGAGCAGCTTTCAGAGATTTCAGGATTAATGAACTACATGAAACATCAGACTTTAAAAGGGACTTCTAAGAGGTGACTTGTGTATAA
>NW_008238635.1:1494425-1509450 GCF_000691975.1 Corvus brachyrhynchos
CAGCAGGATTTATATTCCACATACATTGAGACAGTAGGTTTTTTAATGACCTCTACAGAATGTATTGTTTTCATATAATGAAATATTTTTATTGACTCCTATTAATGTATAAATATGTTTAAGGTTGGTTATGCCAGAGAACTTGTGAACACTTCATGAAGTGGTGAAACTGAACATCCTAAGGTTTTGATCTTTATTTAAAATAAAAAGGTTATAAAATGTCATGGTCAAAGTCAGCAAATGGCATTTTGCAAGCCTAACAAATGCTGCTTGGATTTATCTCTCCTCTCCTGAGATCTCTGCTACTTTTAAATACTCTTTAATTTGTCTGTCTGATGGTGTACAACTGCAGAGAAAATGCTAACTGTTCTTTGGATTTGGGATAAACTGAAATAAGCTCGAGCCATGCCCTACCTGAAGAGACATTTAAGTCAACTGAAACTGGTTGTTCTTGAACACTGTTTGTCTTATAAAATATAAAAATACAAACTGGATGGAAAACTCAACACGTTAGAGAACAGCAAAGTGACAAAAACGTAATGAGAAGGGCTCAGCTAAGCAGTATCCTTTGTTTTCTGACTATGACACCCCTTATTTCAGCTGCATCCCCACAGATGATGCTGCCATATCACCTGGGGGTTCTGCCGGGTGACAGTGGATGCAGGAAGCTGTTAAATGAACTTTCAAGTTGTCACATCAAAGCTCTGAAATAGCAGAAAAGCAGAAGCCTTAAGGGTTGCACCATCTTTACCTTGCTGTCTGCTGGCAGGTAAATAATGGCAGCACCTGGGATCTCGGGTAATTTTGTTGGAGCATCAGGAATATCTTCTGTCTGGAGTGCTGAGGATGAGACATCAGGGACCTTTACCTTTCTGTAGGGCAGTATGGCTGCTAAGGGTGGTAGCCCCTGAGCTGTCGTATCAGGACCCCTGGCTAAGGGAGTTTCAGGATGGATTTGATCACCTGAGTGCAGTGACATTTCTGCTGCCCGTTCAAGTGGACATGTTCTAGAACAGGCTTACCAGGAAAAGCATCTCGTTTAGTGGCAGTCCTGCAGCACAGGTGTCAGCAATATTCTAAATAAATCTGTTCTGCATTTAGCAGTGCTGCGTTCTTCTCTCATGGAGCCGTCAGAATCCTGTCTGCAGAAAGGCTTTTAATATTCTTTAAAAAAAAAACCTAACAAAACAAGAAAGAAAAAAATCAGTTTAAAAATAACGTGGTATTACCTTGTATGTTCATTGTTCTTATGAACCTCCTAGCCAGGCACAGAACGTTGTGTGCTATTTCCTCTGCAGACAGATAATTGCAGGAGGGAGAGGAAATTGAGCCACGTAAAATAAAAAATTTTAGCAAGCTCCTATTTCTGTTTGCTGGGAAACTTAATATATATTTTCTTTTAAATATTTTTTTGCAATAATGAAAACATTTTAGCCTCTCAAAAGCAAAGTTGGATTAGTAATAAATCACTTCGTCAATAAATTGTATTGCCTCTGAGGGTACCTTCTATTAAAAGTAACCTTTTTCCTATTTTCTTGTATCTCTATCTCCCCTTCAGTAAGGGACTGCAAGGAAGCTGCTTGTATTGTTCCAGTCACTTTCCTTGTGGGTAAATCTGCAGTCACTTTCTGACATGACAAAACACTAATTATTGCTGCTGGTGTAAACACTGGAAGTGTTTGGGTTCACTCGTCAGTGTATTCTGTTGTTATTGTGATTAAATTTGTAATCCTGAGGGTTGTTATCAGATAACAGTAAGAGAATTAGTTTAGAAAATGCGGTTTCCAGTTTCAGTTTTAGTAGGGCCTGAGAGGAGATAACAAATTAGGTGATAGCTTAGGTAGTAGGAAGAGTGAATTTAAACTGAGTTTTGCAAGTACTGGAAGTAACTCTGGGGCTGAAAGTTATAATTAGGCTAGCCAGAAAAAATACAAACATTAATTTCCTGCTTGTGCCTGTAGATTTTAAAGTTTTAAAAGTCCCTGTGTGAAACTTTTGCTGTGGCCAGGTACTTTCTGGGGCAATCACAGGCAGCAGCCAGCTCTCCTTTGAGCTAAATTCGGCTTTTTCCTGAGTAAGTGCTTTAAATAACTATCCTTGCTAAATTGCAGCTTTCTACCTGTCAGATTTCCAGAGCTGCACATCAATTCTCAAGTGTGTATGGCGAGGTAATGGCAGCATTAGACCTGTCTGTGTCAGAAGCTGCTGCACTGGAATCTCTTTGCTGCTTCTTTACTCCTTCTGGAATCTCTGGAGTTAAGCTCTTGAGATAATGAACACATGTTTCTTCCTTCTCTTCCCTTGCCCTTCCTCTCTCAGGCTTGTTTCCCCTCTTGTTTCTGGCTCTGTGTTTCTGAGCTTTAAATGCCCATTTATTCATCCTTTAGCAAGGCACTGTGTTGTGTGTCACTATCCTCTTTTGTATTGCTGCATAAACTCTGCCTAATTTAACCTCTAGTGTAGTTTGTGGTGATTGGCTTCAGTCATTTTACAAGGAACCCTTGCATTTAATTGTATTGCATTAAATAATAGGAAAAGAATGTGAGAGCAGTGATTTCCCTTCCCCCTGCCTTTCTCTGGCTTTGGTGGGATTACCCAGAAATTGCCACCTTCTGGTTCATTCAGAAGTTCCCTTAATATCTATGTAGTACAAAATCTAGAGATCTTAATGATAAAAGAGCTGCAGCTTCTATTTTAATATTCTCTCATTGCCAGCTTCAAAAAGAGAGAATGTAAGTTGGTGTTGGAATAGAAATGTTTTGCATTATTGAATCTATTGAACTGTGATTCATTGGCTAGTCTAGTTATAAGAAGGACTTTCAAAAATAGACTGAAAGCAGAGGTGCAGGTGGATGAACTCTCCTGTTCAATTCAATGATCAATCCCTGTAAATGGGAATGGAATGGATATGGACTATTCAGCTGTGAAAAGTACAGTGACTACAACAGGAAAGCTTGTGTGATTTAATCCATTTATTGGCTGTGTTTGATAGTTGTTGCATGGGAAGAGCAGAGGAGAGTGAGAGGGAAAAGTAACTGAAAGAACCCAATAGGGTAGAAGAATGAAGGACAGAAATAAACTCAACTTTTTTTCCCAGGGAATGTGACAAAGATTCTGAATAAGAAATTGATGTGCAATCATCTCTGCATAAATCATGCACTATTTCTGGAAAACTTCTTGCAGACTTCAAATTCCACTGCAGACTGATTAGTTAACAAAGGCAGTTTAAGAGGTGTCTGTGTCCTCCCACCTTTCCTTACAGGTTCCTTTGATGAGACACTTGAAACTGTGGAATTGTAAAACCAGAAGAACCAAAGTGAAAGGTTTTGAAGAGCTCAGAACAACCAAGTGCTCCTACAAGGGCAGCTCACACAGGGCTCCTGCAGGGTATACAACAGCCCAGTGGGAGCAGTGGGTTTGGGATTTCCTGGCCTTTGCCTGTACTTCTGAGATCCAGTAAATGTCAAGTTGATTCTCTCTGGACTTCACAGACTTAGTTATCCTCCTCTGTCAAGATGACCATTGCAGCTTTGCAAAGTCAGTCTCTGCATATCTGAATTTCCACCTAAACCACGAAGAAATGCTAAATTGGGTGTACGTTCTACCCTTCAAATGTGGTTTAGTGGTTTGGCAGGAAATGTGAATTTTTATTCACTTGATAACAAAAGCTGTTTAATTTAGGTTATGAAGGTTTGCAGAGCGGTTGGGATTTGGGGGGAAAGTGTTGGGAGATCTCGTACCCTGTCTTGTGAGTACACAGTGACTCATGGTGCTGGCTGTGGGAACAGAGCATTCCACTTCTCAGCTGCTTGGGGAACATCGTCTGTGGATGATGGGGAGCAAAGAAAATAGAGACAGAAGAGCTCATGCCTTCCGTGCATCAGAAGTACAGCCTGTGCCTAATCTTCAGTGATCCAGAAAGGAAAGACTTGAAATGCAGACTCAAAAGAGAGCTTGTTAAGGTAACTCTTTATATCTGAAGACTGTATAAGGGTTATTTTACATATCAACAACTAAATTTTTTTTGAAGTGTAAAAGCAACTGTATATTTACTGTAGGGCAGTAAATATCTGTACCGTTACCAGCTCTTCTCAAGCACTTTGGTATCAGTGATTTCTTGCTCATCTGTGAGAGTCCGAATCCGAAAGTTAGATGGCAGATGTGCGTCCCATGGTGACGTTGCTGTGTCTGGTAGATGAATTTATCATAGAATCCCAGAAGGTTTGCGTTGCAAGGACCTTAAAGCTCATCTTGTCCCACCCCCCTGCCATGGGCAGGAACACCTTCCACTGTCCCAGGCTGCTCCCAGCCCCATCCAACCTGGCCTTGGACACTGCCGGGGATCCAGGGCCAGGCACAACTTCTCTGGGCACCCTGTGCCAGGGCCTGCCCACCCTCACAGGGAACAATTCCTTCCCAATAGCTCATCTAAACCTGCTCTCTTTGTAAATAAAAGTTCAGGGAAGTTTTATATAATACAAGCTGAGACCCAAGACTTCTTTCTAGTTTAATAATTAAATATTCAAAACCTCTTTGTTGAAATGGTTCTCTCAGTGGTCCCAGACTGTCTTGCCCACTTTCTCTTCTGGCTCCTGTGTTCATCTGGTGTGAGAACTTCAGAAGTATGTTTGACAGGCCAGGTAAATGCATTAACAGATGCACTGAAAAATCCCCCAGACCAAACCACATTTATTAAACTCTCAAGGTGATTTGTTAAGGCTTATCTTGGGGATTGGCTTTTTGTATTTAATTGCAGCAAATTATATTCCTTGAGGGGTTTATATTATAAGGAGATAAACTCAGATTTATTCCCCCTCCTTTTTTTGTCTTCTTTTACAGTTTATTGCAGAGTAATACTCAGTTTTCTTCTGTCACTTTTCTAGACAGTTGAGAAGGTAAAAGAAGGACTTGATATGCTTGACAGCTTTTCAGACAGGAAGAACTTGGTTTTGTTTTGGTTTCAGTTGTCCCTAAAGGTGTGTTTGTACAGGGTGGTGAGTTTGGCCCCTGTTGCTGGACGTCACGCCAGCTGCACGGTGGTAAAACCACAGCAGCTTCTCATGGGTCTCAAAACTGTGTGTCAATCCCAAGCAGCAGCACCTTTTAGTCTAAAGCTGTTTGTGCCTGGCACTCTGATTGGGATGCAGGAGGACCCAGCTGCTCCAAAGCCAGAGCCCATGGCATTGGTTGGAAAGGACATTTTTCTGTGTGTTCCATCACCTTTCCTACTTCTCCGTGCCTGGTGTGAGCAGGAGAAGCACTAACTGGGTCCCTGTGTCCCCTCCTTTCCCCTACATCAGGCTTGCAAGCAAGGAGAGAGTTGTTCTGAGCTTGGGGATCTCTTCCTTTCATCCTTCCTTCCTGTTTAACCATCGTTACCCCAAAATTCTTCTGGCTGCTGATGGTCAGAGAAGAGACTATTTTGCAGGTGGCTTGGCCAGTTAGTTTTTGGTCCACAGATGAGAAGTGTAGGAGGAGCTTTAGTGACTCTAAGACCTGACCTGGGTTTTCCTAGTTAAAAAAACCTGGATGCATTAGTATGGAATAGAAGTAAACAGAATAACTCCAATTTTGCACAGGGTTGACTTACAGGGCTTTTTCTCTGTTTGTAGCATTCCTGGTGTTGGCGTTGTCCTGCTCCGTCCTTGCTGGCTGTGAAGTGAGGAGGGAACAGGAAGCGAGGACCTTGTGTTCATCTAATGAGGTGGTGTTGGGAATGCCAAATTCTGAGGATTTCCTGGCCTTTCTTGTTTTTTCTGGAAAGAAGAAAACAAAACTTTAATAAGACAAAAAATAAAATCCTTGTCTGTCTGCCTCTTCCCTTGCCACTCCCCACCACTTCTGCCTTGAGCACCACCAGCCTGGGATGGGATGTTTCCAGGCTCTTTTTTGAAGATATTTATAAATAAGTTGAGGTCCATATGTTTGTTTTTTCCCAAATGATTTCTTTACTGTAAGTCATTGTATTTCTGTGTAATTGATCTATGCGTGGCAACTTGCATCTAGGGAGGGAAGTCGCAAATGGGTTGGGCCTGTGCTGTGCAAACATGGAGAAAGGAAATAAAAAAATAGTTTGACAATAACCCTAATAATGACAGCTGGGGAGAGCAACTTGTTAAAAAAAAATACAAGTTAAAACGAACTTGCCTTGAAACAATAAGAATAAATGGGATGCATAACTGTTACGGATTAAAATAGAGCAGGGAGTAGAGGGTACAGATTTCTCTCCTCTAGCCTCAGCCTGCCCAGCAAAATTTGGCTTATAAATATCCATAGATCAAGGAGGGCAAAGACACTTTAAGATGTGAGTATTTTTAGCAAGAAGGAAAAGCATTTCGGCAGTGTTCCTTCCCATACGTTGTGGTTATAAATCCCGTGATCTTGGTGTGCCTCACAACAGATCAGCATTTCAGGTTCGGTGCCCTCAGTGCGTAGATTCTGTTTCCAAACACAAAAGGGGGGAATTCTCCTAGGTTTTTTACGTGCTTTGGGAAAGAGGAGAGGGAATACATGGCTGGATGTGTGCTGCAGGCAGGAATGTGTGGTGGAAAGATAGGAGCCACAGCAGGGCAGGGGGAGCGAGTGCCCTGCCGTGTCCCACGTAAGGAGATTAGGTTTAAGACTGCAGCCTGGACTTAGCAAAAATTAGAAAGGATAATGCTGCATTAATTCACACAGGTCTAGCTTCTGTAGCACAGTGACAAAACAAAATAATAATAGTCTAAAAATATAACCCTGAATAGAAGAACTTTCTCCTCCTCCTTTTGCCCCGTGCTCCCTCCTCCCTTCGTTTCCTGCTTGGGCACCCAAAGTTGGAAACTTAGAGTGGGTTTTGAATGGGATTTTTCTTCCTCCCCCCGTGCCTTCATATGAAAAGAAATTCTTTTTTTTTTTTTTTTTTTTTTAAAAAGCCTGTTTCTGTAGCAGTGACTCAGTCCTGCAGTGCCTATCTGCCTTGTGTCAGGCATGGGGCTGTCTGGGGGAAGCAGAGTGTGCACATACCCAAACCGTGAGACAAGCTTTGAAATTGCACCAAGTGCACTCGGAGCATCAAATGTGCCGGATCACGCTGTGATTCCAGTAACAGCCAGAGCTCTCCTGGCTCCCAGTGGGAAAGTGGTCATGCTGCTCGAAAAGGGGAGAGAGGCCAAACTGCACATTCGTTTGGATAATTAGGTAAACAGTAAATAGGAGAAGGCCTCTTCTACTCAAACTCCATTGTTTTTTCCTGAAGTTCTATATTTAGATTTGGCAACCAGATTTATCCCAATGGTTGGTGTGTTGTTTAAACAAGGTCACACTGATGTGTGTGCGTGTTTATCTCTGCTTAACTGGATTGCTTATATGAAGTAAAAATACCTCCGAAAATATTATGCAGAGCTCTTGAAAACTTGTGTACTCGTGGCCCAGAGCACATGGTCTTTATTAGAAAATAGATGCAATTATTCACGTTCGGTTTTGCAGCTTGAAGTCCCGAGGGATTTGTACATAAAACTGTGGAGATTTGATTACATCCTGATTTTATGTCTCACTGGTATATGAGTGTTACATATGCGTAAAAACCTTTTTATAAGGCAGAGATTATAACAAGTTCCTAAGTGAAGCCAGACGGGTGCTGTCCTGTCTGTTGGAATTGGAATACACATGCTCATTAATTTAGTCTAACTCTGGTAGTTGCTTGTGTCTTTATAAAACCCAGAGTGCCTTTGTGTTTTATATTTAGAGCAAATATTCTGGACTTGTTGGCAGGTTGGCTTGAGACTTCAAGGTACAATTTCAGAGTCAGACTTTATTGTTCACAGCAGTTCCATGCTGCTTGGTGAGGATGGAGCACGGTTTACTAACAGTGCTAGTGTGGTTTAGGTAAAAATAGCAAATATCAGCTCATTTTCCCTTTTACCGATGAAGTGAGAAAACAACAAAAAAAAAAGGCATTTCAGAAATGTCAACTTGAGAGGATTTTGCTCTAAGCAAGAGCATGCAGTTCTGGGGGTGTTTGCTTCCTTTGGTTTTTTCATGGTTCTGTTAAACCTTTTGGTTAAATTTTTTTGTAATGAAAATAGTTGAGAATATATATTTTTTTAAAGAGATTGCTGAACAGTGGCTGTCTACTGGAAGTGCTGCTTGCACAGACTTACAAATGGGACTGTGCTCCATTTGGGAAGGATTGACCTCAGAGAGAGGCCGTTCTGGTCACCTGGTGTTCACACCTAACGAAGCAAAACCAGTCATTTTGGAACTTGAAACAGAAGTGATCTCTGGCACCATAATAATGAATGAAAAGGCACAAAAGAGATGAAGTGCTTGTGCACGGCTTGCTGGAGGACAGGGCTCCATGTGCAGCTGATACCCACAGCAGTCCTCAGGATGGCTTTGGTGGCTGGGGACCCTGCCTGGGATGCAATGGCTTGTGCTTGGTGCAAATCCTTTTTCATGATGTCCACTTCTTTGTTTTGTCCTGTAGTGAGGAAGTGAGTGCACGTGTCACAAATTAGTTCCTTAAATAGCGTCTGAAAGAGAAATGGTCTTCTTTCTCTTCCTCCCTCCTTCCTCTCCCTTCAAAGGCTGAAATTATTCTGTACCTTTCCCTTTTGGGGAGAGCCTTTTTTTGTACATTTGAATTCCTGGGCCAGAGTCAGCGTTAGGGCAGACAGGCTCACCTCTCGGCGATCAGGCGGTGTATCACGAGCCATGTCCTCCGCTGGACATCTGTAACTGTTCTTTAAAGCGCGGGCACGCAGAGGTTTAGTCAAAGAGGGCGTGCTCCCTTCTGTCCCCGAGCCCTGTGCTGTTTTGGTGCCTGCAGGTCACCTTGCTCCATCCCTCGGCTCTGCACGCCGTTGCCAGCGCTGGGATCTCCTGCAGGCCTGGCGCCGGGCTCGCAGCAGGCCCAGGCTGGCAGAAGGTGCATCTTCATTCCAGCGCTTCAGCACTGGCCCTGACGTGGGGCTTCTGCACTGATTCGAGGCTGTTCCTGACAGACAGCCTGCGGGGAGAGAACTCTGCTGGTTAGAAGGTCATTTGCATTTTGAAAAAGCTCTTTTTTCTCCCCCAATCTCTTTTTTTTCCTTCTCTTTTGGTTGTTTCTTTCACTGCTTTCTCTATGCAGGGTGTAGTAGTGCTGCAGCACCTGGAATTTTGCACAGACCCTTTTCCCATGCTTCTCCTAAGTGTTTTAATTTCAGGCTTTTGGCATTTTGAGATACCAGGATGTTTCATCTTTCCTCTCTGGAGTTTATTTCTCCATTTAGATGAAGGTTTAATCTTTAATTCCAGATGTCACTGATTTGTTGTCAGCCATCGCACTTCAATTTGCTGATATTAACACAACATTCTGATGGGGCTGCAAGGTGAGTGTTAGGATAGTTCTCATCCTGCTCGAGGAATTTCCCTACCTAAATTCAGAGCCTAAAATAATTCTGGATCTGTAAATTCTTCCTTGTGTTTTGTTGTGTGCCCAGCTCTCAGTGCCCGTGTCCCTGGCTAATGCTTTAATGCTGTCTAGGGACGTGGTTTAGTGGTGCACTGGGCAGTTTTGGGTTCAAGGTTGGATTCAGTCTGCAAGGTCCTCACAGCAGACAGAGAATTTCTTTTACTGCTGGTGTTTAGATGGTAAATGCAAGGATTTCATTATGCACGTTGCTAAAGTTCTTTATTTATATACACTGTAAGCGTACACTCTCCAGTGATTTTGAAGATTGTTGTCAATTAGCTGGTGGTTATCTTCTGCTGCTAGTTGGCTTTACCATGGGATTTCCAGTGCTTGAGAAGCTTTTAAAATATATTTACATTTAAAAATTTATTTGCAAAACTAGTGTTGTGTGGAGGAGTTGTTGATATAAAGATAGTTTATTCACTCTAAAAAAGGATAAAATAAGATAATAAATAAATCATACATTAAAAAAGAGGAATAAAATAACAGTTACAGCAACTAATTAAAAAATATACAGAATGAAATTATAAACCCTGCTCCTAACATCCTTGGTGGAGAGCTGGTAGGTCTTATTTTTGCAGCAGTCTGCAGTGAGGATGTGTTACTTTCTAGTTATACAAAAATAAAGGCTGGAAAGTTCTAATAAATGCACCTGCTGTTTGGGCATAGTTTCCTAGACCATTTTTGGGATGTTTATCCATTAAGTTGCCTATATAGTATAACTGTATTTCCTCTCTTAGTAGTTTAAGCTGCAGTTGGTTTGATGAGCAAAACGATCCCATCTAGCAATAAAACTGTGTTTTGCTGGTAAAACCCTTGCTTTAAGATTGCAGCAGCAATGATTTTTTCCCCCACTCTCTCCACAAAAATCCCAAACGCTTCAGTTGGGAATGAAGAGGGGTGATGGGAAGTTAATTCTGCCTGCTGAAACACAAAGCTATTAAACACTGAAATGAGCAGCTTGTGCATGATATTTCTGAGGGTACTAAGCCCAACCTGTAATGGTGATGAAATGGATGTCACACTGGGCATAAGTGCTTCTTGCTCTATGTAGTCAAAGTCCATATATTTATATAAACATACAGATTTGTTTGTGGAGTTGCACAGGTTGCCAGTGAAGTAGGCCAGTGCAGCTGTCTTTCCTCAGGGGCTCAGGTTGGTGATGTGTGGCTGCAGAGGGTTTCCTGCCGGCCGGAGCTCCCTGCGCGTGCCAGGGGCTTCACAGCTCCGCATTAAGGCCGCGGAGGAGCCGCCCCTGTGGGGGCAGCTGTGCCACAGGCTGGGGCCAGGGGCTTGCCTTCCTCTCAGAAATCCCAAAATCTCTGCAAATTTCTGAGCTCACTCACTGCACACAGGTCATTTTGCTGCCAGGCCTTTCCATGCTGCAGAGCAGTTGCCGGAGCGTTTACCTCCAGGCCATTCATTTATTCATTTATTTATTTAATTAATTATTTATTTATTTGCACCAGTGCATGTTGCTCAAACCCTTGGCTGGCTGGCCTGGCTCGCAGCTGTGTGTGGGCTCAGCCTTTGCGTGTGCCTGGCTGGCTCCTAAATGTACATTTTTATGGCCCTTGAAACTTGGCACGGGCTGTGTTTGGTCATCAACAACAACAACAAAAGATTGCTAGTGAAATTAAAACCTGGCATCGCCATTCTGCAGGTTTATTCGCAATGTATTGAAATGGGATTTTCTTGCTAACATTTCCTGGCATCCATCCAAAGCCCAGCATCTCATAAATTTATATTATCTCTCTGCTCTGCTTAGTTGACAGGGCTGTAGCAGCTTCTCATGCAGATCACAGGAACAGCATGGAAAAATGAAACCAGGAGGCTTTCACGTGGGGAGTTTGTATCAGCAGAGAAACTGTAGCGGTTTTGCCAGGGAATTAGAGGGCAGGAATCACTGAATGGGTCACGTTGGAAGGGAGCACAGCTGGTCATCTGGTCCCACCTTCCTGGTCAAGCAGGGTCATCCCAGAGCACAGAGCAGGGATTGCATCCAGACAGGTCTGGGATATCTCCAGTGAGGGAGACTCCCCAGCCTCTCTGGACAATCTCTTCCAGTGTGTGGTCACTGCACAGTAAAGAAGTTCTTCCTCATATTCAGGTGGAAATTGCTGTGCATCTTGAAGAGTTTTCAGTACCTGCCATCAGGAACTAGACCATGGCAAAAGCAGAGCCAAGTCAGGCTGCCTCGCCACAGCTGTGGCTGTAACAACAGGTTGGGCTTGGAATCGTGGGGCAGGGACAGCAGGTGCAGCCTGCCTTGGCACCGAAATTCAGGTGAGGGAAATGAGGTCCTCTGTGGCATTTAAATGCTCTGTTGTCACCATTTAGCTTGTTCAGAGGCACTTCAGTCTCAGCATAGTGATAGTGGAAACAGCATATCCTGATGTATCTGGGACAGGTGAGCTTGCAGTGTGGTCACTGGTAGGCTCTGCCAGCTCCAGGCTTGGGAGAGGCACACGTGGGAGCCTTGCTCTCAGGAGCTCCAGTTCGGGCTCAGTAAGGGATCTCTGGCTTCCAGCCATGCCAACTCTTAAGCCTGGCTCTTCGAGTCACCCTAATCCCAAATGCAACAATTTCTAAGGTGCTGTTTCATTCCTCCTCTGTGTAACTTGTAAACATTAATTAGCACTAAATATTAAGAGGTCAAGTAAGTCAGGTGCACTGATCTGCGCTGAGCTGAGGAAAAGTCATATCCACCTGCAGGAAATGTTGCAGGGGGAAACAGATGCATCTTGGTGATAGGAGATGGGAAGGGGATGTTAGGTCATTAATTACTTAGCCTTGCATAAACAAAACTTAATATTTTGAGAAGTCTCTAATTTAAAGGGAAGGAAAAATCTTTCATCTTCTGTGCTATTTAACTACATGTCAAGTTGGGTCAATTGGAAAACTTTTGTGTTCATTTCTGCTTTATATATTGATTACTCCTCCATGAGCTGTTCCAATGCACTGAGCATCGGTCTAG
Source organism: Corvus brachyrhynchos (assembly GCF_000691975.1). Taxonomy (NCBI): domain Eukaryota; kingdom Metazoa; phylum Chordata; class Aves; order Passeriformes; family Corvidae; genus Corvus; species Corvus brachyrhynchos. Next base: position 1,506,836 of record NW_008238635.1, read on the forward strand.
TTTTAAATGGGAAAAGAGCTGAGGGGAGCTAGACTGCTAAATCGAGGATCCCTGACCCTCCCTATTCCTTCTGGTTTCTCTGGGCAGGATACAGGGTGCAATTTGATTCACTTTTCTACAGGTTAAAGTTCATTTGATGGCTTGAACTGGGATCTTCTCAGAAGTGGTATTTGCTTTGCCTGCTGATTTTTTCAATTAAAAGAGAGGACTTGATTGAAAACCCAAGCATGGTGAATAAATGTTCAGGGTTTATCACAAATGTTGGTGGTCATGTGGCATTTTGGTTTTGGTTTTTTTTCTTTTTTAACTCTCTTCTTTCCCCTTTTCCCCTCTATTTCTTGGTAAAAAAATCTAAAAAATGAGAAGTTGGTAAGTTTGTTTGGTCCAAAACCCATTTAGAATGGAGCAGTTCAGTCATGGGAGAGTGCAGTTCATCCTTCTTTACAATATAAGCTATGAACTCAAGTTTTACACATTATAGTGCCTTTACTCAAGCACTAGACAGCTCTCAGAGAGCAGGCAAGCATTAAACATTAATTTGTAACATCAGAGCCAGGTTCTCCTCCTTCCAGCTGCTTGGCAATGGTGCATTTGGGGTTTTCTGTGGTATTGCTTTTTTACTTTTTTAATTGGCTGCTAGTATTTATTAAACAACATGCTCAGGGAAGTTGCTGAAGCTCTGTGCAGTGGAGCTGGGTACTTCTTCCGGAGAGCTGAATGGTGGAGAGCGGACTTCCCACACAGGAGGCCCTTGCCAAAGATTTATCTTCATATGGTCGGTGCAAATGTAAGGCTGCTTGTGTATATTTTCTGTGAAATGTTATAAAGTTGGGGAAGATTGTTTTCCCAGGACAGTCTTAAAGCTGAGATACAGTTACATTCTGACATAGCAAATCTGCATTTTGTGCATAAATTCTGTCAATATCTAGGAGCAGTGAAATATATGCTGTTAAACATGTCAAATGTGATGATTAAGTGACTGGATTGTTAGGAAGAAAATAGTAATTTTCTGAAAAGCTAAATGAATGATTTGGCACAATGAAGTGCAAACACTACCAAAACAAAAAAAAAAACCCTGAGGAAGATGTGCTAGTGGAGAATCACGTTTGTAGGCAGTTGGTATTAAAAACAAGAGTGAAAATATTTCAGATTTTCTCAACTTAATTGACAAACTCCTTTCTTCCCCTGACATTATTTTACCTGCTGACAGCTGCGTGGGTGGCTTGGCACGGCTGGGGATCTCACATCACTAACACAGTGGCAGTCACTGCTGTAAGCTGATTTCTCTGTGATACTGAGACTCTGTAAATGCTTCCCAGGATAAACTGCTGCTCTGGAAGGACTGGACTGGAGCCTGAGTAACTGGACTGCGGATCAAGGAGAAAGTTCTGCCTTCTGAATCACTCGCCTGCATGTTCTATGGACACAAGAAATGCTGGAGCCACTTGAGACCAGTTTTAACTTGGTGGCACTGGATTAGTGTAGACAGAGGGGTTTTTTGGACATCATCGTTGCTACTGACGATGTGTATAAGGAAGAGAGAGATCAGTTTGACTCGAAGCCCAGGCCAAAATTTTTAAGTTAGCTGTTTAAAAGAATTGTCTTATTGATAGACTAAGCAAACTTGTGTATCAGTGTTTTTATGTTAATAAACATGTAAACCTTGTCTGCATTTTTAGAAGCACTTTGAGAAAGACCCTTTTACCCTCTGTAGAGTACACTGTGGAACCTCAGCCAGGCCAAGGGTAACTTTTCTTTGATCATGAAATGTGGTCGTCTAAGCAGTGGTAACATGAAATAAAAAGTGAAATCAGAAGTAAAAAAAAAAGTAAAAAGCCTTGTCAGTGTTACTCAAACTTAAACTAAACTGTGACTTTGATGTTCTTGGGCTTCACGTAGAGTGCTTATTGAAGCCTTTCTCTGTATTGTTAGGTCTGTACAGAGCTGTGGTCCAACCCCTGGCCACACCAATAAAAATAGTTTTGAGTAGCAGTTAACCCGTAACTGGTTTTGCACGTTGCTTCGTGCTGTAACTTGAGATGTGGTTAATCTTTCTGTGTGTTCCCTGGCTGAAAGGGGTGGTCTGTGTGAGTCAGTGATCAGTGTAATGACAGCTGCGTTGGGAAGGGGATGGAGGGATCTCTCTGTACCGTCAGGTGATGAAAAAGGAGGGGAGAATCCCGGTGATCATCTCTGTCCTCATGCAGAGAGCAGTGTCTTGCCTAAAGTTCCGTCCTGTCCAAAGTGCTGTTGTGCTGAATCCCTGCCTTGGTGCAGCTGGGCTCACATTATCTGAGCTGAGTCACTCCTCAGTGGTACCAAGTGCTCTCCAAGGGCTGTTTCAAGAGCAGGGTCTGTGTGGGTGCCCAGCCTGGCAGAGATCGGCGGGAGTTACAAAGCACACTAGAAAGCCGCAGCAAGCAAACCCAGGAGGGCTTCAGCTCCTGCACCGTCTGCCTGCGTTTTCTGTCCTCCTGCCCTTCTGTGCTCCCAGCCCAGAACGAGATGGCAGTGTGTTAGCGGGAACTTGTGCAAGCACGGCTTGCAGAGCTGACCAGAAACCTACCTCACCTTCTCAGCTTTCCCTGCTCATTATGGCTTGTGCCACTGGCGCG
>NW_008238635.1:1509677-1512141 GCF_000691975.1 Corvus brachyrhynchos
AGCCACATCGTCATCCGTGGGATTTATTCATCTTTACTTCTGACGTTCCATAAAGCCTGCTTTACCAGACTGCCTAATTCAAGGCATTTGGCCAAAGCACTGCTGCCACATTAGCAGCAAAAGGCTCCACCAGGAGAAGGAGGACCATTGCTGGAAGGGGTGGGAGACCCAGTAACAGCAGACCCAGTTAAAACTGGGGTACTCAATACTGCTGGGCTTGCCTCAGTCTTGAAAACGTGGACTCGAGGGCCTCAGGGGATAACAGCTACCAGCAATAGATGAGGATCAAGTCAGGAGTTACTTTAAAGAACTCATCTGAGCCCGTGGGGCCAGATGGGCTGCAGCCAAAGGTGATCAGCAACCCCTGGGATCAAGAAGCAGAAGAAAAAAGCCAGCTCACTTTTTCCTGGTGGAGTCTGTGTCTCATTTTCACGGGAGTATCTCCGTGTTCATTGCTCCTTGTGCTTCCTTGAGTCTTCATTGCTCTGGATGGAAATTGTAGCAGAGTTGTGGTATAGGTACATGTTGTCATTCCAGACTTCTGTCCTGAGCAGCATGATGTTCACAAAGCACGAGAGGCAGCGTCAGTATTTGATGCAGAATTTGTGTTGCAGTATCTGAGCTGTTTCTGGGGTTATTTGTTGTGCCTTCTTGAACACGGTCATTTTTACATAGTTGCTTCTGTTGTTTTGGAAAAGTCTAACTCACTACTGAATAAAGAAGTTATTTTTTTATTTGATGGAGGTTTTAGGGTAACTCCCTCTCTGTTCCAGGGAGCAGTGATACCGTTTCCCATATATACACTTAAGTAAGGAAGTTTTTGCATCTGCAGCTGTCGGGAATGTACTTTGGCTGATGAATGCAGCCTAGCTTAAAGGCGAGATCCCATAGTGGGTCAGTTAAGCTTTATTGGTCTGCCAGAGCAGATTATCATTTTGTTTAACCAGAGAAGTAGTTTTCATTGTTACTTTATTGCCAAGGGTCTGTCAGCGTTTCCATTATAAACCCCCTATTTTCAGGGATTTGAGTAGACTTGAGATTTAAGTGTTCTGGTCTAAAGCTTGGCAAGCCTGTTCTTAGTTCACCAGCGGATATTTTCTTTATGAGATTTTAAAACAGTCAGCTGTTTCTTAAATTGTAGTGAAGGCAAGAGGGCTTTTTCCTCTTGGTTGAACAGATAGGACTGGTTTTTTCCATCTCATTTATTGCAACTAGATTTATAAAAAATAATCCCCTATTCTGTTGTTTAAAAAGGGAAGAAAGGGGGAGGAGAAAAAGGAGTATCTTCCTGCTGCCCTGTTCTGTTTGCCGTGCCTCAAACCCTTCCCTTTGGCCTGTGTTTGGTGAAGTCCCACCCACCCTCTCAGTCCCTTCTCTCCTCCTCTTTGCTTATTTCCCTTCAGTGTATTTACACTCTCACTGCATTGAGTTGCAGGGTTTGCTCTCCTTGCTCCATTCCTCCTCTTCGCTTTCCTGTCTCGTGCTTCCAGCACTCGATTCTGATGAATCTGCCTGTATCATCTATCTCCAAAAGGCAGCTCTGAGGTACTCTTAAGTGATACAAAATACCTGTAGTAAATAGAGACTTTACCTGTATATAGTAATATACTTTGCTACTTAACTGAAGAGCACGTGCATGACTCTTAGTTGAGTACTGCAGATTTTCAGTGCTTTTCTGAGACGTTGCTGTGTCTCTAGAGCAAAGTACTTTTGCATTCCTTTTTTTTATTTTTTTTTTTTAACCAAATCTTTAATGTAGACTGAAAAAAAGTGAAGTGTGATTGGCACAGAACGGCCCTGTGGGTTTTCATGGCTGGGCTCTTTTAGTCATTTCCTGAGAGCTTGGTGCAGAGATGTGACAGCCCAGGAAGCAACAGCAAGCTCGGCAGGGCTTCATGTGCTGTTAGAAGTCGGTGTGCTACAGGTGAGGGCACGTCCTTCTCGTGGAGATGTAGGAAATACCCGGTTCTGGGATTGGTGCTCAAGGTCTCTAGGAAGAACCTCTGCTGTTTTGCAACTCACAGCCATGAACAAAGTAAGTGGGGATGTAAAGTGGTGAGTGAGGAACTACGGCTACGTGACCACTAAGCAACAAGGAATGTAAGTGAAGCGCCGGAATCCAAAGGGTAGAAAATGAGTGCTTTCAAAAAGCATCACAGTCTCTCTCCCAGGACCTTCAGGAGGTCTTTGTCAGAGCAAGATGCTGGCACAGCTGCCCTGAAGGACTATCATTGGTACCACCGAATGAAAAGCAAGAAGCTGAATAAACAGATGAGCTTGGACTCAGAGAAACCTCTCGGAGCGTACAGGTGGCAGACACATCCTTGGCTTCCCTGGAGGGTAAGCAAAAGAGAGGGCTCCTCCAGTTTGGAAGGGGAATGCAGTGACCCAAATCTTTCCAAAAGTTCTGCGAGCGTGGATGCTACCAGTGGTGACGATCTCCAGGAAGAGCCACCCAGGACGC